>NC_053040.3:250200672-250503702 GCF_002575655.3 Aegilops tauschii subsp. strangulata | reverse complement strand
GCTCCCAGGCATCTTCATGAGGTTGTAGGCCGGATGGGTCACCGCCATGAACTGAGCCAGTGCCGGGTACCCGAGAATAGCGTTGTACGGGAGGCCGGTGTGGGCGATGTCGAAGTCGATCAACTCAGTGCGGTAGTTGTCGCGGGTGCCGAAGGTCACGGGAAGACGGATCTGCCCCAAGGGGCTGGAGGAGCCGCCGCCGACGCCGGAGAAGGGCTTGCTGGGGTGCAGCCGCTCGAGTGGTACGTGAAGGAGGCTGAAGGCCTCCACCGAGAGCACGTTGAGGGCGGCGCCGCCGTCGATGAGGGTCTTGGTGACGGCTACATGGCAGATGGTGGGCGTGCAAAGCATTGGGAGCACGCCCGAGCAATGGTGGTGACGGGGTGATCCCCCGAGTCGAAGGTCAGGTCGGCCTTGGGTGCCACCCAACCCGGGGGAGCCCCCTGCCGCGCAGAAACGGCGCTGATCTGGTGAAAGAACGGCTTGGCGTGGCGGTCCGAGGGCGGCGCTTGTGAACCGCCGAGGAGGGCTGCGACCACATGGGGCGCCGGTACCGTGAAGCGCGCGGCGAAGAGGCCGCGCAACTACTCCCAAGATTCCACCGTGGATCCGGGGAGGTTGAGCAGCCAGGCACGCGGCACGCCAGTGAGGGCCATGGGAAGCCAGTTGTCCATGACCTTGTCGTCGCCCCCGGCCCTAAGGACGGCCTCCTCGTATGCCAGCAGGAAAGCCACCGGGTCCAACGCGCCGTCGTAGCGCGGTGGCATCTCCGGGTTGAACTTGGGCAGCCACTGCACCTGTCGTAAGGCGGGGGGCAAGGCTCGGAGCCCATTGGCCCCGCCGCTGGCATCAGTCGTCGGAGTGGGAAGCACGGCGCCTGCCATTGGGGCGAAATGCGGTGGTGGCGAAGCGCAGATCGACGGGAGGAAAGCTTCGGCGCACCCCTACCTGGCGCGCCAAATGTCGGATTTCGGGTTACGGCAAAACCCTTGAGGTTCGAACACTGGGGTGCGCGCGAAGATCTCCCCCTACCGAATCACACCCTCAGCCTCACCGCGATCTCAAGGCCTAGCTCGACGAACCCGCAACACAAGAGACACGAGATTTATACTGGTTCGGGCCACCGTTGTGGTATAATACCCTACTCCATTGTGGTGTGGTGGATTGCCTCTTGGCTGATGATGAACAGTACAAGGGGAATAATAGCCTCCTGGGGAGAGGTGTTCTTGTGCTTGGTGAACTTGTGTGGGTGAGGATGGATCTAGTCCAAGACGAGGTGATCCCTATGGTGGTGGCTAGTCCTATTTATAGAGGCCCAGGTCCTCTCCCCAAATATTGAGCGGGAAGGGAGCCAACAACGGCCAGATTCGAAGGGAGAAAACTAGTACAAGCTATCCTGACTAAAGGTGGTCTTCGCCTACCAAAGGCTCTGGTGGTGACGCCGTCTTGGGCTCCACGGTGACCTCTATCCTGCCGTCCTGCTGGTCTTGGTCTCGTTGCACCCATACTGAAACCTTTGCCTGAGGCCTCAGGACTCCTCGCCTGCGCTTGCCCCTTTAGCACCAAAGATGAAATGAGGACACTGCTCGTTGGCGCCCTCATGACACCCTCCTGCATTGGACGTCACGGCTGACGTCGGAGGAACCTCGCGAGGTTCCCCTTGCCTTGATCTCTCCGCCCCTCGCGAGCCAGCATGGCAAGGCAGCTCCCGAGGAGGTCTTGTGTTGTCCGTCTCGTGAGGCTTGGCCCCTCGCGAGGGTCTTGAGTGTTTGCTGGTGAAGATGGCCGTACAGGGCCGCTGGTGGAGCCACGCCGTGGGCCGCAGGCAGGCAAGTCTGGGGACCCCCGTTCCCAGGACGCCGACAGTGATAACCCACAAGAAGAGGGGATCACAACTGTTTTCAAGGGTAGAGTATTCAGCCCAAATTTATATATTCAACACAAGGGGAGCCAAAGAATATTTGAAGGTATTAGTAGCTGAGTTCTCAATTCAACCACACTTGGAGATTAATTATCTGCAGCAAAGTGATGAGTAGCACAGTAATATGATAGTTATGATAGTAGTAACAGTAGCAACAGTAACGATAACAGTGATAGCAGTAATTTTGTAGCAACTGTAACAGTGATGATAGCAGTAGTAACTTAGCAGAACAACATAAGATAAATTCGTAGGCATTGGATCGGTGACTTGTTGGATGATACTCATCATGAGACAATTATAACCTAGGGCGATACGGCACTACCTCCAGTTTGTCAATATAATGTAGGCATGTATTCCATATATAGTCATACGTGCTTATGAAAGAAATTGCATGGCATCTTTTGTCCTACCCTCTCGTGGCAGCGGGGTCCATATTGGAAACTAAGGGATATTCAGGCCTCCTTTTAATAGAGAACCCGATAAAAGCATTAACACATAGTAAATACATGAACTCCTCAAACTACGGTAATCACCGGAAGAAGTCCTGGTTATTGTCACTCCGGGGTTACCGGAACATACCACGTAGTAGGTGACTATAACTTGCAAGATCGGATCTAGAACATGGATATAATGGTGATAACATAAACTGTTCAGATCTGAGTTCATGGCACCCGGGCCCAAAGTGAGAAGTATTAAGCATGGCAAAGTCATAGCAACAACAATCTTAGAACATAGTGGATACTAGGGATCAAGCCCTAACAAAACTAACTCGATTACATGATGAATCTCACCCAACTCCTCACCGACCAGCGAGCCTACGAAGGAATTACTCACTCCCGGTGGGGAGCATCATGGAATTGACGATGGAGAAGGGTTGATGATGACGAAGAATGAAGATCCCCCTCTCCGGAGCCCCAAACGGACTCCAGATCTGCCATCCCGATGAAGAAAAGGAGGTGACGGCAGCTCTATCTCGTGGATCGTGATAATTCTTTCTACCTCATTTTTTCTGGAATAATGTGATTTTATAGCGTCGGAATCAGGGTCTGCGGGGCCACCAGGTGGGGACAACCCGCCTGGGCACGCCAGGAGAGGGGGCGTGCCCTGGTGGGTTGGGCCCACCCAGGGGCCCCTCTCCGGTAGGTCTTGGCTCTAGAAATTCTTATATATTATATAAAAATTCCTCGCAAAGTTTTGTTGCGTTCCCAGAACTTTTATTTCTGCACAAAAACAACACCATGGTAGTTCTGCTGAAAACAACGTCAGTCCGGGGTTAGTTTCATTCAAATCATGCAAATTAGAGTCCAAAACAAGAGGAAAAGCATTAGGAAAAGTAGATACGTTGGAGACGTATCAACTCCCCCAAGCTTAACCCTTTGCTTGTCCTCAAGCAATTTAGTTGATAAACTGCAAGTGAAAAACGAAAACTTTTATGAACTCTTTTGCTCTTGTTTGCATAAACAAGCTTAAACAGCACCCAGGTTTTCAGCCACATTGTAACTAACCATGCCGACAATAACTCTTAAAAATTATAATGACTCATATCAATGACATAATCAGCTAGCGAGCAATAATAAGATATCTCAAACAGCAACACGTTGTCAAAACAACCATGATATAGTATGACAATAATGGTATCTCGCTAGCCCTTTCTGAGACCGCAAAACATAAATGCAGAGCACCTCCAAAGTTCAAGCAGCGATTAAACATTGTAATTCATGGTAGAGAAGATCCAGTCATGATGCACCCAACATTAGCTACACACAATGCATAAGTCATGACAGCTGTGCTCTCGGGTTCTAGCATTTGTTTTTAGAAGGTGATGACACAACGTAAAAGTAAATAGATAGTCCCTTCGCACTTTTGGGCTCAAGGTTTTTGATGTACAAGCAGAATTCTCACTTAGTACAGGCGAAGGCTAGCAGTTAGATTCAGAAGCGGCCAGCTAGAGAGCAACAACGGTCATAACCATGCATTATGCATAAGTAACATTGGACACTAGCATGAGTAGGATATGAACACCATGAACATAAATATCATAGATGCTATGTTGGTTTTGATTCAACTACATGCATGAACATATGCCAAGTCAAGCCACTCGAACATTCAGAGGAGGATACCACATCATCATACTACATCACAATCTTTTTAACGCACTGTTGATATCCAAGATAAATCATTATCCACTCCCAGCTACTTATGCATGGCATGAGAAACTATAATCTCTAATTGTCATTGCAAACATGTTTAATCATAATGGGCTGAATCATGGATACTAGGTTAAATATATTTACACAAACAGAACAAGTCGAGTTCATACCCGTTTCTCTCTGCCACGGCTAGTTCATCGAATGTCGTCATTATTGCCTTTCACTTGCACGACCGAATGATATGAAAATAATAATAGTGTAAGAGTGTCGTGGACTAAGCTGGAATCTGCAAACATTTGATTCAACAGGAGAGGAGAAGGTAAAATGTTCCCTTTATTAGTTCAACAATTATTCATATGAGAGCCACTCAACATTTTCATCGTGGTCTTCTCCTCGGTACAACTCGAATAAAAAGAAAAGAAGTTCAGAGCAACACACTGAAATACTTTTGGAGTTTTTGGTTTTCTTGAACAAGCAAATAAAAGGGAAAAGACAAAACGAGAAAACTATTTACACGGGAAAGCTCCCAACAAGCAAAACAAGAATATGAAAATCTTTTTGGGTTTTCTTTTTAGTGCTACTACTAAGCAAGCATAGAAAGTGAACTAGCTACAAGTAATTTTTTTTGGTATTTCTAAAGTTTTTCAAACACACAAGAAGATAGCAAGAAAATAAATCTAAGCATCGATGATACAATGAAAAAGTGTGAACACCGACTAATGGAATAAGTGAACATGAATGTTAAGTCGGTAGAAAACACGTACTCCCCCAAGCTTAGGCTTTTGGCCTAACTTGGTAGTCGATCAGTAGCCTGGAGGGTACTAGGGGTGCTGAGGAGCGGGCATCCACTCATCCCACTGTTGAGGCTCCTCCTTTGCTGCCTCCGCAGCAGCCTGAGCGTTCCGGTAGGCGATGATGTCTGTAGGCATGATCTTATATCTGCCCCTAGCAACAGAATCAAACAAAACAAGAGCAGGCAACAAACTAATATCATGAGTTTGAATGATAAAGACCAGGTTATCAGGAATAGGAATGTTAGGATAATCTCGTGCAAGAAAATGATGGTGTTCCATGGCTGCACGGTCTAGGTAAACATTGGTCAGAGGGTAATCATGAGGGTGTATCTCAACATTAAAGTGAGCCACGAAACGAGTAGCGTAAATCCCACCATGTATTTTACCCTGGGATTAATTAAGATGGAGGCGACGAGCCACAATAGCTCCCAAGCTATAAGTGTTGCCACCCTCTAATGCACGACGTAAAAAAGCAAGGTATGGTGAACTAAGTGCACCCACCTTCTCCCTAGCAAGCAAGCATTTTGCAAGGAAAAGTGCAAAGTAATGAACAACAGGAAAATACAAGCCAACAGCAGTGGTAGCTGACACTCCTCTCTCATCTCCCACTGTCAAAGTGCGATAAAAGGCCTCAAACCCAGCCGGCCTAGGCTTGGCTAAGCTCCCATCAGAAGGGATCATGCATATGTCACAAAATATAGTAAGTGGTATCTGATGGTTTGCAGCATATAAATCAAAGCTCACTTCAGGAGGATTATTCCTAGGAAGGAAAGTAAAACTTTGAACAAAGATGTTTGTGAGGATTTGGTGCTGTTCACACTCATCTGCTATGAAGTCGGTGAGGCCGGCAATTGCAGCATGTTGTGTGAACTCCTGAAGGATTCCAGCCTCTTACAGGAACGGGGTGTGCGGCCATTCACACGACCGTACTTCCGTCAATCTTCGAGGATGGAGATCACTATCAGATGACTCCCCAATAACACCCTTGGAGTTCTTCTTGCAGCCAAACTTCCTAAAGATATTGATGGTTTTCCTATGAACAAAACTCTGAAATTTATTAGGCCACAAAATTTTCTCAACAAAACTTCACAAAACTGATACCAACTACTCATAGGGATGCATAGAGGCCAAAACAAGCATTCAAACCACTTAGAACTCTAAGAATTTAACATGCAAGCACATCTACAGGAGCAACAAGAGTAGCTAATTATTCAAAATATAAACCACTAAAACAAAAACTAATTGGACAAATGGTGGAGTCACATACCAAACAACAATCCCCCGAAACAGTTTCGGAAACAGAGCTTCGAGCAAAGAGATCAAAATCCGCGGGTTTGAGGGCAAGAACACGGGAGAGAGAGCAAGGGAGATCTTTTTTCTGGAGGTGAGTGATGATGTGGGATGAAGAGATAAGTGAGGGGGTCCCATGTGGGGACCACAACCCACCAGGGCGCGCCTGGGGGTCCTGGCGCGCCCAGGTGGGTTGTACCCACCTGGTGCACCTCCCTCTGATATTATTTGCACCAGAAATTCAGAAAAAAAATCGTATTAAATTTTCAGAGCATTCTGAGAACTTTTATTTTTGGGTCATTTTTTATTGCACGGGAAATTCAGAAAACAGACAAAACATGGCATTTTATTTATTTTAACTAATAAAAACAGAAAACAAAAAGTAGGGACAGACGGTAGTCTTACTAAAATCATCAACTTCATACCTCTCAAAAATGATCCATTAATAAGGTTGATCGTGTCTTATTAACAACAACTTTCGATTAGCATGAAACCGAAGAACTTTCGTAAATCAGTAAGTTACCTTAATGGGGATATGAATGTCCCCAACAATAAGCATTTCATATTTCTTTTTAACAGTAGGTAGAGGTATTTGAAAACTTCCAATAGTGATTGTCGGAGATTTTTTAATAACATTAATACCATTCACTTGGAATTGGTTCTTCGAAAAGTGCGCCGATGCTCATTACCATTGATATGAAAAGTGACCTTGCTTATTGCAAGTAATAACAGCCCCTGCAGTATTCAAGAAGGGTCTACCAAGGATAATCGACATATTGTCGTCCTCGGGCATCTCAAGTATAACAAAGTCAGTCAACATAGTAATATTAGGAACAACAACGGGCACATCCTCACAGATACCGATAGGTATGGCAGTTGATTTGTCAGCCATTTGCAAAGATATTTTAGTAGGTGTGAGCTTATTCAAATCAAGTCTTCCATATAAAGAGAAATGCATAACACTAACACCAGCTCCTAAATCACACAAAGCATTTTTCACATAATTCTTCTTGATGGAGCAAGGTATAGTTGGTATTCCAGGATCTCCATGTTTTTTAGGTACTCCATCTTTAAAAGTATAATTAGCAAGCATAGTGGAGATTTCAGCTTCCGGTATTTTTCTCTTATTAGTGATGATGTCTTTCATATACTTTGCATAAGGAGGCATTTTCAAGATATCAGTTAAGCGAGTACACAAAAAGACTGGCCTCGGCATTTCAGCAAAGCGTTGAAATTCTTCATCATCTTTCTTTTTAGTTGACTTGGGTGGAAAAGGCATAGGTTTTTGAACCGACGGTTGTCTTTCTTTACCGTGTTTTCTAGCAATGAAGTCTCTTTTGTCATACCTTTTATTCTTAGGTTGTGGGTTATCAAGATCAACAGGTGGTTCTATCTCAACATCTGGTTCTTTTTCATTATTTGGTTGAGAGTCTTCATGAACCTCATCATTATCTTTTTCATTATCACTAGGTGAGTGTTCATTACCAGATTGAGTTTCAGCATCTGATAGAAGTTTCATTATCATTATCAGGAGGTTTTTCTATTTCAGGTTCACTAGAAGTATGCAAAGTCCTATCATTTTTCTTTTTCTTTTTCTTTCTAGAAGGACTAGGTGCATCAGTGTTAACTCTTTGTGAATCTTGTTCTATTCTTTTTGGGTGTCCCTCAGGATAAAGTGGTTCCTGAGTCATTTTACCTCCTCTAGTTGCAACTCTAACAACAAAGTCATGTATATTATGATTCATTTCATCAAGCAATTCTCTTTGAGATTTAGCAACTTGTTCTAACTGAGTTTGAACCATAGAAGCATGCTTTCCAACACGTCTAACATCATTTGATATTCTAAATAAAAAGTCACTCAAGCGAGAAATCATATCAGCATTATATTTCAATTGTTTCATAACATTTGCATTGAAGTGATCTTGTTTTCTAATATAGTTTTCAAACTCATAAAGGCATTGGCTAGGATGCATATTGTGAGGATTGTCATTACCATTGAACTTCATTAGAGAATTTACCTCTACCACCTTAGGTCGTGGTGGTGTATTAAGCCCATGTATTTCTTCAATAGGAGGTAAATTTTTAACATCCTCAGCTTTAATACTTTTTCCTTCATAGATTTCTTTGCCTCTTGCATATCTTCAGGACTGAGATATAATATACCCATCTTATTCGGAGTGGGTTTAGCCAGTGGTTCAGGAAGAGTCCAATCATCATAATTTTTCAATATTTTATTCAACAATTCTTTGGTTTTTCCAATAGTTCGTTCCCTGAAAACACAACCAGCACAACTATCTAGGAAGTCCCTAGAAGCATCGGTTAGTCCATTATAGAAGATATCAAGTATTTCATTTTTCTTAAGACGATGATCAGGCAAAGCATTAAGTAACTGGCAAAGCCTCCCCCAAGCTTGTGGGATATTCTCTCTTTAGTTTGAACAAAGTTAAGTATTTCCTGCAAGGCAGCTTGTTTCTTATGAGCAGGAAAATATTTTTCAGAAATGTAATAAATCATATTCTGGGGACTACGCACACAACCAGGAGCAAGAGTATTGTACCAAGCTTTAGCATCACCCTTTAATGAGAAAGGAAATAATTTTGGAATAAAGTAGTAGCGAGTTTTCTCATCATGAGTAAACATGGTGGCTATATCATTCAACTTAGTAAGATGTGCCACAACAGTTTCAGTTTCATAACCATGGAAAGGACAAGATTCAACCAAAGTAATTAACTCTGGGTTGACAGAGAATTCATAATCCTTATCATCAATAAATATAGGTGAAGTAGCAAACTTAGGATCACATTTCATTCTAGCATTCAGAGATTTTTCTTTATACTTGTATAATAATTTCTCTAGATCGTCTCTATCCTTACAAGCAAGAATATCTCTAGTTGTTTCTTCACTCAGAACATAACCTTCCGTTACCTTAGGCAATTCATATCTAGGAAGGCTAGTTCTAGAAGGTGTTTTAGGAGATTCAGTTTCAAGCTCATCATCAGATTCAACAACATCATGTTGTATTACTCTAGCAATTTGTTCATCAAGAAATTCACCAAGTGGCACATCATCATTAGCAAGCAAGGTACTAGCATCATCATAAGCATTATCCTTAGCAGAAGTAGCATCATCAATAACTTATGACATATCAGAATTGATAGCATGTGGTGGTGTTGCAAGTTGACTCATAACAGAAGGTGAATCTAAAGCAGAACTGGATGGCAGTTCCTTACCTCCCCTCGTCCTTGAGGGAAATATCTTAATCTTAGGATCCTTCAGATTTTTCATAGTGATAATATGATAATAATCCCAAGTGGCTCAACAAATATAGCTATGCTCCCCGGCAATGGCGCCAGAAAAAGGTCTTGATAACCCACAAGTATAGGGGATTGCAAAAGTTTTCGAGGGTAGAGTATTCGTCCCAAATTTGTAGATTCGACACAAGGGGAGCCAAAGAATATTTGAAGGTATTAGCAGCTGAGTTGTCAATTCAACCACACCTGGAGATTAATTATCTGTAGCAAAGTGATCAGTAGCATAGTAATATGATAGTTTTGATAGTAGTAACAGTAGCAATAGTAACGGTAACAGTGATAGTAGTAATTTTGTAGCAAGTGTAACATTGATGATAGTAGTAGTAACTTAGCAGAACAACATAAGATAAATTTGTAGGCATTGGATCGGTGACTTGTTGGATGATATTCATCATGAGACATTATAACCTAGGGCGATACAAAACTAGCTCCAGTACGTCAATATAATGTACGCATGTATTCCGTATATAGTCATACATGCTTATGAAAGAACTTGCATGACACATTTTGTCCTACCCTCCCGTGGCAGCGGGGTCCATATTAGAAACTAATGGATATTAAGGCCTCCTTTTAATAGAGAACTGGAATAAAGCATTAACACATAGTGAATACATGAACTCCTCAAACTACGATAATCACTCAAAGAAGTCCCGGTTATTGTCACTCCGGGGTTACCGGATCATAACACGCAGTAGGTGACTATAACTTGCAAGATTGGATCTAGAACATGGATATAATGGTGATAACATAAACGGTTCAGACCTGAGTTCATGGCACCTGGGCCCAAAGTGACAAGCATTAAGCATGGCAAAGTCATCGCAACATCAATCTTAGAACATAGTGGATACATGGGATCAAGCCCTAACAAAACTAACTCCATTACATGATGAATCTCATCCAACTCCTCACCGACCAGCGAGCCTACGAAGGAATTACTCAATCTCGGTGGGGAGCATCATGGAATTGGTGATGGAGAAGGGTCAGTGATGACGAAGAACGAAGATCCCCCTCTCCGGAGCCCTAAACGGACTCCAGATCTGCCCTCCTGATGAAGAACAGGAGGTGATGGCAGCTCCGTCTCGTGGATCGCGATAATTCGTTCTCCTTGATTTTTTGGAATAATGTGATTTTATAGCGTCGGAATCAGGGTCTGCGGGGCCACCAGGTGGGGACAATTCACCTGGGCGCGCCAGGAGAGGGGGAGCACCCTGGTGGGTTGTGCCCACCTAGGAGCCCCTCTCCGGTAGGTCTTGGCTCCAGAAATTCTTATATATTGTATAAAAATTCCTCGCAAAGTTTCGTTCCATTCTGAGAACTTTTAGTTTTTGCACAAAAACAACACCATGGTACTTCTGCTGAAAACAGCGTCAGTCCAGGGTTAGTTTCATTCAAATCAGGCAAATTAGAGTCCAAAACAAGAGGAAAAGCATTAGGAAAAGTAGATACGTTGGAGACATATCACGCGGCCGAGATGGGGAAGAGAGGAGGAAGAAGAAGCGAGGAGGAAGAAGAGGGAAAGATGGGGAAGAAAGTGCATTAAATCTCAATTCTACTAGTACTACAACCAGGATATATCGTCCTTCGGAGTGCAAATAGTTAAGCCAATGACATGTGGGTCTACCTCAAGAGGGCCCATATGTCAGTTAATGGAAGAGAGAGGTGCATAGGCATATTTGCGGAAACGTGCTCCACTAGCAAACATGATGGCTGTACTGGGTAAGGCTGATTTAGTAACACCAACACGCTGGTTCAGCTTATTAATTAAGTGTCTCATCTGTTGCAGTGTGTACTGTCACTTCACTATGAAGACCAGTTGAATAGTTCTCTCTGACCGAGATGGGGAATAATGGATCGCCAAGACTTCCTACCTACAGTATCCCTATGCCTCTACTCTCATCCTTTCCAAGAAGATGAAACATTGGCCAAGGCACCCGACGCCAATAATGTAGGAGTACTAGTAGTATTTTGTGTCAAACTTTGACCATCTATTTAACTAATGAAATGTTAATGCATGTCACCAAAAATCATATCATTGGATTCGTATTTGAACATAGTTTTAATGGAATAGTTTTTTTATGACATGCATTGACACTTTGTTAGTTAAATTTACGGTCAAAATTTTACACTACGTACGAAGGGGACCGTTAAACCAAGACGGATGTTTATATACAGGTCAATAAAACAATCATCAACCAAGGTAGTAGTAAATGATGAGTGCCCGAAGAATTTTTTTCTGAAAGTACTCAATAATGGGCTCGTTTTCCTCAAGAAAATTGTGTTTACGAACGTATTAATTGGAATGCATGCATGAGGAACAAATGACCAGAACTTTTACACGCATTGGTGAGTCTTCTCTTAATTGTTGCATGCAACGTTTTAACGAAGCTTGAAATATGAACATGTCAATGGGAGGGAGTAAAAGCCTCATGCATGCATGCATGCATGCATGCAACATGCAATAGTCACACGTACACATGCACACACGCAACACTCACGCATCCATGTGGCACATAGCACACGACGCAAGACACACGCTCACTCTCAAGTGCTCAACCTACTCCCTCGGTCCGTGAAAGATTGTACATATAGAGATTTACACATTGACCAAGAGGAACAGGAACTTCATGGCATAATTAACGCCCAAAAGTAGTAGACTTATGTGTGCATACGACCATTGAGAGAAGAAGATTAAATGTAGGTTGTTGCATGCTGTAATTAAGGATAGACATGTGGCCTATAGCTAGAGCACAAGTTGGTGCATTAGTCAATCAATATCAATTAGATTAAAGGCTAAGTGCATTGAAAGTGTAGATGTACACTCTTTGTTGGAAAAATTTCTAATGCTAGATGTACAGTTTTTACGCACCGAGGGAGTACACGTGCATGCACTCACATACACAGCCAGGGTGGTTCCCGTGCAAGGGTTGGACTCCTGTCGCACCTACGTAAAGTTTTGTTTAACTGATTTCTTTCCTCTGCCAACTGATAGGTGGGACCCAAAAACCAAGTGTCAATTTAACCAGTCAACAAAGTCCCGCGTCGACTATGTGGCCAGTCAGTAGGGTGCAATACGGTGCTCTATGGTGAGCTAGTGACCGTATAATCACCGCAAAACTATATAGTGACCGTAATGAGCGTATGGTTACATACGTTGACCGCCAGTGTATTTTTCTCGTTTCAAATTAAAGCATATTAACCGAAAAGGATGCAGTATGGAATAGTACTGCTTTGATGTGTCCAGTCAACTCGCTGAACGTGGAGAAGCTTGCTTACTACGTCTCCCTCACCCACGGGTGGTGGCTCACAGGACGAGGAGAAGCTTGCTTACTACGTACGCCTACGCCCTCTCCTCGCCCACGCGCGGTGGCTCACAGTACGAGGAGAGGGTTTTGACTACAGCGCCCTCTCCCTCGCCCTCACGGTGGACGTGCAGCAGTTCATTCGGTATCAGATTGCCAGAAGCATATTGTACTGTAGTACCATCATTGTTGGACCTTCCGAAGAGACGAAGAGCCAAGTGCAAGGTTCATAGGAGTATGAACTGTTGAACCTCCCGAAGAGGCAAAGAGCCAAGCACAAGGTTTTATAGGAGTTGTCGTCCTATTAGGAGTACTACAACTATAGCGAACGATGCTATTGTATGATGCCGCCACGTCACCTATATCCGAAGTTATGCCACCTTTTTTTGACACGGAGCGTGTTGGAGCCTGTGCTATAGCCACACAAGTTGCACGTACACATAACACATTTAATAGTAATATATTCTAAAGGAAAAATTCTAGTATGCCACACAAGTTCATCTCCACATCATGTGCTAAATTTGTGCATGACTAGTCTACATATATTCACAGCGCTACCATTCACAATTTACCATACTCCACTTACACGTTATAGATGGGCTCCATGTCCTCCTCTAGGTTCCAGTCCCAGGTGTTCTTCATGGATGGCACGATCCATAGCGGTGGGCAACAGGAATCATTGCCGCAACTTTCTAGTCTAGTTCCACATGATGGAGACTCATCCAAGCTGAAGCGGCATAATCAGGGATAGCGTGTCCCAGCATGTCGTTCATCGGGCAGTGCGCACTGAAGACACAACCATGCTTCATGAACGGCAGGCCTTCGGTGTCATGCACGGAAGGTGGCATCCGCTTCACAATGCGGTAGTTGTCCCCAATGAAAAGCGAGTACTCTCCAAGAGTGTTCCTCGGCACCCACATAGCACCACGGGGATCAAACTCGGCGTCGTTCATGCGGTACACGCGGCATCTCAGATCTGGACACATGGTGACGTACATGGTCAAGGTCCATGCACAATAATGTTGTGCTCAAATATGACGGTGAGTAATATTGTGTAGCAAATAGTACTACTCCAGTATAGAGGAAGTAAAATAACCGGCTTTTTATATATTACCACTCTTGGCTACATGGATGAGATAGTAAGACATGCAAAAACAAAAATGATGGGACCTAGTGGGTTCAAGTCTTCAAGGGCCTAGCTAGCTATACCCTTCCTCCAAGGTAAAAAGTACTAGTACCAGTAAGTAGTACTACAATGAAAGAGAAGGCGAGAGGGTTAAAAAATATAATACTAAATTGTAGTACTAGTACAGTAAACATGGCCCAGTCAAGAAATGAAAATAACTAACAAGTACTACTACTCTAACACACAACAATGAGAAACTGGAATACCTGGGTAGATGGTGACGTCCGATCGTGGTAGATTGTGTGACCATGTTGCACATCAGTGGTACCATGGGTAACGACTACTAAGATAGTTGATCCCAATATGCCAAAGTCAGCTGCAAGGTTCTAGGTTAGACCAAATCGCGGATGCAAATGCACATCCAGGATCGGTGATCTTTTTTTGATCGGGGGATGACTGGTCCCGGTAAAATAATGGAGTACCGTTAGAGATGCAAATGATGTTTTGTGCATTCCGTTTGTAATCTCCCGTACCGTAGGATGACAACCAGATGAAACAAGTCCCCTGGCTTGTCACCGCGAAGATGCGGCCTACATGGCACACGGCATCTTCGAACGTGTAGGGGTACAAATCTGCCGCGACCAACATGTGCCAGCCTCTGTCGTTACTGCCTCTTGTATTGATGGCAATCCATTTGTCGACCACTGCGATGAGATAGTAATCGTCGTAGCCACGTCGCTTTGTCGGCGGGTCCGCAATTGGCATCTTCTTCAATCTCATGTACGCATCATCATACGTATTCAAGCCCAACCAGTCCGGAAGGCCGATCCAAATGGTGGAGAAGGGGTCTACAGGAAGGGCCGCACTACTGTGGATGTTGTACAAAATGATGGTGGTATCCGTTCGGAGGTATGCAGGCCAATCTTCGTTGGCACCAACCAAGACCTACATATAAGACGGTGGGCAGCGAAGAAATTATGGGATGGAATAACTAAGTACTATATTTAGACAATAGACTACATGATCAGACTCCATGACTGACCTGCTCATCGGACAAAATCTGACTACCTCTCAACGTCGGCAACTCTAGCGGAGTCAACGTGCAACCATGGCCAGGGAGCGGTGGACTGTTCGATGGATTGTCCCATAGAATAACCTTCTCCTCGAGGACACATGGAAGACCAACAAGCATGGCCTTTTCCCAAGCCTGTTTAAGAACCGTCTTAAAAAAGTTGGTGCATGAAGCACCGAGTCTTGCAGCGGTGAGGACGTCGGAGTGGCATGCGATTTCTCCCAGAGGATCATTGTCCAAGGTGTCCCAGCCCCGGCGAGGAGGAGAATCGCCTGGCGAATCCATGGGAGCAGCAACGAACTGCCTTGGTCTCTTCGGGGGGAGGGGACTGGCGAGGAGGAGATAAGAGCGTAACCGCAGGGCCTCGTCCCTTCGCTAAGGAAATTATGTGGGCAAGCATAGTGGTAGTGCCTCGTGCCCCGCGATGATGAGGCTATTATTTACTACGTAGTACTGTAGCAGTAGTAGTACTACTTTCTCAACTAGTAGTGCGATGTACTGTACTTCTATAGTACACCAATTTTGAACTCTTGAATCTCAAGGCCAAGGAGCTACAATTGCAAGTGGAGAGTACTACTGTTCTCTAGAACCATTCTTGTACTATCAATGCAGGGAAAGTACACCTGCGTAGTGCGTACTCTTAGTGCTCTATTCAAGCGCGTAGTTGGCCTACTCAGCCGCTCCTCTCACGCACACACTAGCAGCCTGTTTATCAACGACGGTTACTGCGGGGGCAGAACATTTGAGTTCTCTGATACAGCAAGACTAGGCTTTTCGCTTCCATTTGTGGAGGTGTAATGGATCTCGTCGAACTTTTTTAGTTCCTTCTTTATGAATGAGACGAGGCAAAGCTTTTGCCTCTGTTTCAAAACAAAAAAAATAATGTCAAGAGGAGTTTCTTTTATAGAGCTGATAATGGAGCAAAGTCCATGCGTGCAACGCCATAAGCTACAGAGTAGTAGAGTAGCACTTTACATACTGAGCCATATTGCACAGTTCCCAATGTGGTTCATGTCATAATAGCACTGCTCCACCCATCGAGCTAAACAAGCTTAGTTGTAAAAATTCGAATATGATATTATGCTTTTTTGCGGGTGAAATATGATATTATGCTCATAGTAGTAAAACTAAGACATGTTTAATTGGTCAGCTAAATGTTCCTACTTTAGTTTCGAAATGCATGTGAGCCACATATGGAGAGACCGGAAGGAATAGTATTTCTCTGTGCGCTCTGGTTCGTCATGGGTGGGCAACAGACATTGTATAAAAAGACTTGTAATACCTTCAATCTGCTTGCTCTTCTGTTCTTCTTTAACATAATTCTCTTCTCTTCTTTAATAAGTATGTTTCTTGTTGGGAAGAGTAGCAGAGACATTTGTGGTCGACTGGTCAGGTCGAGTTGTTCTCCCTTAGTATATTTTGAATCTGTCAGGTCAGGTTGACGTGTTCTTCTTTACTATATGTTGAAGCTGTCATCTGCGAAGTATCATCACTTCCGGAGCTCTCATATTTTGAGTAGTAGGCCACATTATATTAATGCCCACGCCAAATTACAACATGCATGGCATCTCTCTGAAGAATTGCAGAGATAGCACAAAGGGGTTTACAGGGAGCAATATTGGATTAGAATCACATCTGCATTACAAACATAATCTCACTTGTTTCTATGTTTTCATGCATGTCAGGTACTGAAAATGGTCAAAATGAATATGAGAATGGGCGCACGAGAGGAATATTGCGGAACAATCCACTGGCTAACAAACTTGTCATGGTGGAGGCTGGCCTATCTTATTCACCCATCAAGGTGCTTGCTCTAACTTGGCAAGGTTGTATTGGTCGCACATATTTTGCATATGACCTCTTGCATTACTTCTACTTTGTTACACCACCATCTGCTTAGTTTAAGCATCATATATGAGTATATGCCATACCTATCCATTTTCTGTACCTATTCCATGTGTCATTATACTATGTTTTTCAGTCAAATGTTGTTCTTTCGTAATAGATGTCCAAAAGGAAGAGGGTGAGTGCAGATCCTCAAGGAGTACAAACTAGGTATTTGGAAAAGATAGTGATACTTGTTAAATAGGATAGATCAGCAGCCACAGAAAACACACGCCCAACTATACACCACTTTACCCCTACTCCACTGGCCAAACCCCTATTAGAACTGCAGAGAGCCTAGCGTTAGGTACTGTCTATGATATCAATTCAAAATTTGAATTCCTAAATTTCTGCATGTGCCTTACCTTCTCTCTTGTATGAAAACTAATTTCAGATGAATCTCCTTGCTCCAAGGATCATAGGATCTCACAACAATACTGGGCACTGCATTGCTCTTGTTAGTACCTCTTGCTCTTTGTCAGCATACTTGCACTCATTGTTGTTGGATTATATATGTAGCATCACTGTAAATGTTCGCTTCTTTATCCTCCCTTTGCTCAAAATTATAATATCTATATTTACTCTTAGATAAATGTAGATTTAACACAATAGTGATGAAGTTTGGGATTCCTCATGTAAGTACCTATTGTCATGTACTCCCTCTGTATCGAATTAATTGTTGCTCAATTGGATGTATTTAGAACTTAATAGTCCTAGATGCATCCATTTGAGCGACAAGTAATAACGGGCGGTTGCGGTATTACTGTACTTGCATTGCAAGATAGTTGATTGTCTAGCATTACTCTCCATCTTATCTGCCCTGCTCTCCACTTTCTCCAAATTATCAGATCTACATTTACTCTTACCAAAATGTTGAATAAAGCCAATGCCACTTCACACATTGATGTCTGCATTCCTCTTGTCAGTACCTTTTGCCTTGTAACGCTGTACTTAATTAATTGCTATTTGATTATGTATCATCACTCTGCACCCGAGCTTCATTATCCTCTATTTCTTCCAATATCATTTGATCTATATTTACTCTTTACAAAATGTAGAATAATGGCAACACTTATAAAGAAGTTTCTTTGGGGAATTTATTGAATTATCCTTCCATCGACATGGAGAAGGGCTTTGTCCAGCCCGTGTTAACATGTAATGTAAGTTCATCCTTCTCAAGCCTTCAAACTTTGTTGTAGTATAGATTTGGATAGGCATCATTTCCTCCACTGATGTTTACTTTGGTGTTTACATCTGATTGGATATTTGCAAAAACTACCATTTTTAAATTGTAGTTGTAAAAAGTTGTTCCTTATGCAGAACATATCCATTTATTTGCTTATATAATTGTGAAACATGTTATGTGTCTCCTTGTTTCTCTTTCAGAGTCGTATCTCTTATGCCAGGCAGAACTTTAGGGAAGATAGTGAGCCAAACCATCTTGAAGAGAGCGAGATGACCCCAAGGTCCTGTCTTGATGAAGACAGTGAGTTGAAGCTACTCACCAGCAGCTATGAGACAACCTCTGTGGAGTTGCTGCCTCAATCAGTTTGACTTCTTCAGTCTCAACTTAAAGTGAAAAGGCTTGCTTTAGCTCAGCTCCGACTTGATGTCAATGATGCAATGAAGATCTCAGAGGACTGCTTTGCGGGCTTTGGTGCTATACAGCTAGGGATAGAGCATCTATCGTTGACAAAACTGAGGTCTCATCAGCTTGTTCGGTTGCTTGCGGTGCACATCCCGGCCAGGCCTAATGCCTTCTGAAGTGCTCTCAGTTTTGTATATTCTTTTGTAGGCGCATTTATATGCACTGGTGGCGACCTTTGATGCCCAGTGTATGTAATCCGTGGTCACATTGCGCTTTATTATCACCAGTGGCGAACTTTGATGCCTAGTGGATGTAATATGCCGTAATTTCTTTATTGTATAGTCTAGGTTTATTCTCGGTCGGTATGCTGTAATTTAGGCCGTCTTTAGGCCGACCCATTACTCGCTATATATGGGCCAAAACATGGGCCTATAATCATCTTGGGCCATTAGCAGGTCTAAACGTATAGTAGGTTTCCGCCTTTAACAGGCTGACTAAAGTTCTGGCCAGCTGGGCCGGAGAATACCATGGGCTTTTAACAGGCTAAACACTAGATTGGGCTAGCGTTGAGCTGAAAAATTCACGGGCCGAAACTGCCTAAGGCCCATGTTTGGCCCAAATAGGACGAGCCGTTAATACGCCAAAATATATCTCGGCCTCTGTTTGGCCCAATAAAATTATGGGCTTTAAGCAGGCCGGTATCAATGTGGGTCATAGGCCCAAAAGTGGAAAATCCCCATTGGTCGGGGCTGTTAACGGGTTATTAGATCCAAATCGGAACCCGATAGCTTAACAGTTTCCCATTACATTGGATGCCATGTGTCGGTTACCCTTGATGAAAGTACTTCCATGACGCGCCATTTATTCATGGAAGTGGACACTTCCATGATGATAATTTTGGTAATGTCATGGAACACTTCTACGACAGCACAGGTATGACTATGTTGATTCTGTCATAAAATCGTCATGGATATACATGCATGATAGAAAACGTGACCTACTGTGACAAACACGTATCATCACGGAAGTGTATTTTTTTGTAGTGCATCACAAAACACCTCTCCCATTGCAAGAAAAACCAATCTAGTTGGCCAAACCAAATCGATAGATCGGAGAGAAATACAAAGTTGTCTTAATCATGAATAAAAGAGTTCAAGGAATACTCAAATAATATTCATAAATAATCTGATCATAAATGCACAATTCATCGGATCTCAACAAACACACCGCAAAAGAAGATTACATCGAATAGATCTCCAAGAAAATCGAGGGGAACATTGTATTGAAGATAAAAGAGAGAGAGGAAGACATCTAGCTACTAGCTATGGACCCGAAGGTCTGTGGTAAACTACTCACAGATCATCGGAAGGGCAGCAAGGTTGGTGTAGAGGCCCTCCGTGATCGAATCCCCCTTCGTTGGAGTGTCGGAAAAGGCCCCAAGATGGGATCTCACGAGAACAGAAGCTTGCAGTGGTGGAAAAGTCTTTTTGGTGTGCCCTCTGACGTAAGGGGAATATTTGGGTATTTATAGAGTAGAGATTAAGGTTAGAAGAGCTGCGAGCGGCCTATAAGCCTAGGGGTACGCCCCTAGGTCTTCTGGCTCCCTCGTGGGTCTTCTGGCCTCTTCCCGAAGCTTCGTGGTTGCCTTCTGGTCCAAGAAAAATCCTCAAAAAGTTTCGTTCTGTTTGGTATTGATTTTCTATAAAAGACAAAAACCGGGATAAAAATAACAACTAGCACTGGGCACTAGGTTAATAGGTTAGTCCCAAAAACTGATCAAAAATAGCATATTAATGCATATAAAACATCCAAGATGGATAATATAATAGCATAGAATAATTAAAAATTATAGATACGTTGGAGACGTATCAAGCATCCCCAAGCTTAATTCCTGCTCGTCCCTGAGTAGGTAAATGGTAAAAATAGAAATTTTGATGTGGAATGCAACTGAACATATTTATCAATGTAATTTTTATTATTGTGGCATGAACGTTTAGATCCATAAGATTCAAAACAAAAGTTAATATTAACATAAAATAATAATACTTCAAGCATACTAATAAAGCAATCATGTCTTCTCAAAACATCATGGCTAAAGAAAGTTATCCCTATAAAATCATATAATCTTATCATTCTCTATCTTCATCGCACAAAGTATTTATCATGCACAACCCTGATGACAAGCCAAGGAATTGTTTCATACTTTTAATGTTCTCAAGCTTTTTCAACTTTCACGCAATACATGCGCGTGAGGCATGGATATAGCACTATAGGTGGAATAGAGTATGGTGGAGGTTGTGAGGAGAAGACAAAAAGGTTAAAGTTTCACATACTCTAGGCAAATTAATGGACTATGGAGATGTCCATCAATTGATATCGATGCATGTGAGTAGGGATTGCCATCCAACAGATGCACTAGAGCTATAAGTGTATGAAAGCTCAAAAGAAAACAAAGTGGGTGTGCATCCAACTTGCTTGCTCACAAAGACCTAGGGTAATTTGAGGAAGCCCATCATTGGAATATACAAGCCAAGTTCTATAATGAAAAATTCCCACTAGTATATGAAAGTGATAAAATAGGAGACTCTATATTATGAAGAACATGGTGCTATTTTTGAAGCACAACTGTGGAAAAGGATAGTAGCATTGTCCCTTCTCTCTTTTTCTCTCATTATTTTTTTCTTTTTTTTTCTTTTTGGGCTCGTTGGCCACTTTTTTTATTTTAAGTCTTGAGTCTCATCCCAACTTGTGAGGGAATCACAACTTCCATCATCCTTTCCTCACATGGGACAATGCTCTAATAATGATGATCATCACACTTTTATTTACTTACAACTCAAAATTTACAACTCTATACTAGAACAAAGATATGACTCTATATGAATGCCTCCGGCGGTGTACCGGGATGTGCAATGATCTAGCCTGACATGTATAAAAATATGAACGCTGGCCAAGCCACAAATACTATGACAACTATATGATCACGCAAAGCAATATGACAATGGTGGTATTTGTCATAATAAACAAAATGGTGGAAGTTGCATGGCAATATACCTCGGAATGTCTATGGAGATGCCATAATAGGTAGGTATGGTGGCTGTTTAATGCACCGGCGAAAGTTGTGCGGTACTAGAGAGGCTAGCAATGGTGGAAGTGTGAGAGTGCGTATAATCCATTGACTCAACATTAGCCATAAAGAACTCACATACTTATTGCGAAAATTTATTAGCCATCGAAGCAAAGTACTAATATGCATGCTCCTAGGGGTAAAGATTGGTAGGAAAAGACCATCGCTCCTCCCTGACCGCCACTCATAAGGAAGACATTCAAAAAGAAATCATACTCTAACTTCATCGCATAACGATAGACCATATGTGCATGCTTTGGGAATCACAAACCTCACAATTATTTCTACTAATCCACAATTACTCTCTAGCATGACTCTAATATTACCATATTTATATCTCAAAGAAAATGCAAGGAATCAAACTTCTCATATATTCAATGCTCTTTATGAATGTTTTTATTATATTCCTCTTGGATACCCATCATATTAGGACCAAATTCATAACCTAAGCAAATTTCCATACTATTTTTAAGACTCCCAAAATAATATAAAGGAAGCATGAGAGTTCATCAATTTCTACAAAATAAAACCACTGCTGTGCTCTAAAAAGATATTAGTGAAGCACTAGAGCAACTACCTAGCTCAAAAGATATAAGTGAAGGACATAGAGTATTCTAATAAATTCACGATTAATGTGTGTCCCTCTCAAAAGGTGTGTACAGAAAGGATGATTGTGGCAAACCAAATAGCAAAGACCCATATACTACAAGACGCTCCAAGCAAAACACATATCAGGTGGTGAATAAAAATATAGCCTCAAGTAAATTTACCGATGGATTGACGACAAAAGAGGGGATGCCATTCAGGGCATCCCTAAGCTTAGATGTTTGGCTGTCCTTGAATATTACCTTGGGGTGCCTTGGGCATACCCAAGATTAGGCTCTTGCCACTCCTTATTACATAGTCCATCAAATATGTACCCAAAACTTGAAAATTCACAACACAAAACTTCAACAAAAAACCCGTGAGATCCGTTAGTATGATAAAACAAATCTCCACTTTTAGGTACTGTTGTTAACTGATTCCAATTTTATATTGGTGTTATATCTACTATATTATAACTTCTCCATGGTTCATACCCCCCAATAATACACATAGATTCATCAAAATAAGCAAACAACACATCGAAAACAGAATGTGTCAAAAACAGAATAGTCTGTAAAGACCCGAATATTAGTCATACTTATGTATCTTCGAAAATTCTGAAAAATTAGGAAAACTGTGGCAATTCATATATCAATCTTTTGTAAAACATTCAGAATTTTTCCACACTCCTGTGAATTTTAACAATTCAGTTACTGGACGCAAAAGTTTCTGTTTTTCAGCAAAATCAACTCAATTATCACCATAGATCATCCCAAAGGTCTTACTTGGCTCAAACACTAATTGAAACACTAAAACACAATTATTACAGAAGTAATATTGTGTATTCTCATAAAAAAATATTGGGTTGTGATGAGGACATCAATACCATTGTTACACCCACAACCCCTGCTATTATACTTATTGGACCGATTACTAGAGCTCGGGCACGCCAATTAAATTACCAGGTACTTTCGTTTCTTGGTAATGATTCTAATGTTCAAATGAATATGGTGCTGCCTAAATTGGATACATTTGTTTTGCTTACAAATGAAGGGCCTAGCTTGGAGAAGGATGAACATTGGAGCAAGAACAAGCATGGAGTTGATGGCATGCGCAAGGGAAACAAGAACGGAGTTTCAAGTGATGATTTCAGGACATTGAAGCCACCATAATGAGTGCACGAAGCCTTGGATGAAATATACAAGATGCCACTTCATAATTTTTGTCCAGAGGCTATTCTAGGTGCTGCGTCACCTTATTATTGGGCCAGACCCATGTACTTTTTAAATACTTGAATATAGGTTGTTTTTAGAGTCGGTATGTGTTGGGAAAAAAGAGTTAGGGTTGGTTTCGAACCCCTCCTCCAAGGGCCACGAAATCCCCTCCTTTTCCTCCATATATACAGCCCTTAAGGCATCGGTTAGACTTTGGGTTTTGTTTAGATTAAAAGTTCGCCGTAGCTGCAACTTCGCATACTTCGCTTGTGTTCAACGACCAGACAAAGGCGTCACAGAACCCCAGCTTCATTAATAAATCTTTCATGTTATATTCGCAATATCCATATTGCAATCTCAGTTTCTCGCTTGTTCTTTGTTTGCTTCCAGGAAACAGACCCTCGTGGTCAGGTAGATCGTGCTCCGGCATGGTCAATAACCTCTCGGAGTTGGTTTAGCGATTGCTAAGGCACGACGTCCTCATACGTTCGTACTCGGATCGTTAAAGTATACTCCACCATAAACGATAGCCACCATCTCATCAAAAGACGGGACACCTTTGCCTCTATCAAGTGGTATCAGATTTCTAGGTTGGTCGGTGAGATTTTACAGCTTTTCGTAGTTTAGATCGAGTCTGTTCTTCATACCTATTGTCCATGAAAAGGCAAAAAAAATTAGGGTTAGTTCATCCTATCCGAACCAGTCTGAGCCTTTGCATAGTTTTTTTTAGTATTTTGCTTTGTTGAATTTGCGGTTGCATCGTCGTGTCAAGTTGCTGGTCTTAGCGTCTAGTCTTTTAGAGTTTTGAGTTCTGGTCATAAGTTGTAACGCTGCCACCGCACCGTCATCATCGCCCCTGCCATCTACCACCACCGCTTATCCGCCACCGCTCTGAATCCATATCCATATACCATCACCAATCCATATCCATATACCACCACCGATCCGTATCCACATACCACCACCGCTGCCATATACCACCACTGCTGCCATATCCTACCACCATATATCCACCACCAATCCGAGTTCTTTCATATTAGGTTTGTTTTCGAGATCCATCTAATTTCCGATTTGTGTTTCCTTGCCTGAGTAGGGTTCGAAAAAAAAGAGTTTGGAGACCACCGGGCAGTTTTTAGGCCAAAATTTTGGCCACCGAAAATATTTTTTCCCTATCCTATATTTAGGCTTTTCTGAGTCTTTTGAGACACTCGCCATCATAGTGATTTTTTTCACACTTTTTTGTCGTTGCGCCCCTGATTTCTGAAAAACAACTGTCAAAAAAATTCCATGCCCATCCTTTCATTTTGACCTGGGAAGAGTTTTCAGACACTCGCAACTATAGTGATTTTTCGCAAAAAAAAGAGGAGCGCAAAAAAAAGAGCGCCAAAAAAAGCAGAGCAAAGAAAAAATTCCAGAGTGTGCTTTTCCCTTGTTTACGTGCAGCGACGTGATTTTGTTAGTGTTCTAGGCTCGCGTCTCTAGCACGGTCTAGCCTAGGACCAGCACAGTACCATTGTTGAGCGTTTATTCAAGTTTGCATCTCTGAATTGATTATTGCTAATCTTTTTGCTACCATATTATAAGCCTTCCTAGCTGCACATAAATCTACGTCGTGTGTTTGACTCTCCCTGGTAATCACTCTATCCAAGCTTTGAGAGTTTTGACTACAGCGGTCGCCGATCACCGCCTACTGCTGGGTAAGAACTGGTAAGAATTTGAGATTTGCTTGATGGATTTGTGACACCCACCACCACCACTTGTTAGTGGTCTGTAGGATCATATTCTTGTGTGTTTCTGTTGCTACTAACCATGGCAGGATCACAAGCCGATGAGATTGATTGGGAGAACTTGATGAACAAGGAGCTTCATGATAAGTTTTAGCAAATGATGAGTGGACAGGTGCAAGATGTGCTAAACAGATTTGAAGAGGCCATGGAGAAGATAGGCATGGAGAAGAAATCTGAAACAAAGCTCGATAACAAGTTTACTGAATTGCTTTCGTGTTTTCCACCACCACCGCCGGCTGCACCTGTCGCACCTCTACAACAACAACAACAACGTCACCTTCCAAATCAAGTGGGACGAGCAGTGTGCGTTCCCCTTGAGCCTGGTCAAAATTCTGGTGCCGCTGTTGATGCTTATGTAGCTCCTGCTGCTACTGCAGAGGTGGAGGACCATTACGAGGATGAGGTTGATCAAAATCAGAACTACGTGCAACCACCAACACCACTACCACCAGGTCGTCCTCATGCATATCATCGCAACGGTAGGGCTGCACCACCACCTGAGGTACGAGATCATGACCATCTTCCTAAACTAAAATTGAATATTCCACCAATTGAGGGTAGATATGTTCATGATATATATCTTACTTGGGAGTTAGAAACTGAACAACGTTTTACATGTTTCCAATATCCTGAGGAGCGACGTGTTCCTGTTGCTGTTTGTGCTTTCACTAGTTTTGCATGTGTTTGGTGGTCTGAATATAGTAGATTATATCCTATTCCAGCTACTTGGCCTATTCTGAAAATTGTGATGCGCACTTGCTGGGTTCCACCATACTATCAATGTGAATTGCTTCAAAAATTGCAGCATTTGAGACAAGGAAAAAATTATGTAGAAGAATATTATCAGGAATTACAAACTGGTATGATTAGATGTGGTATTGTTGAGGATAGTGAAGCTATGCTTACAGGTTTTATTGGTGGATTAAATAAAGAGATTCAGACCATTCTAGAGTATAAGTAATATAATAATATCACTCGTTTATTCCATCTTGCTTGCAAAGCTGAACAAGAAGTGCAGGATCGACAGGCATTGGTGCGAACTAACTTTTCTGCAGGTCAACCATCATCATGGACACCGCGTGCATCCTCTACTTCCACATGTTCTGCTACACCAGCACCTCCGTCAGCTGCCACCTCCAACCGTGATACAAGAAAGCCGGCACAACCACCACTATCTTCCAAGAGAGCACCTTTTGGGCCTGCATAGAGCTCTTCTTCATCCATGGCATCAACATGGCAACCACATGATATTATTTGTCATCGTTGCAAGGGTGGAGGTCATTATGCGAGAGAATGCCCATCTAACCATGTGATGTTTGTTACTGACGATGGTGGGTATGAGTCCGCTAGTGACTATGATGAGGAGACATTGGCTCTTAGTACAAGTGAAGAACACGGTGGAGATGATTCTGATCATGAGACGCAATACATGGCTGTTGAAGATGCTAACATGTATGAATGTTTGGTTGCTCAATGTGTTTTGAGTGTGCAGGTTACACAAGCTGAGCAAAATCAGAGGCATAATTTGTTCCATACAAAGGGAGTTGTGAAGGAACATTCTATTCACGTCATCATAGATGGAGGGAGCTGTAACAACTTGGCTAGCATGAAGATGGTGGAGAAGCTATCTCTCACCACAAGACCACATCCACATCCTTACTACATCCAATGGTTCAACGACAGCGGCAAGGTTAAGGTAACACGTACTATTCGTGTGCATTTAGTATCTCTACATATGCTGATTATGTTGATTGTGATGTGGTACCCATGCAAGCATGTTCCTTATTACTTGGTAGACCATGGCAATTTGATAAAAATTCTGTACACCATGGTAGAAACAATCAGTATACTCTTGTTCATAAGGATAAAAATATTACTTTGCTTCCTATGACTCCTGATTCCATTTTGAAATATGATATTAAAAGAGCTAATAAAGCAAAACAAGAGAAAAATAAGACTGAAAATCAGATTGTGGCAAAAGAATTTGAGAAACAAATGAAACATAATAATAAACCATCTAGTGTTGCTTCTGAAATTAAATTGAAAAGTGCAAGTTTACTTGCCAGAAAATCTGATATTGATGAGCTAGATTTCAGCAAATCTATTTGCTATGCTTTTGTGTGCAAAGAGGCATTATATTCATTCGAGGACGTGCCTTCCTCTTTGCCCCCTGCTGTCACTAACATTTTGCAGGAGTTCGCTGACGTGTTTCCACAAGACGTGCCAACGGGATTACCACCTATTCGAGGGATTGAGCATCAAATTGACTTAATTCCCGGTGCATCGCTACCCAACCGTGCCCCATACCGTACCAATCCAGAGGAGACGAAGGAGATTATGCGTCAAGTACATGAGCTGCTCGACAAAGGTTATATACGCGAATCTCTTAGTCCTTGTGTTGTTCCTATTATACTAGTGCCTAAAAACGATGGTACGTCGCATATGTGTGTTGATTGTAGAGATAACAATAATATTATTATTCGTCATCCTATTCCTAGGCTAGATGATATGCTTGATGAATTGAGTGTCTCTACAATATTCTCCAAAGTTGATTTGTGTAGTGGATACCATCAAATCCATATGAAATTGGGAGATGAATGGAAAATAACATTTAAAACTAAGTTTGGTTTATATGAGTGGTTAGTCATGCCTTTTGGGTAAACTACTGCACCTAGTACTTTTATGAGACTAATGAACGAAGTTTTACGTGCTTTCATTGGACGATTTGTGGTAGTCTATTTTGATGATATACTGATTTATAGCAAATCTTTGGAAGAACACTTGGAACATTTATGTGTTGTTTTTATTGCTGTACGTGATGCGCGTTTGTTTGGTAACCTTGGGAAGTGCACCTTTTGCACCGACCAAGTATCTTTTCTTGGCTATGTTGTTACTCCACAGGGAATTGAAGTTGATAAACCCAAGATTGAAGCTATTGAGAGTTGGCCGCAGCCCAAAACGGTCACACAAGTGAGGAGTTTTCTTGGACTCACTGGTTTCTATAGGCGTTTTGTGAGAGATTTTAGCACCATTGCTGCACCTCTCAATGAGGTTACAAAGAAGGATGTGCCTTTTGTTTGGGGTACCGCACATGAAGGAGCCTTCACGGTATTGAAAGATAAGTTGACACATGCTCCTTTACTCCAACTTCCTGATTTTAATAAAACTTTTGAGCTTGAATATGATGCTAGTGGAATTGGATTAGGAGGTGTGTTATTACAAGATGGCAAACCGGTTGCATACTTTTCTGAAAAATTGAGTGGGCCTAGTCTGAACTATTCTACTTATGATAAAGAATTATATGCTCTTGTTCGGACCTTAGAAACATGGCAACATTATATATGGCCCAAAGAATTTTTTATACATTCTGATCATGAATCATTGAAACATCTTAGAAGTCAAGCAAAACTGAACCGTAGACATGCTAAATGGGTTGAATTCATTGAAACTTTCCCTTATGTCATTAAACACAAGAAGGGTAAAGAAAATGTTATTGCTAATGCATTGTCTCTTCGTTATACTATGCTTTCACAACTTGACTTTAAAATATTTGGTTTGGAGACCATCAAAGATCAATATGTGCATGATGTTGAATTTAAAGTTGTATTGCAGAATTGTAAAGAAGGTAGAACCTGGAACAAGTTCGTCGTTAACAATGGACTTGTGTTTCGTGCTAACAAGCTATGCATTCCAGCTAGCTCCGTTCGTATTTTGTTGTTGCAGGAGGCACATGGAGGAGGATTAATGGGGCACTTTTGCATGAAGAAGACGGAGGATATACTTGCTACGGGATGTTGAGCGTTTTGTTGCTCGCTACACTACATGTCAAAAAGCTATGTCACGACTCAATCCTCATGGTTTATATATGCCTTTGCGTGTACCTAGTGTTCCTTGGGAGGATATATCTATGGACTTTGTTTTAGGTTTACCTCGAAAAAAGAAGGGGAGGGATAGCATATTTTTTGTCGTGGATAGGTTCTCGAAAATGCCACACTTTATACCATGTCATAAAAGCGATGATGTTATTAATGTTGCTGATTTGTTCTTTCGTGAAATTATTCGCTTGCATGGTGTGCCAAATACTACTGTTTCAGATCGTGATACTAAATTTCTTAGCCACTTTTGGAGATGTTTATGGGCTAAGTTGGGGACTAAACTGCTTTTTAGTACTACTTGTCACCCCCAAACTGATGGACAAACTGAAGTAGTCAATAGAACATTGTCTACTATGCTTACGGCTACTTTGAAGAATAATAAGAAAATGTGGGAAGAATGCTTGCCTCGTATTGAATTTGCTTATAATCGTTCGTTGCATTCTACTACTAAGATGTGCCCTTTTGAAATTGTGTATGGTTTCCTACCTCGTGAACCTATTGATTTGTTGCCTCTTCCATCTTCGGAGGAGGTTAATTTTGATGCTAAACAACGTGCAGAATTGATCCTAAAAATGCATGAGTTAACTAAGGAAAACATTGAGCGTATGAATGCTAAATATAAACTTGCTGGAGATAAGGGTAGAAAACATATTGTGTTTGCACCTGGAGATCTTGTTTGGTTACATGTTCGTAAGGATAGATTTCCTGATATGCGCAAATCAAAGCTAATGCCACGTGCTAATGGTCCTTTTAAGGTGTTAGAGAAAATAAATGATAATGCATATAAACTTCAGCTACCTACAGATTTTGGGGTTAGTCCCACTTTTAACATTGTAGATTTGAAGCCTTATTTGGGTGAGGAAGATGAGCTTCCGTCGAGGACGACTTCATTTCAAGAAGGGGAGGATGATGAGGACATCAATACCATTGTTACACCCATAGCCCCTGCTACTATACATATTGGACCGATTACTAGAGCTCGCGCACGCCAATTAAATTACCAGGTACTTTCGTTTCTTGGTAATGATTCTAATGTTCATGAGAATATGACGCTGCCTAAATTGAATACATTTGTTTTGCTTACAAATGAAGGGTCTAGCTTGGAGAAGGATGTACATTGGAGCAAAAACAAGCATGGAGTTGATGGCATACGCAAGGGAAACAAGAACAGAGTTTCAAATGATGATTTCAGGACTTTGAAGCCACCATAATGAGTGCACTGTAACACCCCCAGTGTGATGCTACAGTAATCCCCTGTTTATGGTGCCATGTCATCATGTTACTGTTGCTAATCTTCACTTGATCCAAATCACAATTCAAATTCAAATCCAATCTAAAGTCAAAAATTCATATTTGTCAGACATGAAATCTAAAATGTTCATCTTGTGGCAAATAATCCATAACAAATATTGGTGGTGAACCAACATTTTTGCAAGGTGCTTAAATGGCGTAAACCAATTAAAGCAGTGGCCAAGACAATAGATTAAATGCCTTTTCAACTTATAAAAGTTGCAAACTATTTCAAAAGCCCCACAATCTTTTTATTGCAGTGCCAACTATTGCAACGTAATTATGTGGCCAAGTCCCACATTTTACAGAATCCTTTTTGGCAACTCAAATATGGCAAAGCATTTTCTGTAAAAAGAAAAGAGCAGAAGAAAATGAAAAAGGGGAAAAGGGAGAGAACCCCCTGCCCCCTTTGGGCCTCAGCCAACCAGCCGGCCTAGCGCCTCCCCGCGGTCGATCCCCTCCTTTCCTTCTGTTCGACCGACCGAGGCACCCCCGCCCGTTCCTGCTGGACCCGGCACGGCGCCCCGCACTGCCACATCGCCGGCGAGGGGATAAGGGCAGCCCCGACGCCTCGGGTTCCCTCCCCACTCACCCACTCCCCCTTGCGCTCCCTCTCCGCCTCCCCACTCAGATCCCCTTCCCCCACGCGCTGCTGCTTCTCCTCTCCGCCATGGCCTCGTCACCGTGAAGCCCGCGGCCACCGTCGCCCTTTCGCCACTCTGACAAGTCCGGGAGCTCCGTCGTGCTCTGCCTCTTCTTCCTTGACACTGGATCGGGACCGGGAGCGCCACCTCCGTCGCATTCTTCCTCTTCCTCATCTATGGCCACCGCGCGACCTCGCCGTCGATCTGCTCCACCGGTTCTCCCCGAGCCCGCTGCATAGACCCCACGCTCCCGTGGTGAGCTCATCCGCCGAACGCGCAGTTCCCTACCCCCTCTAGTCATGCGTAGCCCGTGCTCCGGCGTTAGGCCGCACCCTACACTACCTGGCCTCGTCGCCGACATAGCCACGACGACCATAAGGTCTCGTGCATGCCACCATTGCACTCGCTACACTGCGTAGGCCCTGCCTCGCTCTTTAGATCGTTCGGTCTCGCGCCGTTTTGCCGTCACCATAGATTGCCCGAAGCACCTCGCCACCGCCGAGCTCGTAGTGCTCAGTTCCGACCACCGCAGCACCTCGCTGTCGCCACTCGACGCGGCTCTCTGTCCGCGTCTGAACGCCGCTGCCGCTCACCTCCGCTCCGGCTCGCACGCAGCCGCTCGGGCATGCTCATGCGCGCACGTCACCCGCGTTCCCGTCGCGTCTTGCTGGCCCCGGCCGCGCGCGGCCGCTTCCCCCCACTACTTGTGCCGCTGCTCCTGCGGGTGGCTCACGCGTGCCCACCGCTCCTGGCCGCGACTAGCGTGCCAGCCGCCCTCAGGCACGGACTCACCTAGCCCGCGCTTGTTCGCCACCTTTGCCGCCTCCTCTGCTCGACGCCTATGCCACCTCAGGGCGCCCCAGCTGCTGCTGCGGCCACCCCTAGGCGCGGCTCGCCGCCCCTGACCGAACGCACCACCCCAGGCGTCAAATGGAAGCCGGGGGACGAATCCTGATGGCCGCCCGAGCCCTCCGCCGCGAACAGGGCTCGCCGGAGCTCACTTCGGCGCTGGTGCCGATGTGGCCAACCAGGGCCACCCCTCCGGGTCACTGCCTAGTGGCCCCAGGGGCCCTGCTGGCCCTGTTGACCCAGTCAATGGCTGACTGGGTAGCGCCCAGTCACTGCCTATGGGTCCCACGCGGACCCGTTGACTGGTCAGCCGACCGCTGATGCATTGATGACGCCTTGCTGACGTCATTTTTTTTCTTTTCTGTCGATTTAAAGTAAATAAATAAATCCAGAAAATGGTTTAATCTTTGAAAATTCATAGAAAATAAACCGTAGCTCGGATCGAAAAACTTTCTACATGAAAGTTGCTCAGAAAAATCCAATGAATCCGAATACGCTGCCGGTTCATCTGTCACATGCCCCTAGCATGATGAACATGGAACATTCCTAATGTGGAGCATCCCAAGGTCATCCCCATGGAGCTACCTACGTCTCCCACGTCACAACTTGGACCTATGACAAGAGCCCGAGCGAAGGCTATCGAAGATAAGGTGAACTCGCTCCTTTCCGAACTACCACCTTCGACACATGAGCCATGGCTACTGCCTCAAACAAAAACACTATGTGTGCTCAGGTACTTGGAGGAAAGCCACGGAACATCTACATTCAATGGAGAAGACGGCGAGGACACCATGTGCGGAGGACAAGAAGAAAGGCTGCCTTGGAAACTACACCCACCGGACGACCGGCCTAGCCTGGACGTCCGGCCCCTGAAGGTCACGCCAGCCCAAGGAACTCAGGCCAACGAAAGCTACAGCTGCCGGACGTCCGACCAGGACCGGACGTCCGACATCTCCTAGACTCCGGACGACCAAACCCCTCTGGACGACCGACGCTACGCCAACAGAACGAAATCTATAGAAATCCGAGGATCTCCGGATGGCCGGCACATCCTTCACAGAGCCTAATTTACGGAAGTCCGAAGATCTACGGACGTCCGGACCTCCGCGAGCCTCCGGATGACCGACGCCTTACGGACGTCCGATCCCTGGCAGTGTCCAGTTACGGGCTGAGGCCCATGTACCCCTTCACTTCGCCCCCATTTGCACTAAGACTATAAATAGACCTCCTCCTCCTCCTCCTAGTTAGGGTTATCATTGGTTTAGCTCATATGTGAGATAGATCTTTGCTCATCCATTACGGATCTACTCCACGAGAGAGACCGCGGCCCCTCTATGGAGAAGATCCCCCTTGGATTCAAGATCCCCTCTTGGGTGGCCCCATCAAGACCTCCTCTGGGAGAAGAACCGGTTACCTTTGTATTGTCCTTTGTTGATCGTGGATCTTGTATCTCCTCTCGTGTTCCGAGGATCTAGCACATGTGTGACTTAATCTTGTTGGTTTGAGAGTTCTTCTTGTGTTTTCCCTTGTGTTTCCCCGCGTGTTCTTCATGTTCTTAGTTGGGATCCGCTCCTTTCGTGAAAGATCGGCCGTATAGGGTTCTAGGCTACATCATCTTGGTATCATGAGCCACGTTGATCACGATTTCGGAGCCTCCCCATTGTGTTTTCTAGCCTTGTTTTGTTGATTTCGTCCTAAAATAGAAAATCCCCCACAAAAATAGCCCCAATTTTTTTGATTGAGGTGTGATGAAGTTTTGTTGGATTTGATACATGGATTTGGTTTGCCACGAGTGGATCTAGCTTTTTCCCTTCTTCTCCACCATTTCCATCCACAAAATCGCCCGGATTCGACGAATTTCGACATCTCCTCGTCGAACCCTAGTTGTTCATCCCGTGCCCGAAATTGCCCAGGCACCGGACGTCCGACAGTTTCCGGACATCCGACGACCGGACGACCGTAATGCCCCGGACGTCCGTACTTCCCTGAAGAAACAAAATCCCCCCCCCCTCGAAAATTTTCATCCACCGCCCTACTTCCGCATACGCATCCGCATACCACCACCACTTCCGGATAACACCACCATAGCCTTCCCGCTACCAACTCCAACAATTTGGTCACATTTTACTTTGAGAATTTGAGTAGCGGTTCCCATGTCCTATTGTGTTTCGGCTATCTAGGTATGGTTCGACATCAACATCACCGCCGCTCATTTTTGCAATGGACTCGTCATCAACGGTAACCTCATCTTGGTATCGTGATATCATGATACATTCTTGCCATTGCATTGATATCCCCATAGACCATGTTTGCGTACCTTACCCATCGAGACTAGCCTTTGAGTATTGCCGGCAACGTGACTTGTGCACATTAGTGATCATACTTCCCATAGCATACATACCATATCATCATGGTGCATATCTTGGTATCATCTCTTGTGTCACAAGGTTGTCATCGCATACACAATTGCTATCTTGGTTAGTGAAGTTTTGCATGAGAAAAGAGCTCCAACGAGAAAGAGCCAAACAAGCTTTTAAGCAAAAGGAAAAGATAAGCAAAGAGCTTATAAGCAAGAACCATAGCATCATACAACATTAAGATTGTCATACACGATCATCTTGGATCATATCACCAGAATACCATACATATAGCATACTTGGGATAGAAGTTGTTGCATTTTTGCTTAGTAGGTTGTGCACAAGTTCGTATCTGCCAATTGTGCAATCGTGCTAGCGTCTCTCTAGTGTTGTGCAACAAGAGCATTTTCGTGGATTCCACATTTTGGCTCATTCCTTGGTTGCACGATCCCACTTATCTATTTGCGTGTGTGTTTCCGTGTACCACATCTTGCTATTGGTCTACTTGTTGCATTTGCAAATTTGTGAATCTTTTCCAACATTATTGAGTCTCATTAACAATTGCATCAAATTTTGTGCCACCATCCTAACCAAGCTCCACCATAAGCTTTTACTTGTGTAGGTGTGAGAAACCGACAAGAATTGGTACCAATTGTGCTATTTCCTTGTTACACATTGAGTGATCATTGATCCATCTTCAACATCGGTCAAGGTACATTTGGTATAAGTTCTTCTCTTTCTCCCACTCACATATTTGCTTGAAATGATGGATAGGCCAAGTACTTCTACCAACCCACTCTTCCTTGAGCAAGACGACGATCCGAACAACTACGTCACCAAGCTACGCCTATTTGGAACGCAACGAGGCGTTGCATGAAGAGCAACTAGCAATGATCGACCGCATCGACAACCTCTCTACCGACTTGCGACTCTCCAAGCAACGCACAAGAGACTACTTCGACAACAAGCTCGACGAACACAAGCATGAGAATGACGCAAGAATGGACGAGAATTGTGCCTTGTTGGCCAACCGCTCTTCTACCACTTCGTCCTACTCAAGAAGGAGCCGCTCAAGTCGACACACCGACGACACTATCTGCGGCTCAAGTACCCCGACATCGAATACTCTTCGTCGTGCCGCGCGTCAAGATCGCCAAGCCAACCGCAATCCTCTACACGACACCGACTCTCAAGAGCATCGACATTGTCAAAACCAAGCTACATTCACGCAAGCACAAGAACGTCAATGTTAATGCCAACACGAACAAGAGGGGCGAGCGCGTCAACACCAAGATGCACAAGATGCCGAGGCACAACGCCAAGAACAACAACTTTGTGAAGCTCAAGCACTTGAGGCGCAACGTGCCCTCCGAGATTCAAGTCGAGCCGTAGCCAATCGAGGCCGCCAAGCTCGTGAGCACCAAGAAGTGCTTCACGCCGAAGTTCAAAAAAGGATTTATCAATCACGTGTGCATCGTCAAGCTCCTCGTCAAGATCGACAAGCGCCTCCTCAAGCTATACAAGAACCTCAAGTTCGCCAAGAGAATGAAGACAATGGAAATCCTCCAAGACAAGAGCAACATGAGGACGACAACCCTCATCGCCAAGAGCAACAAGAGTTTGTCAATCCTCAATGACATGGGCGTCATCATACGCGACCCCAACACAATGAAGAACAACGGTATGGCAATCTCAAGTTCACCATGCCCAAGTTCACCGGAAGCAATGACTCCCAAGAGTACATATCATGGGCATTGAAGGTTGACAAAATTTTCTGCTTGCACAACTATGAAGAAGAGAAGAAGATCGCGATGGCATCCCTTGAGTTCCAAGACTATGTCCTCATTTGGTGGGAATAAGTCAATGAGCACCGAGAGGCAAAAGGTGAACCACCAATCACAACTAGCGCGCAAATGAAGGATGTCATGAGAGCACATTTCGTGCCTACCTACTACAACCGTGACCTCTTCAAGAAACTCCAACTCCACAAGCAAGGAACCAAGAGCGTTGAATAGTACTACAAGGAAATGGAGATTGACATGATACGAGCCATTGTCACGGAAGATGATGAGAAAACTATGGCACGTTTCTTGAATGGACTCAATCATCCTATCAAGAAGATCGTCGACTTCCAAGCATACTCGAACCTCATCGAGCTAGTACATCAAGCTAAAGGCGAAACGTCAAGTGCAAGATGACTTCAAATATGCCAAGTTCTCATCCAAGTCCTATGGTTTCTCCAACTCTCAAGCTTCAACGACTCCAATAACTTCTACCTCAACCAAGCCATCTACAAGCAACGACGACAAGTCAAGTTACAAGAAAACTTCGACAACCTCAAGTCGTCCTCCTACTACAAGCAACTTCAAGCCGAGAGCTTCATCATCATCTACCCCAACCGAGGAGACCATCAAGACAAGTTCCTTCAAATGCTTCACATGCGGCGGCCGACGCCACAAGTCCTTTGAGTGTACAAACAAGCGCACCATGATCCTCAATGACGAAGGAACCTATGACTCCATGAGTGAAGGAGAAATGGAAGCCCTTGACCAAGTGGCCATGCACCGGCAAGTGAATGAAGACGAAGATGATCAAGTCTTTTGTGACGAAGATTCAAGCCCCGCTCTTGTTGTCTCCAAGGTCTTGACTCTTCAACATCAACAAGACGAAGACCAAAGATGCCACATCTTCCACACCAAGGCCGGCATCAGTGGAAGGTCCGTCAAGGTCATCATCAATGGAGGGAGTTGCCATAACTTAGCGAGTGAAGAACTAAGATCCAAGCTCCATTTGGTCAAGATGAAGCACCCGCACCCCTACAAGGTTCAATGGCTAAGCGACACCGGCACCATACAAGTCGAGCATAGGGTACAAGTTTCTTTCAAGATCGGAGCTTACGAAGACACTTTGGAGTGTGATGTCCTTCCGATGACCGTTTGCCACCTCCTTCTTGGACGTCCATGGAAATTTGACCGAGGTGTCATCCACAACGGGCGTACAAACCACTATAGCTTCAAGATGAAAGGAAAGGAGTATGTGCTACGACCTATGTCTCCAAGCCAAGTGATCGCCGACAAGCAAGCCACCCATCGTGGAGAGAATAGTGAGAGAGTGAACCACCAAAAAGAGGGTGAGCTCCACAAGCCCAAATTGAGTGCCTCCACGATGAGCGACAAAAAGAACTTAGTCCTCCTTTCCACCAAACGTGAGATGAGAGAAGTGTATGAGAACCCATCAAGTGTCATGCACTAAGTCCTTTTGTGCAAGGACGAGGCACCAAAAACTAACACCTCTCACAATCTACCTTTGGTGTTATCTTCTCTATTACAGGAATTCCAAGATGTTTTCCCCGACGAGCTACCTCCGGGTCTACCTCCATTATGAGGCATCGAGCATCGCATCGACCTCATCCCCGGAGCACCTCTTCCAAACAAGGCCCCATACCGCGTCAACCCCGAAGAAACCAAAGAAATACAAAGGCAAGTAAAGCATCTCATAGATCATGGACATGTGCATCAAAGTTTGAGTCCTTGTGCCGTACCGGTCATTCTTGTGCCAAAAAGAGACAGTAGCTTTCGCATGTGTTCCCATTGTAGACCTATCAATGCTATCACCGTTCGCTATAGGTACCCCATTCCACGCTTTGATGATATGCTAGATGAACTTAGTGGTGCCACTATTTTCTCCAAAATTGATCTTAGAAGTGGTTACTATCAAATACGCATACAAGAGGGTGATGAATGGAAAACCGCTTTCGAAACAAAGTTTGGTTTGTATGAGTGGTTAGTCATGCCTATGGGCTTATCGGAAGCACACGGTACTTTCATGCGTCTTATGCATTATGTGTTTCGCCCTTACATTGGTGAGTTTGTTGTGGTCTACTTCGATGATATCCTTGTTTTTAGCAAATCTCTCAAAGATCATGTCACCCACCTTTGAACCGTGCTACAAACTCTTCAAAAAGAGCGTCTATCAGGACCCCGATTCTATGTCACACCGATCTAGCCTGTAACACCTCATATCTCTTTGCGGCCTCACTCACGGTACTCCCACGGGTGTCGCCTTACCATGGCCCGGGACCGTTTGCGCCTTTTGGCTCACGTATATGACAATGTCGCTAGCATCCATATGACAGAGAACCCGGGCCGACATGGCTAGTCGTGAACCCAAAGCGGCACTAACGTATGGGGACATGCATTCATGAATCAACATCGAACGTGTCGGTCAGCAGCGTGTGAATCCGGGCTGTAGCACTGGGCTAACAGGACTCCGGGAACCCGGGCTGTAGTAGGCTAGGCAGGACTTCGGATGTCACCGCGTGACATTTCCCCGAAGGGACAGACACAAGAACGATGTGAAACACATGTCGGCTAGTCAAGTGTCCAGAGCAGTAGTGTTGGGCTAGCAGGACTCCGGTGAACCGGGCTGTAGCGGACTACTATGGCTCATGGAGGCACTAGACTACATTTCCCCATAAGAGAGGCTGCCAAGGATAAACAACTAGATTGTCGGATCCCACACATACCAAGCATTTCAATCATACACACAATATGCTCGATATGTGTAAATACAACATGGCATCACAACAAAACTCTACAACTCCAAGAACTTTATTTAAAAGGCTCCGGAGAGCCATACATAACATGTTCATACAGATAGGGGTCACATGACCCGACACTCAAGTCATACAAACATACAAGCACATGCGGAAGCAAACTTGTCTGGGTACAGACACTAGAAAGAAAGAAGGCTTGACGAAGCCTGTCTATCTACGTAGGCCCTTCACAAGCTCAGATCACCACCTGGGTGGCAAGTCACTCCTCAACGTCGAGATCTACATAGAACCCATCGGAAGGGGCGGTGTTGTCGTCTGAAAACAGTAATTGAAGCAACATGAGTACAAAGGTACTCAGCAAGTCTTACAACAGATCCTACTATACATGTACATTCTCAAGAAGGTAGTGGAGTTATTGCAGCAAGCCACCTTTGACTCTTGGCTAAGCTATCCTACGAGACACCACTTGTAAAATAGTTTTCGCACACGAGTCCACTAATCACCATCTCAATACTCCACCGTGGATCCTCCCTCGTCATCTTACGAGAGAGCCATCCGCGGTACTCACACTTATCTTGAGGCTTTTAGTAGTATCCATTTACTTGTCTATGAACTGCATAAGCGACCAAGTAGTCCTTTACGGCGGACGCTGCTATTCGAATAGTTTTATACCCTGCAGGGGTGTACTTCGTCACACACGCTCTCACCACTCACCGTCGTTACACGACATGTACTCGGCAACCTTCAAGCGGAAGCCCAACGTGGGTGTCGGCCACAGCCTACCTAAACACTCAAGTCTCTAGTCTAGGTTTATCGCCTATTCAGGTTCCATCCGCAGGGAGTCGGGCCGAGGTTTCCACATACGGCCCCAAACGATGTGTGCAGGGTTCCCGGGACACCAAACGGGCGACTCAGTACACCGTGCCACGAGCCTACCGCATCACAGCCCACCCCTCGGGTCAGCGCTGTCCACGGCCTCCAGCTTACTACAAACACCAGAAACTACGTGCAACTCCTGGACAGAGGACAAGGGTGATTAAGAAGCCGAGGGGGTCCATTGGTTTCGGGCCCAATGCGTGGTAGTAGCTGAATCTTAAATCACGCATATAGATCTCAGTTCTTAGGGACGGTCTCAATGAAACAACCCACCATGTACTCCTACATGGCCTCTCATCGATACCTTTACCAAAACGTATTCAACACCTCACTCTCATTACCGGCACATGCTTTCACTCTAGTTCATCACCCTGATGAGCCAGACCTGACACGACTCTAAGCGTAGCAAGCATAGCATTGTAGGAACACAACATGGCTCAATCAACTCCTACACATGCTAGTGGGTTTCATCTAGTTACTGTGGCAATGACATGTCATGCAAAGGAAAGTGGGTTCAACTACTGCAACACACAACAGTTTGAATCGCGTTGTCTTAATGCAGTAAACGAGAGCAGAAGCGAGAAGATGGGTTTGTATCGAAATGATCAATGGGTTGCTTGCCTGACGGAGTGGTGGTGGAATACTGCCCTTCGGTTGGATACTCGTGAATATCCTCGGAGGCAGAACCTACCACGAAGAACACATCAAAGCACAATCAACACCAAGCAAAATACAACAATATGATGCATGCATGAGACATGGCAAAATGAATGTATTGGGCTAATGCAACTAAGACCAGATGGGTTTGGACCATTTTGAATCAAAGATTCAAATTCCAAGCTCATAAGTGGCCCTTATTAGTGCTTTATGTTGTTCTGCATTAAACAGCAGGTTAATTTTCTTAAACATGCATGAAACCAGTACAGATGGATAGATTGGATTTTTCTGATCATTTTTCATATATAAATCTTTTCATTCTGAGCTACAGATTATTTTCTATGATTTTTTGAAGTTTGTGGTATTTTCTGGAATTTCCTGTATAGAAATAATTCCAGTAGTTAAATTACTTATTGCGTCAGGAGTGTGTCATGATGACGTCAGCGGTCAACGGGGCAGTCCAGGTTAAACCTGACGTGTGGGTCCCCTGTGTCAGTGTCACTTTTAGTTAGTTAAACTAATTAGAATTAATTTAAATCTAACTCAGGTTAATTAGCAGGCGGGCCCCACTGTCAGTGACTCTAGGGAGTCAAACCCGTGGTCAAACCACGCTGACTCGCTGGCGTTTAGCCGCCGGCGACGTCCAGACGCGGCGGAGGCTGCGGGATTCCTCCTCCGGCGACCAAAGGGGCGGCGGAGGGCACCTACGCGTAGCTGGGAGCAACCCGCGTCGATTGGTGGTGGAGGTGAAGCTCGGGGTCGCCGGAAATGACGCCGGCGACGAGCTGTGCGGCTGCCGGGGTACGGGTGAGGTCGGACCCGTCGTTGTGGTGCTCTTGGAGGCTCAAGGCCAGGTTCTACGTGGCCTACGTGACGAGTTGAACTCGTTGGGCATGGTGGCGTGCCCGTTGGGTGGCCGGAGCATCGTCGGCAACGAGCTCGGCGGCGGCGCGTGCGGTGCTGCTTGTTGCGGTCGAGGCAGAGGGCGGCAGCAAGAACGAGAGGAAGGGGAAGGGGCAGAAGCTCACGGCAAAGATGATGAGCTAGGCGGCGCTGTCGGGGACAAACTGCTGCGGCGGTGACGGCGAAGGGGATCTCCGGCGGTGGGCGGTGAAGGCGAGGTCGGAGTAGTGGCTTCGGGGCAAGCGAGCGCTCGGGGCCCGGCCTGCTCGAAGGAGAAGACGACGGCGGAGCTGCTGGACACGGTCAGGTGACGCGGAGACGGCGGTGGCTACGGCTTCGTCGGCGAGGTGGCAGCGGCTGCGTCGGCCATGGTGGAGGGAGGCGAGGGAGAGGCGATGGGGGAGAAAGGAAGTGTCCAGGGGCTCGGGGGCGCGACGTGGAGGTCGTCCAGCTCGTCCACGAGCGAAGCGGCAAGCAGGTGGCGCCGTGGCGAGCTCGCGCACGCTGGCGTCACCTCTCTGCCTGCTCTGGCGGGAGGAAGCAGCTGACTGGCGCGGGCCAGCACAGTGCTGGGCCGGCCAGTGGGCTGCCAGGTAAGATTCTCTCCCTCTCTTTATTCTGTTTTGTTTTTCCTATTTTTTCTGTAAGTGGAGGGCTTTATTAAAAATACTAAAACGTTTCCAAAAATCCTGCAAATAATTGTGGGCTCTGTTGGGATTATTCCTAACAGCCCTCACTTAAATCCAGAATTATTTAGGCATTTGAATTATTCTATAGCATTTAAATGCCCAAATGCAAATAGATAAAGGATTAATCCAGTGACCTTATGTGTCCTAGAAAATTGTGAACCCATTTTGTCAGAGGTCCTAACCCAAGACAAAAAGGGAGGACTTTTTAGAAGGGCATTTCAGGTTCATTGAAAATAATTTTACTAAACCCTAGTTGCTTTCAGAGGGGGTGCTGGGGTTTCTGTCATCCCCATTTCAAGTTTCTGGAAAAAGTAAACATGATGCAACACTCTAATGCATGAACTAGCTAGGATGTGACAGCGTCTTTATGCTAATATGGAAAAATGCCTTTTTGGTGTTGATAAGCTTGTTTTCTTGGGTTTTGTAGTATCTTATAAAGGTGTTCAGGTTGATGAATCTAAGATCAATGCTATTAAAACTTGGCCCCAACCAACCAATTTGCAACAAGTGCGTAGTTTCCTTGATTTAGCCGGTTTCTACCATAGATTTGTGAAGGATTTTAGCACCATTGCTTCACCTTTGCATTCTTTGAGTAAGAAAAATGCACCGTTTGTTTGGGGAACATCCCAAGACATTGCTTTCAATGAGCTTAAGAATTTGCTTACTCATGCTCCCGTGCTTGCATTACCCAACTTTGACAAACCTGTTGAAATTCATTGCGATGCTAGTGGTAATGGCATAGGAGGTGTGTTAACGCAAGAGAAGCGCCCCATAGCATACTTTAGCGAAAAACTTTCTGGAGCGCAACTCAATTACCGCATCTATGACAAAGAGCTATATGCTTTAGTGCGAGTTTTGCGTGAATGGGAACATTATCTCCGCCCTCATGAATTTATCATCCATACCGATCATGAAATGCTTAAATACCTTAAGGGTCAAACTAAGTTGAACAAGCGTCATGCTAAGTGAAGTGAATTTATTGAGTCTTTTCCTTATGTCATCAAGTATATTAAAGGTAAGGAAAATGTTGTGGCGGATGCCCTTTCCCGTATATGCATGCTTCTTACTCAACTTGAATTGAATGTCATTGGCTTTGAGCACATAAAAGACTTATATGCGCATGACCCTACTTTTGCTATTCCTTATCCAAAGTTCTTGACGCATCAATCTTGGGAACGCTATTACATCAAAGATGGTTATGTTATGAGAGCTAACAAACTTTGCATCCCCGAGTCTTCTCTTCGTTTGTTGCTTTTGCAAGAATCTCATGGAGGAGGACTAATGAGACACTTTGGACGCAACAAGACCCTTGCTATGCTCTCCAAGAACTATTTTTGGCCCAAGATGTTCCGCGACGTCAACCGCTTCACCAACCGATGCTCTACATGTCGCAAAGCTAAGTCTAAAGCTCAATCTCATGGCCTATATATGCCTCTTCCAATTCCGTACCAACCATGGGAAGATATTAGCATGGATTTTGTGCTTGGTTTGCCTAGAACTAGAAATGGCAAGGACTCCGTTTTCATTGTTGTGGATTGATTCTCCAAAATGGCTCATTTCATTCCTTCCAACAAGATAGGCGATGCTTCACATGTTGCCAATCTCTTTTGTAGGAAAATCTTGCGCCTTCATGGAGTGCCAAAGATGATTGTCTCGGACCGCGATGTCAAGTTCTTGAGTTACTTTTGGAAGACTTTATGCGCCAAGCTCGGAATCAAGCTACTATTCTCCACGGCATACCATCCTCAAACCGACGGCCAAACGGAGGTGACGAACTGTACACTCTCCACTCTACTACGCGTGTTGATAAAGAAGAACATCAACGAGTGGGAGGAGTTCCTACCTATCGCCGAGTATGCCTACAACTGTGCAAGACATACGACTACCGGCAAGTCCCCTTTCGAGGTCGTCTACGGCTTCAACCCGTTGTCCCCATTGGACATTCTTCCTCTACCACTACAAGAGCGCATCAACATGGACGCGAGTGCCTGAGTGAACTACCTCAAGAAAATGCATGAAGATACAAGGCACACCATCGAGCGCCAAGTACAATGACTCGTGACCAAGCTCAAGGTCAACAAGCAACCCATGATATTCAACATTGGAGATCTTGTGTGGCTACACCTTCGCAAGGACCGCTTCCCCCACGAACGCAAGTCCAAACTTCTACCACGAGCCGATGGACCCTTCAAGGTGCTACCACGCTACAACAACAACGCTTACAAGATTGACCTCCCGCGCGACAAATACAACGTGAGCAACGTCTTCAACGTAAAGGATCTTTCGCCCTACCATGGTGATGATGATTTCAATCCGAGGTCGGATCTTTCCCAAGGGAGGGGAGATGATGCGGAGCATCCCAAGGTCATCCCCATGGACCTACCTACGTCTCCCACGACACCACTTGGACCAATGACAAGAGCCTGAGCGAAGGCTATCGAAGATAAGGTGAACTCGCTCCTTTCCGAACTACCACCTTCGACACATGAGCCGTGGCTACTACCTTAAACGGAAACACTACGTGTGCTCAGGTACTTGGAGGAATTCCACGGAACATCTACATCCAATGGACAAGACGGCAAGGACACCAAGTGCGGAGGACAAGAAGAAAGGCTGCCTCGGAAGCTACAGCCACCGGACGTCCGGCCCCTGAAGGTCACGCCAGCCCAAGGAACTCAGGCCAACGAAAGCTACAGCGGCCGGACGTCCGACCATGAAAGTGCGTTATATCGATTAGAGGGGGGCTGAATAGGCGATTTTTATGAATTCTTCACTGAGGAATTTGCTAGTGAGGAAATTCCTTAATGAAGAACTACTTGCAGCGGAATAAGTACTCAAAAGTATGCATAGCAGAACACAAGCATAGTCATCATGATGAAATTAAGACAAGCACAAAGTACAGAAAGCGTAAACACATGATAACACAGGATGAAGACAAACAGACTGAAGAAATTGAACTGAGGAAATTGAGAAAGTCTTCAGTCAAAGTCTTCAAACACAGATATGAACAAGAGCACAACACAGTTATGAGGAAATGAAAGAGTTGAGGAAATAGAACCAGTTGGCTTGCTGAAGACAATGATTTGGTAGACCAGTTCCAACTGTTGTCTCAGTTGTACGTCTGGTTGGAGCGGCTAGGTATTTAAACCTGAGGACACACAGTCCTCACCGTATTCTCCTTGAGCTAAGGTCACACAGACCTCGCCCAAACACTCATGGTAAGTCTTCAGGTGACTTCCGAACCTTCACAAACTCGGTCACTCGGCGATCCACAATTTCCTCTTGGATGCTCTAGACCATGACGCCTAACCGTCTGGAAGAAGCACATTCTTCAAAGGTAACAAGCGTCGGATCCACGCAGGATTAATCTCTTCAGTGATGCTCAATCACTTGGGGTTTGTAGGTGTTTGGGTTTGGGTTTTCCTCACCTGATGATTTTCGCTCAAAGTCCTTGAAGGATGGGATGCTCTCAAATGACAAGTGTCAGTTTCTCTCGGAGCAGCCAACCAGCTAGTGGTTGTAGGGGGCGGCTATTTATAGCCTAGGGAGCAGCCCGTCATGATAAGACATAAATGCCCTTCAATGATATGACCATTAGGTGGGTAGATATTTTGGGACAGCTGGCGCATAGCACAGCAACGGTCGGAAATTTGAGTATCAAATTCCTCAGGGCTATCATGTTCCTCACTGTGTAGGCTATCCGCATTGGCGAATTCCTAACTCCTCAGTCAGAACAAATTCCTCAGAGACCAGAAGAACTCCGTCTCTGTCACTGAAGAATATGACTGAGCTGTATGAGATTTCCAATGGCTTCACTCGAAGGGATTGGTAGGTGTAGAATTTTGAGTTGAGCATCACATGGAAATATTTCCTTAGTATTTCCTCGACCCCCTTTAACAGTACGGTGTTTCCTATGACTCAAGAAAGAGAAAATGAAACTACGAAAACAAAAGTCTTCACACTTCATGTTCCTCAAATGAATACCAAGTCTTCAAGGTCACACCAATTTCTTCACTTTCAAAGTCTTCAGAAAGACTTCAGAAATCCAAAGTCTTTAGTCGAAGAACTTCATTTTTAGGGGTTGACTTTCTCTGTAAATATCAAACTCCTCATAGACTTATAGACCTGTGTACACTCATAAACACATTAGTCCCTTAACCTATAAGTCTTCAATACACCAAAATCACTAAGGGGCACTAGATGCACTTACAATCTCCCCCTTTTTGGTGATTGATGACAATATAGGTTAAGTTTTCAACGGGGATAAACATATGAAGTGTAAATACTGATATCGAGGAATTTGATTGCAAGATATAGAAGAACTCCCCCTGAAGATGTGCATAGTGAGGAATTTGCTTTTGAAGCAATGCACACTTGAAGAGTTGAATCATGGAGATCTCCCCCTATATCTTGTAATTCATACACGCATTTGACATAATATATGAAGAATTTCAAATGCATGATGAAATATGGTGACTGATGTAATTCAGCATACGTGCAATAACATTAACGAGGAATAAGCATGCAGAAGAAACAGCAAAAGTATCAGGCCACCATAGAGTTTAAGTTTACAACTCGATCCAACAAAGTCATCAGAAGAACGAGAGTTGTAACTTAGAAAAAAATGCCCATATAAGATAGACCCGCTTGAAGACTAACTCAAATTTCTCCCCCTTTTTCATCAAATGACCAAAAGGTTCGAAAATGAGGACTAACGCCCCTAAAGAATATCAAGGTGATGAAGGAGCGTCAGCGTTGTTGGGGTCGTTTGTTGTAGTAGGGTCTGCCGCAGTGTCGTCCAAGTCTTCATGTTCATCAGTGTCACGTGATGAAGAATAGGAGCTGGCCACCAAGGAAGGAACCTTGACCTTCTTGTACTTCTTCGGAGGAGGTGCAGCCCAGTCAAAATCTTCCTTGAGACCCATTTTCTTTAGATCTTCTTCACCATATATGTGCGACAGAATAGCCCAGGTGCGGTTGAGGGTTTCATGAAGGTACTAATGGTTTTTCTTCACTGCATTGTGGGTAGAAGTCATGTTGTGAAGAATTGAACCAAACTGACGCTTGACCCATTTATGATTGCGATCAACCTTCTGGTGAAGACTGAGGAGAAGCTCACGGTCAGTCATCACCCTGGGTGCTGTGCCTTGAGGATTTTTCTTGGGTGCGTTGGCGGCAGAGTCATGGGTGGCAGAGTCATCATTGGTGGAGTAGGATGCAGCCTTGCGAAATTGACCATCCAATGGACGAATGCCTTCATCAATTACAGCAGGAGCCTTGCCCTTTTCATCAGCTGAGGAAAATGTCCATTTGAGGACTTCAATCGGGGGCAAGTAGCTGCAATGGTTCAGTGTATCAGCTTTGTAGTTGAGTGAAGACCTTGTTCTGATGAATCTCATAATCCACGGTGCATAAGGCTTCAACTCAAATGGTGACATTGCGACATTGGCCAGAGTCCTCATGAAGAAATCATGAAAGTTGACAGGAACTCCATGAATGATATTGAAAAGCAGATTCTTCATGATTCCAACGACTTCTTCTTCATTCGAGTCGTGGCCCTTGATAGGACTCAATGTCTTCGTCAGAATGCGATAGACAGTCCGAGGCACATACAACAATTCCTTCACAAGGAATTTTGTTCTTGGGGCCTGACCTGCCTTCAGTGGCTTCATCAGCACTTGCATATAGTGTTCTGTAAGCTCAGGTTCCTTGTAGACGCAACAAGCACCTTCAAGGGGAGGACTGAGAGGCAAAGCACGAAGCAATTCAGTACCTGGTGCCTTGTAGTGAGTGTTTTCAGACATCCAATCCAGTACCCATGAATTCACATCTTCAGAGTCCCCGGTGATGTGCAGAGTTGCATAAAATTGAAGAATGAGCTCTTCATTCCAATCACATATATAAGTGCAGAAATTTAACAGTCCAGCGTCGTAAAGAGCACTAAGGACTGGCCTGAAGCACGGCAGAGATTCCATATCCATGTGAGGAATGTGCTCATGATCGAAGACTTTGTGTTTGTTGAACAGCACTGAGCAATAAAAATTTGCCTGGCTGGCAGTCCAGAAACGCCTCTTCCTAATGCGAGCAGAGTCATAGGGGTTGTAATCAGTGAAGAATACATGCTCGCCGAAGAAATCATCAGCCTTGAATTTTTGCTTCCATGAGAATGGATCCTTTGTCTTGGGCAGAGGAGTGTCAGTCAGTTGCATGATGACCTCAGGAATCGCAATCTCAGGTTCTTCAGGCTGAGGAATTTTTGGTTCCTCTTTAGTGGCAGCCTGGTGCTTCAAATCGTCATTTTCATTTTCTTCAGCACTAGCGGCTGGAATGTCTTCATGAGCTTCATCAGATCCCATTTGAACTGTAGTTGCTGGGGACTGAGGAATTTGTTGCAATGGAGTGAAGAGTGGAGAATTGGGGTGCTGACTTTCCCAAAAGTCATCATTCATCACTGGTGTGGTACAGCCAATGTCCACATCTTCATCTTCCATTTCTTCAATGCCAGCCTCTTCAGCAGTAAACTGAGGCATAGGCAAGGAAACTGTGGGGGTTGAAGGGATTTTATCCATTTCAATTTCTTCATCCATCTGCTCTGACGAAGCAGCAGAAGGATTTTCTTCATCAGATCCACTAGGGATCACATATTCTTCATCAAAAGGGACAATTTCCTTTGATGGCATGGAGGAAACTGGAACAGCATTAATTGGATTAGCAAATGAGCTTGTCAATTTCTTCATCTTCTTCGGTGCTGAAGAATCTGAAGGAGGTGATGCTTTCCTTTTCTTCACTGCTGCACGCTCTGCAGCCTTGGTCTTCTTCACATCTGATGCAGACGGAAGGATTGGAGTTGGGGTAGGTGCAGGTGGAGCAGAGGAAAGTGGTTGATTTTCTTCAGACGCAACTGATGCAGTTGCCCTGACCTCTTCATTTTCTTTAGGCACACCACTAGTGGATGCCCTGGCAATTTCATCAGCGGCTGGAATGTAGTCATCAGCCCTGGAACTCACATTTTCTTCAGCAGCCTGATTGTCATCAGCGGTGCTGGCATGTTCTTAAGTTGGCTGAGAAGATGCTTCAGCCTGAGGATTTCTTGTTGCGATTGGGCTGCAACATTTGAGGTGAACATCTTAGTCAGTTTAACAAACCTGACCTTGGCTCCTTTCCAATCAGCATAGTAAGCATTGAAATCATCGATGAGGACTTTGATTTCAGACTGGATCTTCACAAGCTCATCAGTTGTCATAGAGACAACGTTGTTCTTCAGGAATTTTTCTTTCCTGTACTGCGCTTTCTTGAGCTGTCTGGCCTTCTCAAATTTCCATTTTCTTCTTGGATGAAGGCAGTCAACATATGACTTTGACCAGGAGTCAGCTTGAAGTCAGGCATAGGAGTGTTTGGGTCCTTGTGCCAAAGGTCAATGTAGTCGAGGATCAACTTTGGATCCAAAAGCAGAGGCACATTTGTGCCCTTGGCTCTAGCGGCCCTGACTTGCCTATCTCTGATGATTTCAGCAAGTTCTTCATCATCAGCTTCATCTTCTTCAGACGACACTTGGAAGGCGACCTGCCTCTTGTGAGGACTTGGGAGAGAGCCTCATCCAGCAGTGGTCCTTGTCTTCAGCAGAGAGGGTCATGTTGAAGAATTTGGTGCAGCTGAGGAACTAGCTGAAGCTCCTGAGGTAATAGAGATGCATGTAGTCCTTTGGCACGTGGCAAGATGCACAGGTGCTGAGGATTTGGTCGGAGCAGGAGCGGCGTGAGGAATTGGCCGTGAGGGCTTAGCTGAGGAAATTGGCCGTGATGGAATTGAAGAAGAAGCACTTGGCTTGTGCGCAGGCTTCTTTGCCATGGATTTCTTCGGCCTTACAGAGGCCTCAGCAGCAGCAGCAGTAGAGTCTTCGTTGAATTTCCTCACTGCATCTTTTGCCTGTTTGGCCAGCTTGGCCTGGCGCTTGGCCCATTCTTCAGGAAAATCCTCACCGCGCTTGATGCTAGTGGGATCTACTTCTTGGCCAGGTGCCAATGGTGGTCTTGAGTAGGAAGGAGTAATAGCGAATTTCTTCATGTATTTTGGAGTCACATACCTGTACTCCCTCCACTCTTTTGCCCATCTCCTCTCTATCCTCTGAATGCGCACCTTGCGCTGATTGTTATCTTCCTCAGGGGGTGTGCAGTACCCAGCATAAATGTCCTCAGGGATTTCAAAGGCAGTATTGATTTCAGGCCTCTTTCCTCCTTTTTGTGGCTTCTTTCCATCAGCCATTTTCTTCAGTTGAGGAATTTGAACAATTGATCTCTTTGAAGAAGTATGCAACTTTTCTTCGAGGAATGTTGCAAATGAGTTGAGTTGATGAGAACCTAGTGATTCAGCAGCGGACATGAGTACCTGTGAACGGAGTATAGTTGCGAGGAATTTGGAGAGGTCATATGCGTTCTCAGAAGGTTTTTCAAAAAGAACAAGTTTGAGGAATTTGACTAGATGAGTCTTGAAGAATTTCACTAAGCGTTCTTTGTCCTAGGTTCCAGAGTTGTATAGATCAAAGATCCACACAATTGAGGAATCTTGAAGAAAAATGATGCTTAGAGAAACGAATCAAGAACAGATGACACGTGAGGTGTTCAGTGTGTGAAAAATTGGAGGAATAAACACCTTTGAAGATTTTGTAGGAATCATTTGAATCAAAGAGGGCAGTAAAAGTAACTTTTAATTACCCTGGACGAAGAACACGACGAACTGGGATGTGGAGAAGTGAACTTCGTCTGTGCAGATCTTCCACGCCCTAACTTGGCGGAGGAAGACGGCTACGACGGCGGCGGAGTGAAGATTTCCGCGGCCGGCGCGAGTACGGCGGCGACGAGGTCGAGGCAGTGAGACTCTTCCTCACCGGCGACGATGAAGTAGCGGCGGCGCTATGGTTTGAGAAGCTCGAGCTGGAGAGAGGTCGAGCGGAGTAAAACAAGTGAGGAAGGGGAGAGGGGGTATTTATAGCCACGGTGAAAAACTGTTCGCCCGAAGAAATTGGACGAACGTGCCCCTGACCCTTCTCATTCGCTTGACATGTGTCACCCATGTACTGAGAAGTGGAGATCGTGTTAGATCGTGGGTGAATAGATAAGTATATCGTGGGATGCGGAACGGTTTGAGCGGCAAAACCGAAAATTTGGATAAGATAAGTTAAAAGTTCCGTTCGCAAATTCTTCAGCTGACAAGGACACAATGAAGATTTTGAACGAGTTTCAAATAGAACGCACATGAAGAATTTGTGAATAGATTGGGTTGAGTCTAGCATAGAGGGGGAAGGGTCCGATCACATTCACTTAGCAGAAAAAACATGCAAAGTTGAAGAACATGAACAACTGAGGAATTTCAAAACTAAGGAAAAACTCAAATTGAAGATTTTCAACTTTTGTGGTGGCGTGACCCACCGTATAAGAATGATGATTTCAGACACCGAGTACAATTGTCGTAGGGTTCTGAGAATCAAATTCTTCATTAATTTCTTCACACGAGTGTTATTCTTCATTGATTGAAGAAAAATGTTTCTTCATGTGTTGCACATCTAAGTCATCAATTTTGCATAAGTGTTAGGATGAGTGTCCTTTTCAAAGAACATTCGCAGATTCTAGGATATTTAGCTCACACCGCAACTTGCTAAATCTCTTCTCATTCAAGGGCTTTGTGAAGATATCGGCTAGCTGTTCTTCAGTCTTCACATGCTCAATCGAAATGTCGCCCTTCAACACATGATCGCGAAGAAAATGATGACGAATCTGAATGTGCTTTGTCTTCGAGTGCTGAACTGGGTTGTGAGCAATCTTGATGGCACTCTCATTGTCACAGAAGAGAGGCACATTCTTCATGTTGACGCCGTAGTCCTTGAGAGTTTTCTTCATCCATAGCAATTGAGCAAAGCAAGAACTAGCAGCAATGTACTCAGCTTTAGCAGTAGACGGTGATACGCAGTTCTGTTTCTTCGAGGACCAACAGACCAAAGATCGTCCGAGGAAATGACATGTACCAGATGTTGACTTGCGGTCCACATGATCACCAACATAGTCAGAGTCAGAATATCCAATGAGATCAAAAGCCGAGCCCTTGGGGTACCATAATCCAAGTGTTGGTGTGTGAGCTAGATATCGAAGAATATGCTTCACAGCCTTATGGTGTGATTCCTTTGGTGTAGCTTGAAATCGGGCACACATGCAAACACTAAGCATAATATCGGGCCTAGATGCACATAAATACAATAAAGAACCAATCATGGAGCGGTATACCTTTTGATCGAAGTCAATACCATTTTCATCAGTGCACAGATGGCCATTTGTGGGCATTGGAATTTTGACGCCTTTGCAATCTTGCATGCCGAATTTCTTCAGTACATCCTTGAGGTATTTCTCCTGAGATATGAATATGCCATTGCGCTGTTGACGAATTTGAAGACCTAATAAGAATTTCAATTCTCCCATCATAGACATTTGATATTATTCACTCATCATATAGGCAAATTCATCACTATAAAGTTGGTCAGTACAGCCAAAGATGATATCATCAACATATATTTGGCACACAAACAATTCATCATCATATGATTTAGTGAAAAGAGTAGGGTCGAGTGAACCGGCTTTGAAGCCTTTCTTCATGAGGAATTCCTTCAAAGTATCATACCACGCCCGAGGGGCCTGCTTGAGGCCATAGAGGGCCTTATTGAGTCTGAAGACTTTGTCAGGATGCTTAGGATCTTCAAAACCTGGGGGTTGAGCAACATATACTTCTTCCTCAAGCTTACCATTGAGGAATGCACTTTTCACATCCATTTGATATAAAGTGATATCATGATGGTTAGCATAAGCAAGTAATATGCGAATAGCTTCAAGTCTAGCAACAGGTGCAAAAGTTTCATCGAAATCAATTCCTTCAACCTGTGTGTAGCCTTGAGCTACAAGCCGTGCCTTATTCCTCACCACAAGGCCATTTTCATCTTGCTTGTTGCGGTAGATCCACTTTGTGCCAATGATATTGTGTTTGCGAGGATCTAGACAAGTAACCAGTTCCCAAACCTTGTTGAGCTCGAATTGATGTAATCCTTCTTGCATGGCCTGAATCCACTCAGGCTCCAGAAATGCTTCATCTACCTTAGTGGGCTCTGTGATAGAGACAAAAGCATAGTGCCCACAAAAGTTAGATAAATGTGAAGCTTTTGAGCGTGTGAGAGGACCTGGTGCTTCAATGTCATCGATGATCTCTTCAACTTGCACTTCTTTTGCAAGGCGAGGATGAGTAGGTTGTCGTCGAGGAATTTGATCAGCATTTTCTTCAGCACCATTTTCTTCAGCATTTTCTTCAGGTGCATTAGCTCGACGTTCTTCACGTTCTGGAATGAATTCTTCAGCAGATTCTTCGGTAGGAATGACATCCTCAGTAGCCTTGAACTTGATAGTTTCCTCAGGTGCTGGTTCATCTATCACAGAGGGTAGGTGCTCTCTTTGCGAGCCATTAGTTTCATCGAACCGCACATCTACAGTTTTCAACAACCTTGTGAAGAACGTTGTTGAAGACTCTATAGGTGTGCGAGTCCTTTCCGTAACCAAGCATAAAACCTTCATGTGCTTTCGGTGCAAATTTAGCATTGTGATGAGGATCTCTAATCCAACATTTAGCATCGAAGACTTTGAAATAACTCACATTGGGTTTCTTGTCAGTGAGGAGTTCATAGGCCATCTTCTTGAAGAATTTGTGAAGATATACCCTGTTGATGATGTGGCACGCAGTATAAATTGCCTCAATCCAGAAGTGACGAGGCGTCTTGTACTCATCAAGCATAGTGCGAGCCATCTCAACAAGAGTTCTGTTCTTGCGCTCCACTATGCCATTCTGCTGAGGAGTGTAAGGAGCAGATAACTCATGAGTAATACCAAGTTCATCAAGATATTCATCAAGACCAGAATTCTTGAACTCAGTTCCATTGTCACTTCTGATGTGCTTCATCTTCACACCAAAGTTGGTTGAAGCCCTCGAGGAAAATCGTTTGAAGACTTCCTGCACTTCATGTTTGTAAGTAACAATGTGTACCCATGTGTATCGAGAGTAATCATCAACAATAACAAAGCCATAGAGAGATGCATCATTTGTGATAGCTGAGTAATGGTTAGGATCAAAGAGGTCCATGTGAAGCAATTCGAATGGTCGAGTAGTGGTCATGATAGTCTTCGCTCGATGCTTAGCCTTGGTCATCTTTCCAGCTTCACAAGCTCCGTATAAGTGATCCTTGAGGAATTTGACATTCTCAATGCCAATGACATGCTTCTTCTTCGCAAGCGTGTGCAAATTACTCATGCCTGCATGACCAAGTCGTCGATGCCATAGGCACCCTTCTGAAGCTTTTGCAAGTAGGCAGATGGCTGGTTGCGGTCCTGTAGAGAAATCAACAATATACAAGTCTCCTCTCCTAAAGCCTTCGAAGACTTTGGAATTGTCAGCTTCCATAACCACAACACAACGATACTTGGCAAAGACAACTACCATATCAAGATCACAAAGCAATGAGACAGACATGAGGTTGTATCCTAAGGACCCGACAAGCATGACTTTGTCCATGTATCGAACCTTTGTGATCGTAACCTTACCTAGACCCAATACCTGACTTTTGCCTTTGTCAGCGAAGATGATATGCTTCAGATGCGATGGTGATAAGGGTGCATCTATCAATATATTCTTGTCACCAGTCATGTGATTTGTACATCCACTATCGAGGACCCACTCAGCTGCTTTGGGTTGATCATCCTGCAGATGAATTAGTGCAGCTTACGAACTTCATATACTTCATCAATGAAGAATATGACATCACAATTCATCAGACCAATTTCATCAAGCAGTGCAACAGTTAAAACAGTAGGAGGACGTGTGAAATGAAAGTTCATTTCTTCATGATTAGCCTGCGTCCTTTCAGGCACTTTTCAGGTCTCCAGCAAATTCTTCAGACGTTAAAGTACGTCTGGAGACCTGACCCTGCATAAAAGATTAGTTCTTTTTCTTTACCACCCACATCTGAAGGGGTGGCAAAGAGTTCATCACTCTGCGAGCTCCATACGAAAAAGGTGGCATAGAAGCCAATCCATTTCGTTTCACATAAGAGAAGTTAGGGTAAGCATAAGAATAAGCAGAGAAATTCTTCGAGGACTTATGAACATAATGATTAGAAGAATAATGCTCATATTCATAGCCCTTAGCTCTTCCCTACGAAACAGAGTTGTTAGCACGATGATGTTCATATGAGGACTTTGATCCTTTTGAGGAATTTGATCCATGTGAGGAATTTGGTCCGTATGAGGACTTGGATCCATATGAAGAATTTGGTCCATATGAAGAATTTGATCTGGGGTTCCTATTCTTCACAGGTGGTGTCATGAGGACATTCATCTGAAGACTTTCAAGGCACCTTTTGGGAACCCAAATTTTCTTCATAGGAGAACCGTTCCTGCAGTTAGTGCCAACATATCTAGCAAATACTTCACCATTCTGATTTTTAAACAGTTTATAGTTGAAGTCAAATGACTCATTAGAAGAATGAGAAGATTCACATGTAAAGCCAGATAAATTAGATGGATCAACTAGAGGTCCCTTTGCAGCAACCCATGAGGTTTTGGGGTACTGCTCAGGCTTCCAATATGTACCATCAGCATTGAGTTTCCTCTCAAAGGCAATACCCTCTTTCCTAGGGTTCCTGTTGAGGATCTGCTTTTTAAGCACATCAAAAAGAGTCTGATGCCCTTTGAGGCTTTTGTACATGCCTGTCATGTACAATTCCTTCAGCCCTGCATCGTCAGTGATACTAGCAATGTCCTCAGATGAGGAATTAGTGATAGCAGAGACAGTTGAAGAATTTGTAGCATTAGAAGCATTTGAACATTCAGGTGAAGAATTAGCAGATTCACGTTCAGTGCATTTCAAACATAGAGGAACAAATTCTTCCTGAGCAGCGCTGATTTGTTGAGCAAGTAATGAATCGCGCTCCTTCTGAAGATCTTCATAACTCACTCTTAGCTTTTCAAGATCTTGCTTTCTTTGAAGAAATTCATAAGAAAGCTTCTCATGATCAGATAAGAGAGTGTTATGATGACCTTGAAGGTTGTCAAACCTAGTCTGAAGTCTCTAAAGATTTTCAGTCAAGGTTTTAGTGCGATCCATTTCTTCACCCAACATATCATCACTTTTGTCTAGCATGTTTTGAACCTTTTCAAAAGCCCTTTGTTGTTTTACAGCAATCTTAGCAAGTTTAGAGTAGCTGGGCTTGAGGTTTTCATCAGATTCATTCTCACTTAATTCAGAGGAGGTATATTTGAGTACCTTGGCACCCTTTGTCATGAAGCAATAGGTGGGAGCGTAGTCATCATTGCCTTCATCAGCCTTGTTGGTGAGGTCATCTTCTTCAGTGTTTAAGATAGATTTGCTGACGAATGCAGTAGCGAGGGCTAGGCTCGCCACACCGGATTCGAAATCTTCAGATGCCTCCTCTTCCTCATTTTCTTCAGATTCAGTCTCAGAGTCCATTTCCTTGCCAATGAATGCCCGAGCCTTCTTGGAGCTACTGTTCTTGTGGGATGAAGACTTTGAGGATTTTGATGATGAAGATTTTGAGGATTTCTTCTTTTTCTTCGCATCATCAGAGCTATAATCCTTGTATTTCTTCTTCTTTGATTCCTTTTCCCACTGAGGACAATCTTGAATGTAGTGTCCGGGTTTCTTGCATTTGTGACAAAGCCTCTTCCTGTAGTCACTGGATGAGGAATCATTGCTCCTTGAGGGTCTTCCAAAGCGACCACGTCTTGAGAACTTCTGGAACTTCTTCACGAGCAGCGCTAGATCATGGCTCAGTTCTTCAAGATCACCAAGGCTGCTGTCAGAGTCTTCATCTTCAGACTGAGAAACTGCCTTAGCCTTCAGTGCACGTGATCTGCCATAGCTCGAACCATAGGGATCTCTTTTTCAGCAAGCTGGAACTCATGAGTATTTAGCTTCTCGAGGATATCAGCGGGATCAAGTGACTTGTAATCACCACGTTCTTGTATCATCAATGCCAGAGTATCAAATGAGGAATCAAGCGATCTCAACAATTTCTTCACTAACTCATGGTCGGTGATGTCAGTGGCACCAAGCACTTGAAGCTCATTTGAGATGTCAGTGAGGCGATCGAAGGTTTGTTGAACATTTTCATTGTGGAGTCTTTTGAAGCGGTTGAAGAGATTGCGAAGAACATCAACTCGAGAGTCACGCTGAGTTGAGACTCCTTCATTTACTTTGGACAGCCTATCCCAGATAAGCTTAGCAGTTTCCAAAGCACTCACTCTTCCATATTGTCCTTTGCTCAGATGGCCACATATGATATTCCGCGCTTGAGAATCGAGTTGCTTGAATCTCTTCACATTGGTAGCGTTTAGTGAGGGTGAGACAGAGGGAACACCATTTTCCACAACATACCAGAGATCGTTATCAATTGCCTCAAGATGCATTCGCATCTTATTCTTCCAGTAGGGGTAGTCCGTCCCATCGAAGGTAGGACACCCAGCAAAGACCTTGATCATACCTGCGGTCGACATAACTAAAACTCCAGGCGGTTAAACCAAAATCACACAGAACAAGGGAGTACCTTGCTCTGATACCAATTGAAAGTGCGTTATATCGACTAGAGGGGGGTGAATAGGCGATTTTTATGAATTCTTCACTGAGGAATTTGCTAGTGAGGAAATTCCTTAGCGAAGAACTACTTGCAGCGGAATAAGTACTCAAAAGTATGCATAACAGAACACAAGCATAGTCATCATGATGAAATGAAGACAAGCACAGAGTACAGAAAGCATAAACACAGGACGAAGACAAATAGACTGAAGAAATTGAACTGAGGAAATTGAGAAACTCTGTAGTCAAAGTCTTCAAACACAGATATGAACAAGAGCACAACACAGTTATGAGGAAATGAAAGAGTTGAGGAAATAGAACCAGTTGGCTTGCTGAAGACAATGATTTGGTAGACCAGTTCCAACTGCTGTCTCAGTTGTACGTCTGGTTGGAGCGGCTAGGTATTTAAACCTGAGGACACACAGTCCTCACCGTATTCTCCTTGAGCTAAGGTCGCACAGACCTCGCCCAATCACTCATGGTAAGTCTTCAGGTGACTTCCGAACCTTCACAAACTTGGTCACTCGGCGATCCACAATTTCCTCTTGGATGCTCTAGACCATGACGCCTAACCGTCTGGAAGAAGCATAGTGTTCAAAGGTAACAAGCGTCGGATCCACGCAGGATCAATCTCTTCAGTGATGCTCAATCACTTGGGGTTTGTAGATGTTTGGGTTTGGGTTTTCCTCACTTGATGATTTTCGCTCAAAGTACTCGAAGGATGGGATGCTCTCAAATGACAAGTGTCAGTTTCTCTCGGAGCAGCCAACCAGCTAGTGGTTGTAGGGGCGGCTATTTATAGCCTAGGGAGCAGCCCGTCATGATAAGACATAAATGCCCTTCAATGATATGACCGTTAGGTGGGTAGATATTTTGGGACAGCTGGCGCATAGCACAGCAACGGTCGGAAATTTGAGTATCAAATTCCTCAGGGCTATCATGTTCCTCACTGTGTAGGCAATCCGCATTGGCGAATTCCTAACTCCTCAGTCAGAAAAAATTCCTCAGAGACCAGAAGAACTACGTCTCTGTCACTGAAGAATATGACTGAACTGTATGAGATTTCCAATGGCTTCACTCGAAGGGATTGGTAGGTGTAGAATTTTGAGTTGAGCATCACATGGAAATTTTTCCTTAGTATTTCCTCGACCCCCTTTAACAGTACGGTGTTTCCTATGACTCAAGAAAGAGAAAATGAAACTACGAAAACAAAAGTCTTCACGCTTCCTGTTCCTCAAATGAATACCAAGTCTTCAAGGTCACACCAATTTCTTCACTTTCAAAGTCTTCAGAAAGTCTTCAGAAATCCAAAGTCTTCAGTCGAAGAACTTCATTTTTAGGGGTCGACTTTCTCTGTAAATATCAAACTCCTCATAGACTTATAGACCTGTGTACACTCATAAACACATTAGTCCCTTAACCTATAAGTCTTCAATACACCAAAATCACTAAGGGGCACTAGATGCACTTACAGACCAGGACCGGACGTCCGACATCTCCCAGGCTCCGGACGGCGGAACCCCTCCGGACGACCGACGCTACGCCAACAGAACGAAATCTAGGGAAATCCGAGGATCTCCGGACGACCGGCACATCCTTCAAAGAGCCTAATTTACGGAAGTTCGAAGATCTACGGACGTCCGGACCTCCGCGAGCCTCCGGACAACCGACACTTTACGGATGTCAGATCCCTGGCTGTGTCCAGTTACGGGCTGAGGCCCATGTACCCCTTCACTTCGCCCCCATTTGCACTAAGACTATAAATAGACCTCCTCCTCCTCCTAGTTAAGGTTAGTATTGGTTTAGCTCATATGTGAGATAGAGCTTTGCTCATCCATTACGGATCTACTCCACGAGAGAGACCGCGGCCCCTCTACGGAGAAGATCCCCCTTGGATTCAAGACCCCCTCTTTGGTGGCCCTATCAAGACCTCCTCTAGGAGAAGAACCGGTTACCTTTGTATCGTCCTTTGTTGATCGTTGATCTTGTATCTCCTCTCGTGTTCCGAGGATCTAGCACATGTGTGACTTAATCTTGTTGGTTTGAGAGTTCTTCTTGTGTTTTCTCTTGTGTTTCCCCGTGCGTTCTTCGTGTTCTTAGTTGGGGTCCGCTCCTTTCGTGAAAGATCGGCCGTATAGGGTTCCACCCTACATCAATTCCCCCTCCGGTCATCTGTTTGACACAGGTCCGGAACCGGGAATACATTCCTGGTTGAATTCCCCCTTCACCTATTTTCGTGCTGCGCCACGATAGGTTGGCCCTAGTTCTGCATATCGTCTTGTCATGCTTAGTGTTGCATCTGGTTGCTTATATTTACTGTTTCTTCCCCGTCTTCTCTCTGGCAGACCCCGAGGCCGATGATGCCCCGGTGATCGACTATGTCAACGACGACACTTCTTCCTTTTTCAGTAGAGCTTCCAGGCAAGCCCCCCTTTGATTATTCCGGTATCGCCCATTGTATTCTCTTACGCTTGCATTAGATTTTGCTACTGTAATTGATTGCTCCTATTCTGATGCATAGCCTATTTTTGTACCTGCTGTTGTACCTTACCTGCTTATCCTGAACTGTTTAGTATAGGCTGGTTAGAGACCCATCAGTGACCCCCACCTTGTCCCAGTTGCCCCGCTTTATGTTCGATGACTCGCTCAACTTGATCGACGTCCAGGCCCCGACACCGCACATCACCCCCCCCTTAGTTGTACGACTGTGCAGAGTTACTATCGATCGCCGAGGGTGGTACCTCCACAGCACTTCTGATGTTAACCCTATAGTGTAGATATTTGGTCGTGGTCATCGAGGGTGATTCCTCCTTAACCACTTCCGACATGACTCTGTCGTGCAACCCCTCAAGTGTGAAACTCGAGGGTGGTTCCTCCTACGTTCACCTTGATGATTACATTGAGTGGAATGCAGTGAGGGTGATTCCTCAGGGTTTCCCCTTGGTGCTTGGACACACGAATACTTGGACTTTACAACTGTTACATGGAAAGGCGGGTCAACCCTGAGGGGTACCCGCGAGTGATGTGGAGACGGGTTGACCTGGAGGGTACTCGAGAGTTGAATAGGAGGCGTGGCCGGGCATACTTAGCCCTTGCCGCAAGTCCTCGAGACGAGGCGGTGGGGTCACATCTTTCATGAGTCTCTGCTCGTGACCGCACTACCAACACACTAACGGTTTGGATATTTGATCCGAGTCCTCTGGCCTGATAGCACTAACCATCACGTGGGCATAGTACGGGCATTCTGCGTCGTATACATCAGCCGAAGCTTAATAGACGTCAGCGACTAAGCGGCGCACGCCGGGATGGACTGCGTAAGCACCTGCCTTTTTTAAGGAGGTAGCTAGATCTGCTCACCGGCCGCGTTCACAACATGCAGGAGTTCCCGGGGCTATGGCCCATGACCCCTGGGGCATAGGTTTAGTCCGGCATGTTGACCTCTCTATTAAGCCTAGGTCAGGTTGCGGCGTACCGTTTGGCTAAGGCCGGGCGTGACCTGGGAAAGTGTGTCCGTCCAGAGTTAATCGAACGTGGTGGGTAAGTTGGTGCACCCCTGCAGGGAAGAAAACATCTATCGGTAGCCTGTCCTACGGTAACGGACACTCGGAGTTGTATCCCGGTCGATACAACTAGAGCTGGATACTGGATGCTGAGGCATGTAATGGATATGATGGATCCGGGATTGTTTTCTCGCAGGGAGTCGAGGAAGTGATCTCTGGGCGATGTTACAACATACTTACTAATAATAATATGCCACTCTTATCTCTTTTGATGCTGCAAGATGCTTGGAGCTGCTTGAAGATGCTAGTCTTCGATATGCTAGGCTTCCCCTTCTCTTCTGGCATTCTGCAGTTCAATCCACAGATACTACCCCTTTTCATTGACATTGATGCATATGTAGTGTAGATCCTTGCTTGCGAGTACTTTGGATGAGTACTCACGGTTGCTTTGCTCCCTATTTTCGCCTTTTGCCTTTCTTTTCGGATGTCGCAACCAGATGGTGGAGCCTAGGAACCAGACGCCGCCGTCGACGACGACTACTACTACCACGAGGGTGCTAACTACTACATGGAGGCCGCCGACAACCAGGAGTAGTTAGGAGGATCCCATGCAGGAGGCCTTGCCTTTCGATCGATGTTGCTTTTGTGCAAGCCTTCTTAAGGAAAACTTGTTTAACTAATGTCTGTACTTAGATATTGTTGTTTCCGCTGACTCTTGTGTATTCGAGCTTATGTATTCGAGCCCTCGAGGCCCCTGGCTTGTAATATAAAGCTTGTATTATTTTAATTTGATTCTAGAGTTGTGTTGTGATATCTTCCCGTGAGTCCTTGATCTTGATCATACACATTTGCGTGTATGATTAGTGTATGATTGAATCGGGGGCGTCACATGCACGAAGCCTAGGACGAAATATACGAGATACCACTTCATAATTTTCATCCAGAGTCTATTCTAGGTGCCGCGTCACCTTATTATTGGGCCAGGCCCATGTAATTTCGAAATACTTGAATATAGGTTGTTTTTAGAGTCCGTATGTGTGGGGAAAAAGATTTAGGGTTGGTTTTGGACCCCTCCTCCAAAGGCCACGAAATTCCCCCCTCTTCCTCCATATATACAGCCCTTAGGGCATCGTTTAGACTTGAGGTTTTGTTTATATTAAAATTTCGCCATAGCTGCAACTTCGCGTATTTCATTTGTGTTCAACGACCAGACAAAGGCGTCACAGAACCCCACCTTCATTAATAAAGCTTTTCTCTTATATTCGCAATATCCAGATTGCAATCTCAGTTTCTTGCTTGTTCTTCATTTGCTTGCAGGAAACAAACCCTCGTGGTCAGGTTGATCGTGCTCCAGCATGGTCAATAACCTCTCGGAGTTGGTTTAGCGATTGCTAAGGCGTGACGTCCTCGTACGTTCATAGTCGGATCGTCAAAGTCTACTCCACCATAAACGATATCCACCATCTCATCGAAAGACGGGACACCTTTGCCTCGATCAGGTTGTCTCCCAACGAGCGCTTTTCTTTAAAGCCTTTTAGCTCGGCATTGATAATTTTGAAGATGCTTACATGAAAGATAGCAATTGAGACACGAAAATAGCATGTGAAAAGCAAGTTTAAGTCTAACATACTTCCTATGCATAGGAATTTTATAGGGAAAAGATTTATTGAGAAAAGCAAAAACGAGCATATGCAAAAAAGAAGAAAGAAACAATAGCAATCTCAACACAATGAGGGGAAATTTAGTAACATGAAAATTTCTACAACCATATTTCCCTCTCTCGTAATAACTACATCTAGGATCATAATCAAATTCAACAATATAGATATCACATAAAATATTCTCTTCATTGATAGAGGCAAAGGTGTCCCGTCTTTCGATGAGATGGTGGCTATCGTTTATGGTGGAGTAGACTTTGATGACCCGACAACGAACGTATGAGGACGTCACGCCTTAGCAATCGCTAAACCAACTCCGAGAGGTTATTGACCATGCCGGAGCACGATCAACCTGACCACGAGGGTCTGTTTCCTGCGAGCAAACGAAGAACAAGCAAGAAACTAAGATTGCAATCTGGATATTGCGAATATAAGAGAAAAGCTTTATTAGTGAAGGTGGGGTTCTGTGATGCCTTTGTCTGATCGTTGAACACAAACGAAGTATGCAAAGTTACAACTATGGCGAACTTTTAATCTAAACAAAACCCATAGTCTAAACGATGCCCTAAGGGCTGTATATATGGAGGAAGAGGGGGGAATTTCATGGCCCTTGGAGGAGGGGTCCAAAACCAACCCTAACTCTTGTTCCCCACACATACGGACTCTAAAAACAGCATATACGTAAGTATTTCGAAATTACATGGGCCTGGCCCAATAATAAGGTGATGCAACACCTAGAATAGCATCTGGACGAAATTTATGAAGTGGCATCTTGTATATTTCGTCCAAGGCTTCATGCAGTCATTATGGTGGCTTCAAAGTCCTGTAATCATCACTTGTAACTCCGTTCTTGTTCCCCTTGCGCATACCATCATCTCCATGCTTGGTCTTGCTCCAGTGTTCATCCCTCTTATCCATGCCTGGCCCTTCATTTGTAAGCAAAACAAACGTATCCAATTTAGACAGCATCATATTCTCATGAACATTAGAATCATTACCAAGAAACGAAAGTACCTGATAATTTAATTGGCGTGTGCGAGCTCTAGTAATTGGTCCAGTATATGTAGCAGTAGGGGTTGTGGGTGTAACAATGGTATTGTTGTCCTCATCATCCTCCCCTTCTTGAAATGAAGTCGTCCTCGACAGAAGCTCATCTTCCTCACCCAAATAAGGCTTCAAATCTACAATGTTAAAAGTGGGACTAAACCCAAAATCTACATGCAACTCAAGTTTATATGCATTATCATTTATTTTCTCTAACACCTTAAATGGACCATCAACACGTGGCATTAGCTTTGATTTGCGCAATTTAAGAAATCTATCCTTAGGAAAATGTAACCAAACAAGATCTCCAGGTGCAAAGACAACACGTTTTGTACCCTTATCTCCAGCAAGTTTATATTTAGCATTCATACGCTCAATGTTCTCCTTAGTTACCTCATGTGTTTTTAAGATCAATTTAGCACATTGTTTAGCATCAAAATTAACCTTCTCCGAAGATGGAAGAGGCAACAAATCAATAGGTGCATGAGGAAGGAAACCATACACAATTTCCAAAGGGCACATCTTAGTAGTAGAATGCAATGAACGATTATAAGAAAATTCAATATGAGGCAAGCATTCTTCCCACATTTTCTTGCTATTCTTCAAAACAACCCTAAGCGTAGTAGACAATGTTCTATTGACTACTTCAGTTTGTCCATCAATTTGGGGGTACATGTAGTACTAAAAAGCAGTTTAGTCCCCATCTTAGGCCATAAACCTCTCCAAAAGTGGCTAAGAAATTTAGTATCATGATCTGAAACAATTGTATTTGGCACACCATGCAAGCGAATAATTTCACGAAAGAACAAATCAGCAACATTAGCAGCACCATCGCTTTTATGACATGGTATAAAGTGTGCCATTTTCGAGAACCTATCCACAACAACAAATATGCTGTCCCTCCCCTTCTTTGTTCGAGATAAACCTAAAACAAAGTCCATAGATATATCCTCCCAAGGAACACTAGGTACAGGCAAAGGCATATATAAACCATGAGAATTGAGTCGTGACTTAGCTTTTTGACATGTAGTGCAGCGAGCAAAAAAATGCTCAACATCTCGTCTCATCTTTGGCCAAAAGAAATGCGAAGCAAGTATATCCTCCGTCTTCTTCATGCCAAAGTGTCCAATTAATCCTCCTCCATGCGCCTCCTGCTACAACAAAAGACAAACGGAGCTAGCTGGAATGCATAGCTTGTTAGCACGAAACACAAATCCATCTTTAACGATGAACTTGTTCCATGTTCTCCCTTCCTTACAATTCTACAATACATCTTTAAATTCAGCATCATGCACATATTGATCTTTGATGGTCTCCAAACCAAATATTTTAAAGTCAAGTTGTGAAAGCATAGTATAACGACGAGACAATGCATCAGCAATAACATTTTCTTTACCCTTCTTGTGTTTAATGACATAAGGGAAAGTCTCAATGAATTCAACCCATTTAGCCTATCTACGGTTCAGGTTTGCTTGACTTCTAATGTGTTTCAAAGATTCATGATCAGAATGTATAACAAATTCTTTGGGCCTTAAATAATGTTGCCATGTTTCTAAGGTCCAAACAAGAGCATATAATTCTTTATCATTAGTAGAATAGTTCAAACTGGGCCCACTCAACTTTTCAGAAAAGTATGCAATAGGTTTGCCATCTTGTAAAACACACGTCCTAATCCAATTCCACTAGCATCACATTCAAGCTCAAAAGTCTTATTAAAATCTGGAAGTTGGAGTAAAGGAGCATGTGTCAACTTATCTTTCAATACCGTGAAGGCTTCTTCCTATGCGGTACCCCAAACAAAAGGCACATCCTTCTTTGTAAGCTCATTGAGAGGTGCAGCAATGGTGCTGAAATCTCTCACAAAATGCCTATAGAAAGCAGCGAGTCCAAGAAAACTCCTCACTTGTGTGACCGTTTTGGGCTGCGACCAACTCTCAATAGCTTCAATCTTGGCTTTAACAACTTCAATTCCTTGTGGAGTAACAACATAGCCAAGAAAAGATACTCGGTCGGTGCAAAAGGTGCACTTCCCAAGGTTACCAAACAAACGTGCATCACGTAAAGCAATAAAAATAGCACGTAAATGTTCCAAATGTTCCTCCAAAGATCTGCTATAAATCAGTATATCATCAAAATAGACTACCAAAAATCGTCCAACGAAAGCACGTAAAACTTTGTTCATTAATCTCATGAAAGTACTAGGTGCATTAGTTAACTCAAAAGGCATGACTAACCACTCATGTAATCCAAACATAGATTTAAATGTTGTTTTCCATTCACCCCCCAATTTTATACGAATTTGATGGTATCCACTACGCAAATCAACTTTGGAGAATATTGTAGAGCCACTCAATTCATCAAGCATATCATCTAGCCTAGGAATAGGATGATGATAACGAATAGTAATATTATTAATGCCTCTATAATAAACACACATACGCGATGTGCCATCCTTTTTCGGCACTAGAATAATAGGAACATCACAAGGACTAAGGGATTCGCGTATATAACCTTTGTCGAGCAGCTCCTGAACTTGACGCATAATCTCCTTCGTCTCCTCTGGATTGGTACGGTATGGTGCACGGTTGGGTAGCGATGCACCGGGAATTAAGTCAATCTGATGCTCAATCCCTCGAATAGGTGGTAATCCCGGTGGCACGTCTTGTGGAAAGACGTTAGCGAACTCTTGCAAAATGTTAGTAACAGCAGGAGGCAAAGAGGAAGGCATGTCCTCGAATGAAAATAATGCCTCTTTGCACTCAAAGCATAGCAAACATATTTGCTAAAATCTAGCTCATCAATATCAGATTTGCTGGCAAGTAAACATGCACTTTTCAATTTAATTTCAGAAGCAACACTAGATGGTTTATTATTAGGCTTCATTTGTTGCTCAAATTCTTTTGCCACAATCTGATTTTCACTCTTATTTTTCTCTTATTTTTCTCCTGTTTTGCTTTATTAGCTCTATTAATATCATCTTTCGAAATGGAATCAGGAGAAATAGGAACCAAAGTAATATGTTTATCCTTATGAACAAGAGTATGCTGATTGTTTCTACCATGGTGTACAATTTTTTTTATCAAATTGCCATGGTCTACCAAGTAATAAGGAACACGCTTGCATGGGTACCACATCACAATCAGCATAATCAGCATATGTAGAGATACTAAAATGCACACAAACAATACGTGCTACCTTAACCTTGCCGCTGTTGTTGAACCATTGGATGTAGTAAGGATGTGGATGTGGTCTTGTGGTGAGAGATAGCTTCTCCACCATCTCCATGCTAGCCAAGTTGTTACAACTCCTTCAATGATGACGCGAACAGAACGTTCCTTCACAACTCCCTTTGTATGGAACAAATTATACCTCTGATTTTGCTTGGCTTGTGTAACCTGCACACTCAAAACACGTTGAGCAACTAAACATTCACACCTGTCAGCATATTCAGCAGACATGTATTGCGTCTCATGATCATAATCATCTCCACCGTGTTCTTTACTTGTAATAAGAGCCAAAGTCTCCTCATCATAGTCACTAGCGGACTCATACCCATCATCCTCAGTAACAATCATCGCACGCTTAGATGCGGATTCTCTCGCATATTGACCTCCACCCTTGCAACGACGATAGATAATATCATGTGTTTGCCCTATTGATGCCATGGATGAAGAAGAGCTCTGTGGAGGCCCAGAAGGTGTGCTCTTGGCAGATAGTGGTGGTTGTGCCTGCTTTCTTGTATCATGGTTGGAGGTGGCAGCTGACGGAGGTGCCAGTGCAGCAGAATGTGTGGAAGTAGAGGATGCACGCAGTGTCCATGATGAAGGTCGACCTGCAGAAAAGTTAGTTCATGCCAGTGCCTGTCGATCCTGCACTTCACGTTCAGCTTTGCAAGCAAGATGGAATAAATGAGTGATATTATTATATTCCTTATACTCTAGAATGGTCTGAATCTCTTTATTTAATCCACCCATAAAGCATGCAAGCATAGCTTCATTTTCCTCAACAATACCACATCTAATCATACCAGTTTGTTATTCCTGATAATATTCTTCTACATAATTTTTTCGTTGTCTCAAACGCTACAATTTCTAAAGCAATTCACGTTGATAATATGGTGGAACCCAGCGAGTGTGCATAGCATTTTTCAAAGCAGCCCAAGTAGCTGGAATAGGATATAATCTACAATGTTCAGACCACCAAACACATGCAAAACTAGTGAAAGCTCAAACCTCAGGATATTGTAAACATGTAAAACGTTGTTGAGTTTCTAACTCCCAAGTAAGATATATATAAGGAACATATCTACCCTGAAATGGTGGAATATTCAATTTTAGTTTAGTAAGATGGTCATGATCTCGTACCTCAGGTGGTGGTGCAGCCCTACCGTTGCGATGATATGCATGAGGATGACCTGGTGGTGGTGGTGCTGGTGGTTGCACGTAGTTCCGATTTTGATCAACCTCATCCTCGTAATGGTCCTCCACCTCTGCAGTAGCAGCTGGAGCTACAGAAGCATCAACAGTAGGTACAGCGGCACCAGAAGTTTGACCAGGCTCAAGGGGAATGCGCAGTGCTCGTCCCACTTGATTTGGAAGGCGATGTTGTTGTTGTAGTTGTTGTAGAGGTGCGACAGGTGCAGCGGGCGGCGGTTGTGGAAGAGGCACGAGCATTATATTAAACTTTATTAGGTTCTACGGTAGGGTGCGTCAACTGCAAAATAAAATTCCTACGCGCAGAACAACCAAGAACATGCTACGGGAGACAGATCACGGTTCGTTACCACTAGACGCGTAGTGCCGTGCAGCGGAAGAAGAGTTGGGGCAGAGAGTCCGCATGGATCGTCTCCTCCTGATCCGATCTCCCACCTACATGTTCGCAGGAGCGGCGCAAGTTCACCACCTCTAACGGTATCCGTGCGTGTAGGAGGAACACCGTTCGGCAGACTGCTAGGTCCGATCACACAGTCGGCGGCGAGTGGAGGTGGCTATTTGCAACACATGCAAACCCTAGTGACAGCGCCTAAGCGATCAACCGCACGAGTGTGCGGCACCTCCACTTTATATAGGCGTCCGTCGCAGGCTCAACACTTGGGCCTCACACGGACCCTATATAAAGCCCATAAGTCTACTCGGCCACAATCCGAATACAGCTCGCATCACATCCGACCAGTGTCCTCGGATCCGACCTCGTAGGTTCCTTCCCTTAAGCGCGCGACAACTTAGGTTCAAGCCGGCCTGGTCCCATTTCAGATCACATCCGAACTGCACGGTTGGTGGCGGCCCCTAGCAAGGCATGTCGGACACTAAGCAGACTATGAAGGTGGTTAGGCGAACCTGTACATCTACTTCCATTCCTTTTGCCACACGATATATGTTGTCGGGCTCAAGGCGAGTCTGTCATCCTTGTGCTAGCCCAACCTCTTTCTTGTTCTAGTGATGCCGACCACAAACCGGATTATCTCATAATCCTTGTCGCATGGCCATGCTTATCCTGGTCGGATCACACAAGGGGCCCAGAGTATATCTCTCCTGATCGGAGGGGTAAATCCCATCTTGCTCGACCATGTCTCGCAGCATGGGTCTGGACAAGCCTGAAACCTACCTTTGTAACTACCCAGTCACGGAGTAGCATTTGGTCGGCCCAAAGCAGGTATGTCACCATCCCGAGTACATGCGCCAGCTCAGGTCTTAGGACATAAAACATATGTTGTACTAGAGAATCAGAGATGACATATCGATGCGTCTCATAGTTGGGTCTGTCTGACTCGGACCTTATCTCGACTCGGATCCGACTATGTCGAATCCGACCAGATCCCTCCAAGTTCATATTATCCGGTTAGCATCCAATGCTCCATGGCTAGTGAGACCAAGCCATCGACCGTGTCATATGCTAGTCTAGTCGGCTGCGTGTCCACACAACCCTTTCGACTAGGGACCTTTTAGGACAGTAATCATACAATGCAAAGTCCCACAAACAAGTCATGTACTTGCTGATATACATCATTGATAATGTCCAAGGACTATCTTTATTCATAAACACATAGGAAATATCATCATACATGATTGCCTCTAGGGCATATCTCCAACGGTCTCCCACTTGCACTAGAGTCAATCAAATAGACATCGAATGCCCATAGCTCTAACGTGCCCCTCATGCCTAGATTGTGGAAGCGGTTTAGTCAACGGATCTGCAACATTTGCATCCGTGCGAATTTTGCATAACTCTACATCACCATTCTTTACGATCTTTCGTATCAGGTGATATTTCCGATCTATGTGTCTGACCTTGTGGTGATTCCTCGGGTCCTTGGCTTGTGCAATGGCAGCCGGATTATCGCAATAAAGGTCCAATGGTTTTACCGAGGCTGGGAAAATACCAAGATCATCCAGAAAGTTCCGGATCCAAACACCTTCCTTCGCAACTTCACAAGCCGCAATGTATTTTCTGTGGTAGAATCGGCCACCGTATCTTGCTTGGAACTCATCCAACTCACTGCTCCTCCGTTCATGACGTACGCGAATCCGGACTGTGATCGACAATCATCTCTGTCGGTTTGGATGCTAGCATCGACGTAACAACTTACGACGAGCTCTTCCTCACCTCCATAAACTAGGAACATCTCTTTAGTCCTTTTCAGGTACTTCAAAATAGTCTTTACCGCTGCCCAATGACTCTCACCTGGGTTGCCCTGGTATCTGCTTGTTAGGCTTATTGCAAAAGCAACATCAGGCCTTGTACATATCATGGCATACATGATGGATCTGATTGCCGAGGCATACGGAATCCTACTCATCCTGCTTCGCTCATGAAATGTCGAAGGACTCCGAGTCTCGCTTAGCCTTATACCATGTGAGAGTGGCAAGAACCCTTTCTTCGCCTCACTCATGTTGAACCGCTTCAACACTTTATCTATGTGCGTGCTCTGGCTTAAGCCGAGCAGCCTCCTCGATCTATCGCTATAGATCTTAATGCCCAAAATATACACTACCTCACCAAGGTCCTTCATCGAAAACTTGCCATTCAATGACTCCTTGACCGAGTTCAGCATCGAAACATCGTTCCCGATAAACAATATGTCATCCACATACAAGATCAAAAACACTATCGAGCTCCCACTTAACTTCTTGTATAAACGAGCGTTCTCTTCGCTTTTGATGAAACAAAGACCAGTGGCGACGTCATCAAAACGAATATTCCAGCTCTGAGATGCTTGCCTCAACCCATAAATGGATCTCTTGAGCTTGCATACCTTACTAGCGCTAGTCGGATCGACAAAACCCTTGGGTTTTATCATATACACGTCCTCGGTTAAACTTCCGTGAAGGAAAGCCGTCTTGACATCCATCTGCCATATCTTGTAATCAAAATATGCAGCTATAGCTAGTACGATCCTCACCTACTTCAACATCGCTACCGGCGAGTAAGTCTCGTCGTAGTCAATTCCTTGAACTTGTCCATAACCTTTAGTGACAAGCCGAGCTTTGTGGATCTGAACATTTCCATCCACATCGGTTTTCTTCCTAAAGACCCATTTGCATCCAATGGCTGTTACGCCAGGCGGCGGATCAACCAAGTCCCAGACTTGATTCTCATCCATGGACTTTCACTCGGATCTCATGGCCTCTAGCCATGCCTCGGAATCTGGGCTCACCATCGCTTCCGCATACGTGGCCGGCTCATCGCTTTCTTGCAACAATACATCATGCACTCTGCACAATCCGACCTCCGTGGTTCTGGTGCCGCTTCCACTATGTGTTCCCTGACTGACTCCGGTATGATCTCATCACCCGTCGAGCCGTCCCCGAGTGGTACTCGAATTTCTTCGAGTCGGACCGTCCTCCCACTGGCCTCCCGACTGAGAAACTCTTTCTCAAGGAATACCCTGTTCCGAGCAACAAACACTTTGTTCTCTTCGCGATAGTAGAAGTTGTATCCCAAGGTTTCCCTCGGATATCCCATGAATATGCATTTGTCTGACTTGGGTGTAAGCTTGTCTAACATAATTCGCTTGACAAATGCTTCACAGCCCCAAATCTTTAGAAAAGACAAACTGGGACTCTTCCTGGTCCACATCTCATGTGGTGTCTTCTCTACGGATTTTGATGGTACCCTGTTAAGTGTGAAAGCTGCAGTTTCTAGAGCGTATCCCCAGAATGACAAGGGTATATCCAATTTTCTCATCATAGATCGAACCATGTCCAACAAGGTATAATTCCTCCGTTCCGATACGCCGTTTCTCTATGGCATACCCGGAGGTGTGAGGTGAGGTACTATATCTCAGATTTTCAGATGATCATGAAACTCCTGGCTCATGTACTCACCTCCACGATATGATTGTAGAAGTTTTATAGTCTTTCCGTGCTGATTCTCAACCTCGTTCTGAAACTCTTTGAACTTTTCAAAACTTTCTGACTTGTGCCTCATGAAATAGATATATACATATCTACTGAAGTCGTTGGTAAAAGTCACGAAGTACTGATAGCCACCTCTGGCAGTTGTGCTCATTGGACCACACACATCACTATGTATAAGTCCCAATAGCTCGGACGCCCTCTCGCAACTCTTTGCGAAAGGTGATTTAGTCATCTTGCCGAGCAAGCATGATTCACATGTCTCGAACGACTCAAAGTCGGGCGAAGTTAGGAGCCCATTGATACGTCTCCAACGTATCTATAATTTTTTGTTGTTCCATGCTATTATATTATCTGTTTTGGATGTTTAATGGGCAATAATATGCTCTTTTATATTATTTTTGGGACTAACCTATTAACCGAAGGCCCACTGCAAATTGCTGTTTTTTTGCCTATTTCAGTGTTTCACAGAAAAGGAATATCAAACGAAATCCAAACGGAACGAAACCTTCGCGAGGATATTTCTTGGAACAAACGCAATCCAGGAGACTTGGAGTGGAAGTCAAGGAAGCAACGAGGCGGCCACAAGGCAGGAGGGCGCGCCCACGGGGGTAGGGGCGCCCCCCACCCTCGTGGGCCCCTCGTAGCTCCACCGACCTACTTCTTTTGCCTATATATACTATTATACCCTGAAAACATCCAAGGGAGCCACAAAACCACTTTTCCACCGCTGCAACCTTCTGTACCCATGAGATCCCATCTTGGGGCCTTTTCCGGCGATCTGCCGGAGGGGGATTCGATCATGGAGGGCTTCTACATCAACACCATAGCCTCTCCGATGATGTGTGAGTAGTTTACCAAAGACCTTCGGGTCCATAGTTATTAGCTAGATGGCTTCTTCTCTCTCTTTGGTTCTCAATACAAAGTTCTCCTCGATTTTCTTGGAGATCTATTCGATGTAATACTTTTTGCGGTGTATTTTTCGAGATCCGATGAATTGTTGGTTTATGATCAAGATTATCTATGAACAAAATTTGATTCTTCTCTGAATTCTTATATGCATGATTTGATATCTTTGCAAGTCTCTTCGAATTATCGGTTTAGTTTGGCCTACTAGATTGATCTTTCTTGCAATGGGAGAAGTGCTTAGCTTTGGGTTCAATCTTGCGGTGCTCGATCCCAGTGACAGAAAGGGAACCGACACGTATTGTATTGTTGCCATCGAGGATAAAAGGATGGGGTTTATATCATATTCCTTGAGTTTATCCCTCTACATCATGTCATCTTGCCTAATGCGTTACTCTGTTCTTATGAACTTAATACTCTAGATGCATGCTGGATAGCGGTCGATGTGTGGAGTAATAGTTGTAGATGTAGAATCGTTTCGGTCTACTTGACACGGACGTGATGCCTATGTTCATGATCATGCCTAGATATTCTCATAACTATGCGCTTTTCTATCAATTGCTCGGCAGTAATTTGTTCACCCACCGTAATATATGCTATCATGAGAGAAGCCACTAGTGAAACCTATGGCCCCCGGGTCTATTTTACATCATATTAGTTTCCCATCAACTAGCTATTTCTGTCGCCATTTATTTTACAATCTTTATTTTCCAATCTATACAACAAAAATACCAAAAATATTTATCTTATTATCTTTATCAGATCTCACTTTTGCAAGTGGCCGTGAAGGGATTGACAACCCCTTTATCGTGTTGGTTGCAAGGTTCTTGATTGTTTGTGCAGGTACTAGGCGATTTGCGTGTAGTCTCCTACTGGATGGATACCTTGGTTCTCAAAAACGGAGGGAAATACTTATGCTACTTTGCTGGATCACCCTTTCCTCTTCAAGGGAAAACCAACGCATGCTCAAGAGGTAGAACCCATCATCATGGAGCTTCTTCATGCGTTTTAGACTAATGTGTCCAAGCCGGCAATGCTAGAAGTATGTCAGATTTATCTCATTAGGCTTATGCCTCTTGACATTCACGTTATAGACCGGTTCTTGTTCTAGATGCAATATAAATAGCCCATCAACAATGGGTGCATAGCCGTGGAACATACCCTTAAAAAAAACGAACAACCAATGTCATTTAAATTGAATTCATAATCCTGACCCATCAAACATGTGGTAGAAATAATGTTCCGACTAAGTGCGGGAATGTAATAACAATTATTCAATTCTGAAATAAATCCTGAAGGAAGCTGGAGCTGCATCGTGCCGACCTCCAACGTAGAAACTCTTGCTTTGTTGCCGACCCTGATGTCAATCTCCCCTTGTGCCACATGCCTAGTTCTTACTAGCCCCTGCATCGAGTTGCAAATATGAACAACTGATCCGGTATCATATACCCAAGAGCTACTAGGTATGTTAGCAAGGTAAATGTCTATAACATATGCAACAAGTGTACCTTTGCCTAAAGAAGCATTTCCGGCCTTCTTGCCATGCTCTGCAAGCCACTTGATACAGTTCCTCTTCCAGTGACCGGTCTCCTTGCAATGATAGAAAATGGTCTTCGAGTCCGGTCCAGACTTCAGCGCAGCGGCGGAGGTTACCGTCTCCGTGCCCTTTGCCTTAGCCTTTTTCTTGAACCAACTCTTCTTGAACTTGGCCGATTTCTGCACCATCAACACTTGATGCGTGCCTTTCCTAATATCCCGCTCTGCCACTTTGAGCATCCCATGAAATTCAGTGAGCTTCTTATCCATGCCATGCATATGATAGTTCTAGATGAACGTCCCATAGCTAGGCAGAAGAGAACCCAGGACTGCAACAGTAGCTAGCTCATCCAAGAGCGGGAAGCCCAACAGATCCAAAGCTTGCAGATATCCGATCATCTTGATCACATTTGGGCTCAGTGGATCACCTTCCTTCAGCTTGCAATCCATCAAGGATCACCAGACGTTGAACCTTTCAGTCCTAGCCTGTGTTTGAAATATGCTCTTGAGACTCTCGATCATATCGTAAGCCTCAAAATTTTTGAAATGCTGTTGCAAATCGGGATCCGTACAAGCCAGCATCAGACAGCTGATCTCCGTTGATTCATCAATGAGTTTATCGTAGGCATTCTTAGTTGTGGTATTAGCATTATCGGTAGGTTCCTTAGGAAGTGGATCCTCTAGAACATGTTCCTTTTTATCGTGCTTGAGAACAATTCTCAGATTTCTATACCAGGTGGTAAAGTTTGTTCCATTCAGTTTATCCTTTTCCAGAATTGATTTGAATATGCAAAGTTGGGTTGAGAAGGTGGTGCAATTGATCTACAACAGAAAATATGCAATCAATAAGGAATGAGTTTATGTAGAGTAATTCAAGCCTTAAAATAAATACGCCCACTGAAGTTGGCATCCGTCTGTAAACTCTCAGTGATTCAGGATCCGACTAGCACATGCGACTAGTGAGCTTCAGCATCACTGCTAGACAACATGCCTATCTGGTAAGCAACTCCTTGCTAATCGTATCTCAATACGAGTCCTATCGGTCGGGAAGGTATCTCATACCCCGGCCCCCAACATTCTCTGCCACAAGGCCCAAAACCGTTTTGATAGCCTTGTCAGGTTAACCTGATGCAGTGCATGTCCGTGTCCGACACGAGCCCTTCAGTTCAAGGACACCTAGCAGCACCCCAATTTTACGAGCCCACTACTAGACGTACTTGACGTGCGAAGGTGCAACATAGGGAATGGCATATTGCTTGATATTAACGAGGGATCTTTCTACCATTCTAACATGCATAGAAAAGAAGAAGCATAACAATCACAAATAAACATATATGTGAAATAGTATGGCTCCTTCATGGACGTTCTTCCAGGTCGGCTCCGACTCCGATGACCATCTAGGAACTCCATCTTGTTTGTCACGCCGGGATGCCAAGCCACCAACCTGATCTCTATAATCCAACTACTACAACTAGTAATGAATTTTACATAGAGTGACAAGTCGACACGCATGTCATTATACAATATAATGACAACACTTTGGCTCCTACCGGCTGACAAACATGACACGTAGGCCATGTATAATTTACACACATGCATGACGTACACATGAGCCATACTATTCACATCAAACCTTGCAAAACAAAGTTATGCATAGAATCGCATTCTACCGGTTTGAGTGATCGTGTACGAAATACAAGGCGCTATGCACACGGCTGTCCCGATCACATCTGAACTCTGATCACGCCGAATTTTCCGATCTGACCGATCTCATCGATCATCGCGAGTCTGATTCGGATTTATGTTTCATTGTTAACCCCAATGGCGGATACCGACCGGTATGAGTAGGTTGTGTCACGACCTCATCGATTCCGATCATCAGAAAACATAGCCACATCGATCCCCTTGTGCAGTTGATCTCATCAACCGTGCACACAGCCGATCTTATCAACGACAACAGATCTCATCTGTCGCCTCCACATATCAAATATGCATACGATCTGAATCCAAATCCTATAGCAGAGGCTCGGATACCACTGTTGGGTTCTACGGTTGGGTGCGTCGACTGCAAATTAAAATTCCTACGCGCAGAACAACCAAGAACATGCTACGGGAGATGGATCACGGTTTGTTACCACTGGACGCACAGTGTCGTGCAGCGGAAGAAGAGTTGGGGCAGCGCGTCCGCGTGGATCGTCTCCTCCTTGTCCGATCTCCCTCGAACAACCAGTCGTCGGTTCCCACGTATAGGTTCGTTGGATCGGCGCAAGTGCACCGCCTCTAATGGTATCCGTGCGTGCAGGAGGAACACCGTGCGGCGGACTGCTAGGTCCGATCACACAGTCGGCGGCGAGTGGAGGTGGCTATTCGCAACACATGCAAACCCTAGTGACAGCGCTGAAGCGATCAACCGCATGAGTGTGCGGCACCTCCACTTTATATAGGCGTCCGTCACGGGCTCAACACTTGGGCCTCGCACGGACCCTATATAAAGCCCATCAGTCTACTTGGCCACAATCCGAATACAGCTCGGATCACATCCGACCAGTGTCCTCGGATCCGACCTCGTAGGTTCCTTCCCTTAAGAGTGAGACCCCTTAGGTTCAAGCCGGCCTGGTCGCAATTTAGATCACCTCCGAACTGCACAGTTGGTAGCGGCCCCTAGCAGGCACGCTGAACACTAAGTAGACTATGAAGCTGGTTAGGCGAACCTGTACATCATACTTCCATTCCTTTTGCGACACGATATATGTTGTCGGGCTCAAGGCGAGTCTGTCATCCTTGTGCTAGCCCGACCTCTTTCTCATTCCAGTGATGCCGACCACAAACCGGATTATCTCATAATCCTTGTCGCATGGCCATGCTTATCCTGGTCGGATGACACGAGGGGCCCAGAGTATATCTCTCCTGATCGGAGGGGCAAATCCCATCTTGCTCGACCATGTGTCGCGGCATGGGTCTGGACAAGCCTGAAACCTACCTTTGTAACTACCCAGTCACGGAGTAGCGTTTGGTCGGCACAAAGCAGGTCTGTCACCCTCCCGAGTACATGCGCCAGCTCAGGTCTTAGGACATAGAACATATGTTGTACTAGAGACTCACAAATGACGTATTGATGTGTCTCATAGTTGTGTCTGTCCTACTCTGACCTTATCTCGACTCGGATCCGACTATTTCAAATCTGACCAGTCCCTCCAAGTCCATATTATCCGGTTAGCGTCCAATGCTCCATGGCTAGTGAGACCAAGCCAGCGACCGTGTCATATGCCAGTCTAGTCGGTTGCGCGTCCACACAACCCTTTCGACTAGGGACCTTTTAGGACAGTAATCATACAATGCATAGACCCACAAACAAGTCACGTACTTGCTGATATACATCATTGATAATGTCCAAGGACTATCTTTATTCATAAACACATAGGAAATATCATCATACATGATTGCCTCTAGGGCATATCTCCAACAAACTTGTTATCGAGCTTTGTTTCAAACGCCTTCTCAATGCCATCTATCTTCTCCATGGCCTCTTCAAATCTGTTGAGCACATCGTCCACCTGTCCACTCATCATTTGCTGAAACTTATCTTGAAGCTCCTTGTTCGTCAAGTTCTCCCAGACAATCTCGTCGGCTTGTGATCCTTCCATGGTTAGCAGCAATAGAACAGACAAGAATATGATCCTACAGACTTCTAACAAGTGGTCGTGGTGGGTGTCACAAATCCATCAAGCAAATCTCAAAATCTTACAAGTTCTTACCCAGCAGCAGGCGGTGATCGGTAAGCGTTGCTGTCAAAACACTCAAAGCTTGGATAGAGCGATTACCAGGGAGAGTCAAACGGATGATGTAGATGTATGTGGAGCTATAAAGGCTTATAATATGGTAGCAAAAAGGGTCAGCAATAATAAATTCACAGGTGCAAAGTTGAATAAATGCTCAACGATGGTACTGTGCTGGTCCTAGGCTAGACCGTATTAGAGACGCGAGCCTAGCACACAAACAAAATCACGGCGCGACACGTAAACAAGGGAAAAGCACACTCTGAAAAAAATCGCTCTTTTTTTGTGCTCTTTTTTTGCGAAAAATCACTATAATGGCGAGTGTATCAAAACTCCTCCGAAGTCAAACTAACATGATAGGCACGAAAATTTTTTGACAAATTTTTGAGGAAATCAGGGCAGCAACGACAAAAAAGTGCGACAAAAAATCACTATGATGGCGAGTGTCTCAAAAGAATCAGAAAAGCCAAAAAACAGGATAGGGAAAAAATATTTTCGACTGCCAAAAGTTTGGCCTAAAAATAGCCCAGGGGTCTCCAGACTATTTTTTAAACCTACTCAGGCCAGGAAAGACAAATCAGAAAATAGATGGATCTCGAAAACAAACCTAATATGGAAAGAACTCGGATTGGTGGTGGATATATGGTGGTAGGATATGGCAGCGGTGGTGGGATATGGCAGCGTTGTTTGGATATGGCAGCGGTGGTGGTATATGGTAGCGGTGGTATGATATGGCAGTGGTGGTGGGATATGGCAGCAGTGGTGGTATATGGCAGCGTTGGTGGGATATGGCAGCGTTGGTGGTATATGGTAGCGGTGGTGGGATAGGGCAGCGGTGGTGGTATATGGTAGCAGCGATGAAGGTTGTGCGGCGGCGGCGTGAGAAACTGTGACAGAACTCGAAACTCTAAAGGACTAGATGCTAAGACCAGCAACTAGACACGACGATGCAACCGCAAATTCAACAAAGCAAAACCCTAAAAAGATTATGCAAAGGCTCAGATTGGTTCGGATATGATGAACTAACCCTAATAAAAAAATTGGATTTTTCGTGGACTGTAGGTATGAAGAACAGACTCGATCTAAACTACGAAAAACTGTAAAATCTCACCGAGCAACCTGGAAATCTGATACCACTCGATAGAGGCAAAGGTGTCCCGTCTTTCAATGTGATGGTGGCTATCGTTTATGGTGGAGAAGACTTTGATGATCTGACTACGAACGTTCGAGGCCGTCGCGCCTTAGCAATCGCTAAACCAACTCCGAGAGGTTATTGACCATGCCGAAGCACGATCAACCTGACCACGAGGGTCTGTTTCCTGCGAGCAAACGAAGAACAAGCAAGAAACTGAGATTGTAATCTGGATATTGCGAATATAAGAGGAAAGCTTTATTAATAAAGGTGGGGTTCTGTGACGCCTCTGTTTGGTCATTGAACACAAACGAAGTACGCGAAGTTGCAGCTATGCGAACTTTTAATCTAAACAGAACCCAAAGTCTAAATGACGCCCTAAGGGCTGTATATATGGAGGAAGAGGGGGGAATTTCGTGGCCCTTGGAGGAGGGGTCCGAAACCAACCCTAACTCTTGTTCCCCACACATACGGACTATAAAAACAACCTATACTTAAGTATTTAGAAATTACATGGGCTTGGCCCAATAATAAGGTGACGCAGCACCTAGAATAGCCTCTGGACGAAATATATGAAGTGGCATCTTGTATATTTCGTCCAAGGCTTCATGCACTCATTATGGTGGCTTCAAAGTCCTAAAATCATCACTTGTAACTCCGATCTTGTTCCCCTTGTGCATGCCATCATCTCCATGCTTGGTCTTGCTCCAGTGTTCATCCCTCTTATCCATGCTAGGCCCTTCATTTGTAAGCAAAACAAATGTATCCAATTTAGGCAGCATCATATTCTCATCATTAGAATCATTACCAACAAACCAAAGTACCTGATAATTTAATTGGCGTGCGCGAGCTCTAGTAATTGGTCCAGTAGATGTAGCAATACGGGCTGTGGGTGTAACAATGGTATTGATGTCCTCATCACTCATGATCCACATGCAAGCAAAGTTGACACTCTTCCAAAATAGTGGGATTAACATAAAATAAAGTCATTACTTCTCTTAGCCCACTTTTATCAAAAATTTCATAAGATTGATCAATCTTCAAAGTAGTGAGATCATTATTTCCTAAAGTTAACACTCTTCCAAACTCACTTTCAATATCATTGCAAACATTATTATCAATATCATATTCATCATGAGGCTTAAACAAATTTTCAAGATTATAAGACAATTCACCCCAATCATGATCATTGCAATATGTAGTGGACATACCAAAATTAGCATCCCCATGCTTGGGGTTTTGCATATTATTAGCACAATTGCCATTAATAGAATTTATAATAACATCATTGCAATCATGCTTTTGTTTCAAGGATCTATTCTGTATCACTTCATAAATTTCTTCTTTTAACAGTTCATCATAATTTTCAAATTCATGAATTTCAAGCAAAACTTCATAAAGACAATCTAGTACACTCAACTCACTAGCAATTGGTTCACCATAGTTCTATGTTTTAAAAATATTAGCAAGTGGATGAGGATCCCTAAGCTTTTTGCTTTCTCATTTCCAATAAACACACAATAATACCAAGTGAACAAGCAAACAAACCAAGTAAGACATAAAGGCAAACGAAAAGGCAAACGGAAAGAAGGCAAATATTTTTGTGTTTTTCTGAAAACATTTTAGAAGTGGGGGAGAGGAAAACGAGAGGCAAGTGGCAAATAATGTAAGTGCAAGAGATGAGAGTTTATGATAGGTACCTGGTAGGCTTGATGTAGAACCACCCCGGCAACGGCACCGGATATTATTCCTACTACTTCTTGAGCTTGTGTTGATTTTTCCCTTGAAGAGGAAAGGGTGATGCAGCAAAGTAGAGATAAGTATTTCCCTCAGTTAAGAACCAAGGTATCAATCCAGTAGGAGGTACAAGCAAGTCCCCAATAGATGCACCTGCACAAACTAACAAGCACTTGCGCACAACGCGAAAAATGTCAATCCCTTCACGGTCACTAGCAAGAGTTAGACTGATAGAGATAGATATAAAAGATAAGTAAAAGGCAAAGTAAAGTAAATATAAATAAATTGCAGCAAGGTATTTTTGGGTTTTTGGTTTTATAGATCTGAAAATATATGATGAGAAATAAACCCGGGGGCCATAGTTTTCTCTAGAGGCTTCTCTTGAAAGAACACATACGGTGGGTGAACAAATTACTATTGAGAAATTGATATCAAAGCGCAAAGTTATGACGATATCTAAGGCAATGATCATGAATATAGGTATCATGTCTGTGACATGTAGACCGACTCCTGCCTGCATCTTCTACTATTACTCAACACAACCACCGCTATCCAGCATGCATCTAGTGTATTATAACAAGAACGGAGTAATGCCTTAAGCAAGATGAGATGATGTACAGGGATAGGTCCAATCAGTATAGTAAACCCCCCATCTTTTTATCCTTAGTGGCAACAATACAAATACATGCCTCGCTACTCCTACTGTCACTGCGTGAGGACACCGTAAGATTGAACCCATCAAAAAGCACCTCTCCCATTGCAAGAAAAACCAATCTAGTTGGCCAAACCAAGTTGATAGATCGGAGAGAAATACAAAGCTATCTTAATCATGAAAGAAAGAGTTCAGAGAAGACTCAAATAATATTCATAAATAATCTAATCATAAATCCACAATTCATCGGATCATAAAAACGCTCCGCAAAAGAAGATTACATCGAATAGATCTCCAAGAACATCGAGGAGAACATTGTATTGAAGATGAAAGAGAGAGAAGAAGCCATCTAGCTACTAGCCATGGACCTGTAGGTCTGTGGTAAACTACTCACACATCACGAGAACAGAAGCTTGCCGCGGAGAAAAAGTATTTTTGGTGTGCCCTCTGACGTAAGGGTAATAATGGGTATTTATAGAGCAGAGATTAGGGTTAGAAGAGCTACGAGGGCCCCACGAGCCTAGGGGCGCACCCTGGGGCTTGTGGCTCTCTCGTGGGTCTTTTGGCCTCTTCCCGATGCTTCATGGTTGTCTTCTGGCCCAAGAAAAATCCTCAAAAAGTTTCGTTCCGTTTGGTATTGATTTTCTGTAAAAGACAAAAACAAGGAAAAACAGCAACTAGCACTGGGCACTAGGTTAATAGGTTAGTCCCAAAAAATGATATAAAATAGCATACTAATGCATATAAAACATCCAAGATGGATAATATAATAGCATGGAACAATCAAAAATTATAGATACGTTGGACACGTACGTATCACTTGTCTAGAATACTATCATAAAAATCGCCTATTCACCCCCCTCTAGTCGATAACCAACACTTTCAATTTTTACCAGAGCGAGGTACTCCCTTGTTCTATGTGATTTGGTTAACCACCTGGAGTTTTAGTTATGTCTACTGTAGGGATACTCAAGGTCTCAGCTGCGTGCCCTGTCTCTTCGATGGCACTGATTACCCCTATTGGAAGAATAAGATGCGCATGCTTCTTGAAGCCATTGGCAACGATCTCTCGTATGTCATCAAGACCTGTGTTCCCAAAGTTAGTGAAGGTGTCACCACTGCTGATGTGAAGAGGTTCGCACAATTTGACTCGACCGCCAAGAACATCATTTGTGGTCATCTGACCAAAGGGCAGTATGGTCGTGTTTGTGCTTTAGGGTCTACGAAGCTAGTCTGGGACTCGCTATCCAAGGTCATCGATGGCGTCTCAACTTAGAGAGACTCAGGAATCAATGTTCATCGCAATCTCTTCAACCGCTTCAAGAGGCTTGACAATGAGAATGTCCAGCTCACCTTTGACCGTCTTACTGATATGACCAACAAGCTTCGTGCACTTGGCTCCACTAAAATCACCAAGCACGAAGTGGTGAAGAAGCTACTAAATTACTTGACAGCCCATTTGAAATCCTATCACTGATGATCCAAGAACTTCTAGATTTAAAGGAGGTAGATCCTTTTGATATACTTGAGAGGCTGAATACTCATGAATTCCAGCTATTTGAGAAGAGAGATATCTATGGACCTAACTATGGGCGATCCCGCGCTTTGAAGGCAAAGGATGTATCTCCATCTGAAGACTTTGATTGTAGTTCAGGTGGCCCTGAGACTTTGGCAAAGAACTTGTAATGCTGTGAGGAAGTTCCAAAAGTTCTTCAAGAAAAACCACTTCGGAAAGTCCTCAAAATCCATCTTGAAGAATGCTGAGACTTCCACTCATGAGTACAAAAAGAGAACCTGGCACCAATGCAAGAAGCCAGGCCATTACATATCCGAATGTCCTGAATGGGAAAAGGAAGCCAAGAAAAACAAGAAGAGCAAGGAATATGACTCTAACAATAATAAGAAGAAGAAGTTCTCAAAGTCTTCTTCAAAGTATTCATCTCACAAGAAGAGCTCATCTCGCAAAGCTCGTGCATTCATCGGCAAAGAAATAGATTCAGAGGAGGAGTCAGCTTGTGAGGAGGCGGAGGTGGAGTCTGAGGAGGAATCTAATTCAGGCGTGGCTAGCCTGGCTCTAGCTTCATCATTTGTCACCAAGTCCATCTTCAACACTGAAGACAATGGTCACGCCACCGACACTGAAGCCAATGATGACGACGACTCTGCTCCTACCTACTGCATCATGGAAAGAGACACAAAGGTAAATTCACATGATGCCTACTTTCAGACCTCGAGTGAAGATGACTCTAAATGTTATCCAAACCTCGCTATAAGACACTTGCTAAGATTGCAACTGAACAACAAAGTGCTATGGAAAAGATTCAAAAACTGTCAGACAAAAGCAATGACCAGTTAGATGAGGAAATGAATCACAGCCAGTCCTTAATCGAAGACATAAAAATCTTCTAGTTAAGTATGAGGAACTTTAAAGTCATCATGAAATCCTCTCTGCTGATCATGAGAAGCTTTCCTACAATTAGCTTCAAAGTAAGTAAGATCTAGAAAAAATGAGAGCGTCTCATGATGATCTTCGAACAGAAAATGATTCACTACTCCTTCAACACATAAATTCTGCTCTGGAAGAATTTGTGCCACCTTGCTTGAAATGGCTTGAGCATGATAATGTTACTTCCTCTGCTGAATGTTCAAATGCTTCTGAGATAGCAATATCTTCAACTCCTGCTTTGGTAACTAACCCCTCTCCTGAGGAAACCACTACTATCGTTGATGAGAATTCTAGGTTGAAGACATTGCTTGAAACAAGCATGTACAAAAGCCTCAAAGGGCATCAGACTCTATGTGATATCCTCAAGAAGTAGATTCTGAACCGAACCCCAAGGAAAGAGGGTGTTGGTTTTGAGAGGAAAATGAATGTTGATGGGTCCTACTAGAAGGCTGAGCAGTACCCCAAAACCACATGGGTTGCTGCAAAGGGCCCGTCAGTGGATGAATCCACATTATCTGGTTTTTACTGTGCTAACTTGATCATCATTGATGAGTCCTTTGACTCCAACTATAAACTGTTCAGAAATCAGAATGGTGAAGTGTTTTCCAATTTTATTGGAGCTAACTACAAGAATGGTTCCCTTATGAAGAAGATGTAGGCACCTAAAAGTCATCTTGAGGAGCTTCCCGTGAATATCATCATGACACCACCAGGGAAGAAGACAAACCCTAGACCAAAGGCTTCATATGGCCCAAAGTCTTCATACACACAGAGGACCTAATATGGTCACCCTAACACGAATGTTTTGTAGGGAAACTATCATCAGGCTCGTGAATATGAGCACATTTCTCGAACCACCATGTTCACAAATCAAAGAACTTTTCTGCTTATTCATTTGAGTACTATTCGCCTCTTGCAAAACTATTTGCTAGGGATTCAAAGCTAAAATTATCATATGCTACACTTAGACTAATTGCTTGTAAGCCACCTTCAAATGTGGGTGGATATGAAGAATTAACTTCTCTTGCAGGGACGGGTCTCCAGCCAAAAATCATTGGTTTCTGAAGACAATGTTGGGGACCTAAAAAATCTTGTTGGAAGCAAGATAAAATGTCAAAATGCTCTTACCATTTATTTCGTCCATGGTTTTCTTGATGATAGTCCTACCATATACTCCACAAAACTTACCTATGATGAACACCTTTATAGATACATGTTCGTTCTTCAGAACAGTCTTGGTGAAGAATATCCTACTAACTCCACTATAGGGTACAACTCCGAAAGCTACTGAATGGATCATGGACAGTGGCTGCACTAACCACATGATTGGTGGCCGAAGTATTCTCATGGATTCTACTCTTCAACCGTCTTCAAAAAGCCATATCACATTCGCTGACATCGGGAAAAGCAAGGTATTTGGTCTAGGTAGGGTTGCTATCTCAAAGGATCAACACATGGATAAGGTTATGGTTGTTGAAGCCCTTGGATACAACCTAATATTAGTCTCAATGCTTTGTGATATTGATATCATTGTGATGTTTGGAAAATATCGATGTGTCGTGCTAATGGCTTCTGACAAATCTCAAGTATTCGAAGGTTATCGCATAGGTGACTTGTACATGGTAGATATTTCCGTAGGACCACAACATGATGTATGTCTTCTAGCAAAAGATTCATAGTGGTGGCTTTGGCATCAAAGGCTAGGACATGGGAGCATGAGGAACTTGCACACCCGTGTGAAGAAGAAGCATATCATTGGGATCAAGGACATCAAGTTTAAGAAAGATCAGCTGTGTGGAGCTTGTGAAGCTAGGAAGATGACTAGGGCCAAGGACCTCTCGAAGTCAATCATGACGGCAACATGTCCCTTTGAGCTACTACACATGGACATATTTGGCCCTACTCAGTACTCTACCCTTACTACTACTGCACAACTATATGGCTTCACGATTGTTGATGATTACTCTAGATATACTTGGCTGCACATTATCCTATATAAGAACGGAGTGCAGGATGTCTGCTGTCGGATTTCGGGCTCCGCAGACCCTTGATAGATTCGAACTATGGGGTGCGTGCGAAGAACTCAACCTCCCCAGTCTGCCTACTCACAATCTCACGGCCTAACTCCATGAACATGAAGGAAATGGGACACATCAGTTTACCCAGGTTCGGGCCACCTTGCGGTGTAAAGCCCTACTCCTGCTTTATGGTGGATTGGCCTCGAGGTGGGCTGAGGATGAACTAGTATAGTGGAAGAACAACCTCAGGAGGTGTACTCTCGAGCTGGTGGGGGAGGGGATGATCTAAATGATCCGTCCACCGGTCGATCCCCCTCTACGATGATGGATAGGCTATATTTATAGTGGTCCTGGTCCTCTTCCCCCAAAATGGAGGCGGAAAGGGATCCCACAACGGCCAAATTCAAAGGGAGACAACTAGTACATCTTATCCTGACAAAAGTAGTCTTTGCCTGCAAAGCTTCTGGTCATGATGCCGTGGTGGGCTCGGCGATGACCTCCATCCTACCATCCTGGCGGTCTTGGTCTTGTTGCATGGGAATGGAAACCTTTGGCTGATTTCTCAGGACTCCGCGCCTGCGCTTGCCTCCTTAGCACCAAAGCGGAAACTGCTGTAAGATGCCCGCTGGCGCCCGCCTTTCCTTGGTCGTGATGGATCACATCATCTGAACCTCGCGAGGTGAGGCTTGCATAGAAATCTCCGCTCCTCAGGAGCCAGCCTAAGGGGGCCGCTCCTTCTGGAGGTCTTGGTGTCGTTCGCCTCGCGAGGCTTGGCCCCCTGCAAGGGTCTTGAGTTGTTGATGCCGAAGGTGGGCCGTACCAGGCCGTCGATGGACCCACGCCATGGGACACAGGCAGGCAAGTCTGGGTACCCCCGTTCCTAGAACACCGACAGTAGCCCTCGGGCCCAAGGCGCGCTCGAACGTGGCTTTGAGGCGAAGCCAAGGGGCAAGGGCGAAGCGCGCAGGCCCTAACCGCTTGCGGCCTCGGTCGACGCGTGGCGCTTGATGGGACGTGGGCGTCCCCACTTTCCCACACTGCCTCAATAACATCCAGGCTTGGCGGTCGCCCGCCAATAACGCAGCCGTGCCATCATTGCTCGTCGTGATCGCCCTTGGCTCCTCCTCTTTCCTGCGAACCTGGAGCTCATCTCCCAGATCCAGTGCCGGCGTCAATCCTCTCTCGCTGCCATGGCCACACGGTCGAAGAAGAAGGGAAAGGCATGTGCTCTGGCCGAATCCCGACCAATCTTGGAGCCTGCCCTTGAGAGGTCGACGGTGATCAATCAGGAGGGGTTGGCCAAGGTCCGGCCGCCCCTCTCCGCCTATTCCAATGAGTGGAAGGTGACGACGGCTTGGCCCGCCTCCCGGACTATGATTGACATGGAGGCCACGTAGATCCCCATCCATCTTCATGATCTCTTGGCTGGCCTGATCCCCCCTTTCTCTGATTTCTTCAATGCCATAATCTCACATTACCAGATCGACGCGCTGCATTTGGACCCCCAATCCATCATCCTCCTCGCTGTCTTCGCCTTCCTAGGCAAGGCTATGGTGGGCATTGCTCTTTCCGTTGCCTTGTTTCACCATTTCTTCTCGCTCCACCTGGTTGACGCCCACCAGCACTCGGGATGCGTGGCTTTCTAGGCTGTGGCAGCAACGGCTGGCTCTGGCATCGACTTCACGCTCCACCCAGATGTGAGGGGATTCCGGAAGCAGTGGGTGTATGTGGATGTCGGCATGCTCAGCCCCTTGCTCATGCTCCTGCGAGTGTCGGTGGTGCCCAGCTCCGGCTGGGGGCACGTGAAGCTCGTCGACCGCTGGCTCGCCCATGTATGGCCCAGGCTGGCCAAGTTGCAGAAGGTTGGGGTGACGGCGCCGATGGTGGTGAGGGAGTTCGTCCGGCGGCGCATCGCCTCGCTCTAGCTCCATTCTCGCCCAATGTGGACCTTCACTGGTCTCAAGGACCCCATAAGGCTCCAGGGTTCTTTGCTTCCTTCAATGACGCTACGCGTGGTGCTCGGGCTTCTGACGGGCGACCCAGCGCCTGCCGCGCTTCCGGAGGACGGATGCCTCTTATGGCTTTTCTCGAACAAAGAGGACTTCCTGAAGCAGATGCCCCTCTTTGACGAGTGGGGGCTACGCCCAGGGGGCCTTGAGGGGCCTCGCAAGAACCCCATCTTCGTGGCTTTCGTGCTTGTTGACCCCGCAGCGCGCGCCCCGGACGAGGATGCCGGGGGGTGAGCGCCACCAGGTACTCCTGGGACGACCTTAAGGGAGTGGTATCGTCTGGTGCTCCCGAGATAGCCGCTCCTGGGGCTTTCGCGAGGGCCCTCGAGGCGGCCGCTGGAGAGCTGGTGCAGCCAGATGCTCCTGAGATCGAGGCTGGGGAGCTGGTTCGGCCTAATGCTCCTGAGGCCGCCGCCCCCGAAGCCCTGGCCAGTGCTCCGGAGGTGGAACATGCTGCTCAATCACCAAGGGTCATGCCCCAACCCCTGGCTTGCTTCGTCTGGGTCTTGAAGCACTCCGCAAGAGGAAAGGGCTCCTGAGCTGTAGTGGCGACGGCTTCCGGCCCCTTAAACAGAGGAAGTACATAGCTATAGACGAGTAAGTGCCTTATCTTTGTGGTTTTCCTCGTGTCGCTTCTCCTCCTGACCCTGGCTCTTCAGAATGCCTCCGGCTATGACGTCGAAACCTCCGGAGGTACGAGGTCTGCTCACGACCTCGAGCCCCCTGCGCCAGGCACCTGCGCGAGCCACGGGGCCCATCCGTGAGGCGGATGCGCCATTGGGAGGCCATGAGTCTGTGCCCCAGCGTCCTTCCCCCGCGGTCAGTCCTGGGGCGTAGGGGGCGTGCCGAGGCCTCCTCCATTGATCATCACTAGTGACTGGACAACCCCGGCATCGGCTTCATCTTTGAGTGGCAAGGCCGTGCCACCCGGAACCTCCACTGAGGCCCGGGGAGAAGTTGGAGAAGCGCCGACCAGCGGCTCCTTGCCAGGGACGGGCGAGCCACCTCGCGCCTCTTCGGCAGCCCCCGACGCGGAGGACGAATTTGGCCGCACGCTAGAGCTTGCACGCGGGCGCCGCGCCATCCGCCATGACATCTTCCGGGAAGCGATGGGCGCACTGAGTCGACTCGGAGGAGAGCTTGGCGATGTCGAGGCCCGCCTCGAGACGGAGGGCCTTCGACTGGCGCACGAGTGGCACCAGTTGAAGGTCGCCATGAACCTTGGGCATCTTCAGCACAAGCGTGCCCGCGCGAGCGCCGCGGTGTCCCTCGCAGCCTCTCGTGAGGCTTGCGCCCGCGGTCAGGAGGAGGCTAGGGCCGCCGACTGCTGTCGTGAAGTGGTCGAGGAGCGAGAGCGGGAGTTTCAAGCTTTGAACGCCATCCTCGAGCGGCAGGTCCGGGCGCGCAGGATGCCCTAGTAGCACCGCCGAGCGAGGCCCCCGCCGACGGGAAGGAAGTATAGGAACGCGAGAAGGCGCTGGCGCTGGAGGTCCTGGAGCGCAACTTGGAGCTTGAGTGGCTGGAGGTGAGGGTGCACCAGGTAGCCGCGGTTGAGGACGCCGTTGCCGCTCGGGAGGCCAGGGCCCAGCAGGAGGTCGACCAGAGGGTGGCAAAGATCTGCGCGAGTCTCGCCGACGAGTACCGCCCGAAGTTGGAGCTCCTGCAGGCCGAGCTTGAGGGCAGGACCACCGCCCTCAGGACGAAGCTGGACACGGTAGAGTAGCGTGATAGGGCCGCCAAGGAAGCTCAGGCCTCCGCTCAAGCCGACTTGGCCTCCGCCCGCGCCGACCTGTCCTCACTTCAGCAGAAGGTTGAGGGCGCCACATCTCTTGCGGAGAAGAACGTGAATGAAGCATGCCACCGCCGGACGATGCAGCTTGTGCGTTCCTCGATTCTCCAGGATCTCAGGGTCAGAGCTAACCGGGCCTTGGAAACCATCTGCGAGGAGAGCATCCCTCATCCGTATGAGGATGACGACACCAGCCACCTCTGCTTCTTCACCCAGATCGTGACCCGCCTGGTGGACCGGGCCGCGAGGGCTCGCCCGCTTGTCGAGGAGAGAAGCCGGGGCCTTCTCGGACATGCGTTCTGACACGTCTTCTGTCACCTCCTCAACCTTGACCCTCATTTTAACTTCGACTCCACCATAGCCCCCATGCCCAGGGTCATCCAGGACAATCTGGCGAGCTGGGTGGACATCCATGTGGACGCCCTGGTCGCAGAGTTTGCTCCCAAAGATGACGCGGTTGTGATCACGGCCGAAGGAGGCGGTGAGGATGACGACGATGAGGACGACGCCAGTAACAGCATAGATGGCGCGGATGAAGATGACGAGGACGATGCCGGAGGCAGCACATCCAGCTAGGCCTCCATTTCCCTTTTGCCCTGACCTGTATGCAAAAACCTTCGGACACGGCCCTGCGGGGTGTGAAAGCATTTTTGAAGGGGGAGCCCCTTACAATGTATGAGATGACGATATGCCTTTGAAATTGGATTTGGAATGTGTCGCCGTGGACCTGGGGGGAGTAGTTGTTTCGACTTACCTTCGGACTCGTGGGTCCCGAGTAGGCCCTGTCGTTGTAGAAGTGCCCTTCTCTTGAGGTGAGCCCTCCAAGGGCTCGCGAGGTTTTAACCCTCCCGAGGAGCCCGCTGGCCCGTCCAAGAGAGCCTCGCGAGGAGTCGATTGCCGGATTACGGCAAGATATGCGCGTGGTAATCCTGCGGCAGTTGCATTCCTGACCCCGAGGGGGCCTCGGCGTCGCCTGGGCTAGCCCGAGCATGCTCGACCCGCGCATGCCACGCCCAGCCCATTCCCGCGGGGCACTCACAGGGGGGTAACAGGCGTGAGCCTTACTCTTTTAACACGAAGCCAGAAAGCAAGAAATCACCACGAGTTAAGAAAGATTCCCCCCGTTTTTCTCTTGATAAGCACACGAAACTCCAATTCTCATTCCAAAAGATGGCAAAATTGGGCTACAGAAAGAGGGCAAAGGCAAACAGCCGCGTCCGGCACCTAGCTAGCCTTCTCACCAGCGCAGAGCTAAGTACTTCCACTGGGCGTGGGCATAGTGATTGGGGGGGGACAGTGTCGACGGCCAATGCGGAGCATGGTGCTTCCACTTGGATGTGGGTGGGAGCCCCAGTGAGGCCCGAGGGCAGCACTCAGGGGACTCCAGGGCGTGTACAGCCCCAACTCATTATTACGTGAGAGTGTCACGAGCGGAGACCTTCACGTATTTCCATGGCGCCTGACAAGGGCCCCGCCCTGCGCCTCCCCCGACCACCGTTGGGGCATCCGGAAACCAGGACGAGACAAAGGGGCAAGGGGGAGCTGGCGGTGCCCCCGGCGACCGCAGGCCCTCTGCCGGGGGAAGGGCTCACCGGCGCCTTCCCCGGTAGGGGACCTACCTTAGTGCAGCACCTTGCTCCACGTGGCGCGGAGGAGGACCTGGCACCGGGCTCCTCCCGTGCAGCCCCCAGTGCGTTCCGTCTGCCTGCAGTAGGGCCATCATCCTGGGGTCCCTGGCTGCTGCTGTGGCTTGGTTCACCTGTGGTCCACGGTTAGCGTAATCATGCTCCTGAGATATCGGCTCTACCCAATGCCTATTATCGTTGAAGGTGTCGGTGAAGCTCCCGGGCGGCTCGCGGAGAGCCCCGGCCTCATGTGCCCCCGATGCCCAGCCTTGTGAGGGGGACGGGCAGTGGCCTTCTCTTGGCGTGTACAGCAGGTCCATAATGGGAGGTACGTAGGCATCTGAAGGTGACGCGCCAGAGTCGTCGCCTCGCCGTCCGGCGTCATTGGCCAACAGGCTCGGCGCCAGGTTCCGATGGCCGTAGGGTGGCGTCTCGGCGTGGCCCAAGGAGGGACGGCCTGAGCTTGCCTCGCCCAGAGGTAGCATACCTTGGGTAGGACGAGCGGCGCCGCGGGCCGGGATGGCGTTGTTGGGTCCAGGTGCTCCATGGAGGAGCGTGCGGGCGTGGCGGGGGCCAGCACACGCCGTTGGCGACATAGGCAGGGTGCAGAAAGGTGTTGCGCCAATGCAGGCGACATCAAGAAGCTCAGTGACCCACCCCAGCAGGGCATCGCGGCTGCCTTCCGCCAACCTGCATCGCAGCAGCTCTCGTGCCATGATGAGCGTGGCTCGCATGTTCACCTGCTCCCGGCAAGTGTGTGGCGCCGTCGCCGCAGCATAGCTCTAAGATCCTGTGGTGGCGCGAGTACAGCGCGGCGCATGGGCACGTGATGGCGGCCCGCGCCGCCCATGACCGCCGACATTTGGCGGCGTGCGGGCCGCCAGGACAATCCAGTGGACATCCTCTTGGGCCGACGGCACTGCTCGGGCAGGCCGAACGGCCCAGTGCTCAACGTGATCCCTCAGAGCATCGGCCATGAGAACGGTAGGGCGGTGGTGGATCGACTGGAAGAAGAGAGGCTCCAATGCACCCCTACCTGGCGCGCCAAATGTCGGATTTCGGGCTCCGCAGATCCTTGATAGATTCGAACTCTGGGGTGCATACGAAGAACTCAACCTCCCCAGTCTGCCTACTCGCCAATCTCACGGCCTAACTTGAGGAACAGGAAGGAAATGGGACACAAAAGTTTACCTAGGTTCGGGCCACCTTGCGGTGTAAAACCCTACTCCTGCTTTGTGGTGGATTGGCCTCGAGGTGGGCCGAGGATGAACTAGTACAGTTGAAGAACAACCTCAGGAGGTGTACTCTTGAGCTGGTGGGGGAGGGGATGATCATATCCATCCACTGGTCGATCCCCCACTACGGTGATGGCTAGGGTATATTTATAGTGGCCTTGGTCCTCTTCCCCCAAAATGGAGGCGGGAAGGGATCCCACAACGGCCAAATTCGAAGGGAGACAACTAGTACATCTTATCCTGACAAAAGTAGTCTTCGCCTGCAAAGCTTCTGGGCGTGACGCCGTGGTGGGCTCGGCGATGACCTCCATCCTGCCGTCCTGGCGGTCTTGGTCTTGTTGCATGGGAATGGAAACCTTTGGCTTCTTCCTCGGGACTCCGCACATGCGCTTGCCTCCTTAGCACCGAAGAGGAAACTGCTATACTGCAGCCACTAGCGCCCTCCTGGCCTTGGTCATAATGGCTCACATCATCTGAACCTCGCGAGGTGAGGCTTGCATAGAAATCTCCGCTCCTCAGGGGCCAGCCTGAGGGGCCACTCCTTTTGGAGGTCTTGGTGTCATCCGCCTCGCAAGGCTTGGCCCCTCGTGAGGGTCTTGAGTTGTTGATGCCGAAGGTGGGCCATACCAGGCCATTGATGGAGCCATGCCATGGGCCGTAGGCAGGCAAGTCTGGGTACCCCCATTTCCAGAACGCTGACATCTGCAGGCGATTCGCTAATCTTGCCATGACTAACTATGGCATCAAGATCAAGCACATCAGGAGTGACAACGGCACCGAGTTTAAGAATATTGGCCTCGACACTTATCTTGATACTCTTGGCATCACTCATGATCTATCAGCTCCATATACCCCTCAGCACAATGGCATCGTGGAGCGCAAGAACATGACTCTTATTGAGATGGCTCGTACGATGCTTGATGAATACAAGACACCATGAAAGTTTTAGCTTGAAGCCATTGACACTGCATGCCACATCATTAATAGAGTTTATCTTCACAAGTTCTTCAAGAAAACATCGTATGAACTATTCACTGGTACGAAGCCAAATGTAAGTTATTTCAAAGTCTTTTGTGCTAGGTTCTGGATAAGGGATCCACATCCCACTTCCAAATTTGCACCGAAAGCACATGAGGGTTTTGTGCTTGGCTATGGAAAGGATTTGCACACCTATAGAGTCTTCAATCTCTTTCACTACAAAGTGGTTGAAGCTGTATATGTGCGGTTTGATGAGACTGATGGTCACAAAGAGAGCACCTGTCAAATGTGCTAGATGAATTGCCCACTAGTGATTCCATCAAGCTAATGTGTACTAGAGAAATCATACCCACCAAGGAACACTACTGCAGGATGCTGCTAACGCGACACTACGATCAGAGACCCTTTCATGAAACTATGTGCGATGCATCAATCACAAACAGGGATGTAAAAAACGTCAAAAAAGGTGCAAAATGTTTGCAATGGAGGATGCATCAAACACGGTTCAGATTTTAGTTGCATGTGCGATCCAGGGCATACGGTTCAGTCCAATGAACTATTTCTGATGAGGCGGAACAAAAGAAACGGGCAGCCTCATGAAGGTGTGTGCGATATAGAGCATACGGTTCACTCGGATGAACTGTTTGTGATTAGGTAACATAAAAGAAACGGGCAGCCCGATGAAGGTGTGTGCGATATACAGCATGCGATTCACTCGGATGAACTGTTTGTGATTAGGCAACACAAAAGAAACGGTCAGCCAGATCAAGGTGTGTGTGATTGAGGGCATACGCTTCAGAAGGATTAACTGTTTGCGATTAGGCAACATAACAGAAATGGGTAAGCCAGATCAAAGTGTCTGCGATTGATGGCATACACTTCACATGGATGAACTGTTTACGATTAGCCACAACAAACTGAAACAGTTAGATAGATCAACGTGTGTGCGCTAGATGGGCACACCCATTCTAATTAAAAGAAGCATTCACGATGGTAATAACGAGTGTGCACGGTTGTTGGAACAAGACGTGTGCTGAAATTGCCTATTGCGGTGCACCCTATGGTGCGAACGCCACGTACGCGGCCGAGAAGGCGTACGTGCCCACGTTAGGCCTTCCGGGAATAGTGCCGCACTTATAACCGTCAGTAAAGTTTGAGCATGCGTCCCGTCACAATTTTTTTAGAAGAATAGAGAGGTCGCATCCCATCACATTCCAAATTGCAAACCTATTCATACCGATCAAAACCTAAACAGTTTCCCACTTTGGAGCGTATTACTATGCGGTTATAAATACTACTACTCCAAGATGACTGCACATTCCTCCTCAACTCCTCATCCACAAAAAGTCAAAAACAAACAAGTCATTCATCATCGTTCCCTTGCGTCCGCCATGGCCAGCATGAGTTCTGGGTCGAGAGATTGCCACCAGGGAGAGGCGAGCTTGGAAGCGGGAGCACGAGAGATGTCCCGCCTCGCCGCAAAAGCAGCCAACTTGTCCCGCCGAATGACCATAGCAGCAGACAGGTCCCGCCGCGCCGCCGAAGCAACACGGAGGACCCGCTGCGCCGTCGATGCAGCAAACTGGTCCGGCCGCGCCGCGGAAGCAGAAGAGATGTCCCGCCACTCCGCGAATGCAGCAGAGATGTCCTCCCCTGCCGCGGCGGCCTGGGAAAATGTCTCGCGGGCAGGCGAGGACTCTTACAGGCGCATGTGTGCCCTCGTCCTTAGGCAGATGGATCAGATCTCCAGGTGGGAGATGTTGTAGGATGACCTGAAAGCCTCGTTTGAACAGTCTACCCACGTCATTCGGCAACTAAATGAGAGCAATGCGAAGCTCCGGGCCGAGCGCGACCTGCTGAGGGCGAAGATCGTCAGAAGTGCAGAGCAGCAGGAGCAGACCACTGCCTTGTTGAAGAGGACCGGCGTCATCACCGAGAAACTTATGGACGAGAATGTCATGCTGCGCATCGAGCGCAGAAGGCTAGTGGAGTAATCCGTGGATGCTCTCAAGCAGCATCTTGAGGACAAGAAAGAGCTCGTCGCCGCTCGCCGCGGAGACTAGTTCTCGCGGCCTACAGGAAGGCATTGAGAAAGTAGAGATCAGTGAGCCAGATCATTGTCTTCCTTCTTCTTTTGCCCTTGTGTATTTCAGGCGTTGCAGCATGTGGCTTTTTTTAATTATGTTTCTCAATATGTAAGACAATTATTATCCACTGTCATCGTCCTTATATTCATCATGCTTGCTATAAGTCGCAGTCGATGCTATATAGGTCCATCGGATCTTACATCAAGATCCGTGCAAAACTTTCTTTTCGGATTTTCATTTTTCTCTCTTAAATCTCAGTCGAGTGAGACATATAGCCACACCGTAGAACAGGTGCTCGGGCGCCATTAATGGAGACGTTGGGAGGGAGGTGTGCGATGGGTAGCGGTCAAAGGGCTCTCCTCCCGATGAGCACGCGCAGGGGTCTGATCGCACGCCTCCCATACTCAAATAGCTACCCCGCACGGCACCTCCTAGGCAATAAAAAAAGGGGACGTATGGCCGCACGTAATTGGTAAGTCCACGGTTTCAATAATACTTGTGTTTCCGATTTGTAACGTGAGAGCACTTGTTCCAAAATGACTTTGTTGATTGTTAATGTGTGGGCCTTCGCAAATCGGACAGAAAAATTACCACAGCATGTTGGTGCCATGTTATGAGACCATGCCAAGTTTCATGATTTTCAGGCGTGTTTTGGAATTACGGGAATTAAGAAACCAAATTTCTCAATCTTTCCGGCCGAGCCACGATGCCCAGATGTTTGAATTTCACTCCCATCTCTTGCATGGGACCTAGAAATTCACCCAAGGACACACATGTGATTTTTTCAAACAACTTTGGTGCACTGGAGCATGTGCTTGTAGTTCAAATTTGAATTATGCACATTAAATGCCCAGAAACTCAATTAATGTATAAAAAAGGCCAACCGAACCCGGAATAATTCCAAAATTTAGCACGGTACTTCTATTTGGTCTAACCTGGCTGTGTAAAAAATTAAGGCGGGAGAAGGCAGTGTACGTATGTCGTTTCGCACATGGAGGTGACACGTTCCCTCTCGGAACCACGAGCCTTCTTGAGGGAAGCTCTGGTTTGCAAGAAGCTTACACCCAAAGCTTGTCCCAATTCGGCCAAAAAAATTACCGCAGCATGTTGGTGCCATGTCATGACACCATGCCAAGTTTTATGATTTTCACGCGTGTTTTGGAATTACAGGAATTAAAAAACCAAGTTTCTCTATCTTTCCGGCCGAGCGACGACGCCCAGATGTTTGAATTTCACTCCCATCTCTTGCATGGGACCTAGAAATTCACCCAAGGACACACATGTGCTTTTTCAAACAACTTTGGTGCACTGGAGCATGTGCTTGTAGTTCAAATTTGAATTATGCACATTAAATGCCTAGAAACTCAATTAATGTATAAAACAGGCGAAACGAGCCCGGAATAATTCCAAAATTTAGCACGGTACTTCTATTTGGTCTAATCTGGCTGTGTAAAAAAATTAAGGCGGGAGAAGGCAGTGTACGTATGTCGTTTCACACACGGAGGTGACACGTTCCCTCTCGGAACCACAAGCCTTCTTGAGGGAAGCTCTTGTGTGCAAGAAGCTTACACCAAAGCTTGTCCCAATTCGGCCAAAAAAATTACCGCAGCATGTTCGTGCCATGTCATAACACCATGCCAAGTTTCATGATTTTCAGGCGTGTTTTGGAATTACAGGAATTAAAAAACCAAGTTTCTCAATCTTTCCGGCCGAGCCACGACGCCCAGATGTTTGAATTTCACTCCAATCTCTTGCATGGGACCTAGAAATTCACCCAAGGACACACATGTGATTTTTCAAACAACTTTGGTGCACTGGAGCTTGTGATTGTAGTTCAAATTTGAATTATGCACATTAAATGCCCAGAAACTCAATTAATGTATAAAAAGGCGAAACGAGCCCGGAATAATTCCAAAATTTAGCACGGTACTTCTATTTGGTCTAATCTGGCTGTGTAAAAAAATTAAGGCGGGAGAAGGCAGTGTACGTATGTCATTTCGCACACGGAGGTGACACGTTCCCTGTCGGGACCCCGATTCTAAGTCACACCGATCTAGCATGTAACACCTCATATCACTTTGCGGCCTCACGCACGGTATTCCCACGGGTGTCGCCTTACCATGGCCCGGGACCATTTGCGCCTTTTGGCTCACGTATATGATAGTGTCGCTAGCATCCATATAACAAAGAACCCGGGCCGACATGACTAGTCGTGAACCTAAAGTGGCACTAACTTACGGGGACAGGCATACATGAAACAACATCGAGCATGTTGGTCAGCAGCGTGTGAATCCGGGCTGTAGCAACTGGGCTAACAGGACTCCGGGAACCCGGGCTGTAGCAGGCTAGGCAGGACTCCGGATGTCACCGCGTGACATTTCCCCGAAGGTACAGACACAGGAACGAAGTGAATCACATGCCGACCAGTCTAAGTGTTCCGGAGCAGTAGTGCTGGCTAGCAGGACTCCGGTAACCCGGGCTGTAGCGGACTACCATGGCTCGGTGGAAGCACTAGACTACATTTCCCCATAAGAGAGGCTACCAAGGATATACAACTAGGTTGTCGGATCCCACACATAGCAATACACGTTACACGTACGCATAACATGCAAGTATGCGCTGTACAACATGGCATCACAACATAACGCAAACTCATATAGATAAAAGGCCCAGAAGAGCCACATAGCATTAAGTACAAACAGGGGTCACATGACCCATCATTCAGAGCATACAAGCAACGAAAGCATTACATGTCTGAGTACAGACAACTACAAAAGAAAAGGGCGAGAAGCCTGACTATCTACAAGCCCCTCCCAAGGGTACAAGATCGTAGCTGAGGTACAAGCTACCCGTCGAGGTCCAAGCGGAGCTACTAATAAGACCGAAGTCTCCGCTGCAAAAACATAAATAAAGCAATATGAGTACAAAGGTACTCAGCAAGACTTACATCAGATCCTATCATACATGCATTTGTATCAAGAAGGTAGTGTGGGGTTTGGTTGTAGCAAGCCAGCTTTGACTCAGTGGCTATCCTGTTCTACGACTACGAGGAACTTCTTTGAGATAAGAAGGCGCACACGAGTCCACTAATCACCACCTCAATACACCACTATGGATTCATTCCCGTCTCACTACAAGAAGCCATCCATAGCACTCACACTTATCTTGAGCATTTTAGAGTATCCACTTCAAGTTGTCTATGTACCATGTAAGCATCCAAGAAGTCCATAACCGAGGACACGGCTATTCGAATAGATCATGATAACCCTGCAGGGGTGTACTGCTCACACACGCTCTCGCCACTTACCGCCATGTACACGTCATGTACCTCGGCAACCTTCAAGCGGAAGCCTGGCGAGGGTGTCGGCCACGACCTGACTAACCACACAAGACTCTAGTCCAGGTTTATCGCCTATTCGGGTTCCATCCGCAAGGAGATCCGGCCGGGGTGTCGCTCACGGCCCCAAACGATGTGTGCAGGGTTCCCGAGCCCACCATCCGGGTGCCACTCTGTACACCGGGCCACGTGTGCCTAGTCTGTCCCAAGCCCACCCTGCCGGGTGCCACTCGGTAGAAAAATAGCACTACCTACAAACACCAGAAACTAGTTGCAACTCCTAGACAGAGATCAAGTTGGTTAATAAGTCGAGAGGGGCACTTAAGCATTCCAATGTGTGGTAGTAGCTAGTCATTGGACAACATACACAGAAATCAGTGCTTAAGGACGGTTCCAGTGAGACAACCCACCATGTACTCCTACATGGCCTCTCACGGCTACCTTTACCAAATCGTGTTCACACACTTAACTCTCAGCACCAGAACATATCGTAACACTCCAATTCATTCCCAATGAACCAGACCTGACACAACTCTAAGCAATAGCAGGCAAGGCATGGTAGGAACACAACATGGCTCAACGAACTCCTACACATGCTAGTGGGTTTCAACTATTTACTGTGGCAATGACAGGTCATGCAGAGGAATGGGTTCAACTACCGCAGCATAAAGTAGCAGTTGAATCGTTGTTGTCCTAATGAGTAAAAGAGAGCAGGAGCGAGAGAGTAGGATTGTATCGGAATCAACAAGGGGGGTTTGCTTGCCTGGTGGATCAACAGGGTGGCACTGCTCCTCAGACAGGTACTCTGGAACACTCTCCGGAGCAGGACCTATCGAGAAGGAACGGTGTCGATAATCAAAACACAATCATATGCAACAATATGATGCATGAATATGGCATTAATATGTGATGCTGTTTGTGCTAATGCATCTAGCATTCATTTTGGGTGAAATCCATTTAAACCAAAGATTCAAATGCATCTCCAAAGTAAGCTCTTGTATATGCCATTTATATGTTTTCACCTATACAGTAGCTATAAGTTGGTTTGTCATGCATGAAACTAGTACAGATGGATAGATTGCATTTTTCTGAACATTTTTCATATATAAATTATTTAAATCTGAGCTCCTGTTGAATTTCTATGAATTTTAGAAGTTTTGAACATTTTCTGGAATTTCCTGATTTAATTTAAATCCAGAAAAAGGGTTTATTGTGTCAGCACTGCGTCATCATGACGTCAGCGGGTTAGCGGCGCTGACCAAGTCAAACCTGACGTGTGGGGTCCACACGTCAGTGACTCAGTGTTAACCGGAGGGGTTTTCTAGTTAATCCAAATTATTTAGCGGTGCTGGGGCCCATTGTCAGTGTCAGTGGGGGTAGATTAGAGGGTGATTAGCCTTAAGCTAATCACCTGACTAGTCGGGCCCACATGGCAGGCCGGAGAGGTCGTCGCCGGCGACCTCTGGACGCGGCGGCGTCCGCGATATAAGTCACGGGGGCGGCAGCTGAGGGCACCGGGGCGTAGCCCGGGCTCGTCCGCATCCAGGGGAGGCGACGGAAGGACGCGGGGATGCCGGAGCTCGCCGGAATCAAGCTCGGGGCGGCGACCAGAGCATGGGTTCGAGCGGGATGCGGCTACGAGACACGACAGGGGCTGCGGAGGTTCACTACGGCTTCCTGGCGTCACCAGGAGCACGGTGACGCGCTCGCGAGCGGCTAGTTTGGCTTCTGGTCACGGTGGCACCATGGACGGCGGCGAGGCGCTACGGCCGCAGCAAGGAGCGGTGCTGGAGCACGCAAAAGCAAGGGGGAGAAGAGGGGTTTGAGTCAGTGGCTCACGGTGAGGCCGGCGAGCAGATCAGCAGCTCGGGGGAGGCCCTGCAGGCGACGAGCGGCCGGTGGAGATCTGTGGCGGCCGGAGACGAAGATGGCGATGGCGACGGCTCCACGGGGCGCTCTGGCTTGCGTGGCTCGGCGGAGAGCTTCAGAGCGAGGAGGCGGAGCTCCTGGGCGTGCCGGAGAGGCAAGGGGGTGGCGGTGGCTACGGCAACGGTGGCCGGTGGCGACGGCACCGCTCGGCAGTGAGAGAGAGAGCGAGGGGGAAGAGAGAATGGGCACGGGAGAGAGCGAGAGAGGTGCGGGGCGGCGCGTGGCGTCGTTCGGGCGATCCAGGCGACGAGGGGAGAAGCAGGAGGTGGCGCGCATGCGCGCGGGCGGCGAGCGCGTGCCCCTGTCCTCCTGGCACGAGGAAGGGGACGACTGGCACGGCCAGCTGGCTAGGCCGGCCTGCTGGGCCGCTGGGCCAGGCCAGGTAAGTTTCCCCCTTTTTCCTAGTTTGTTTCTATTTTCTAATTTTCTGACATTTGTTTGATATAGTAGAAATACTAAACCATTTTATTTACTTCTGTCAATTTCGCAGGGACCTAAGGGATTAATCCAAAGCCCCTCACCAAAATTCAGAATTTTTGGACATATATAAAATATATAACATATATATATCCAATGCAAATAATTACTGCATTAATTCCAAATGGCCAAGATAAATATTTATGAGCTACTAAAAATATTGGTTTGATTTTTTTATCTCTGTCCAATATTTTCACGGAGCAACATGAACATTTTCTTGGACCCTTTTGGAGCAATTTTTATCTGGGTCATTTCCAGAAATGATTCTGAGGGTTTCACAAATCCCCATTTCAAATTTAAATGAAATTTAGACATGATGCACACATGACTAGCTAGTCTAGGTCATACCAGAACTAGGGACGTGACAACTCGCCCCCACTTGAAAGAATCTCGTCCCGAGATTCAGGGGTCGATGGAAAGAAGGTGGGGTACTCAAGTCGAAGACGATCTTCTTGCTCCCAAGTAGCTTCTCTCTCGGAATGATGAGACCACTGAACCTTGAGAAACTTGATGTTCTGACGTCGGGTGACACGCTCTGCTTGATCAAGAATGCGAATAGGGTACTCTCGATATGTGAGGTTATCTTGGAGATCAAGCGTTTCGTGGTCCACTCCGCGGATGGGATCCGAGAAGCAACGCCTGAGTTGTGAGACGTGGAAGACATCATGGACTCGAGAATGATGTGGGGGTAGTTCCAACTGGTAGGCAACCTCTCCTCGTTTGGCGAAAATGAGGAATGGACCAATATAACGAGGAGCCAACTTGCCCTTGATATCGAATCGATGGGTACCCTTTAGAGGAGTAACCCGAAGGTAAGCCTTGTCGCCAACTTCATAAGCCACTTCCTTATGACGACGGTCATACTGGCTCTTTTGATGAGACTGGGCTGTTTTCAAATTCTCACGAATGATGCGAACTTGCTCTTCTGCTTCCTGGATCATGTACGGTCTAAAGAATTGTCTTTCACCGGTTTCTGACCAGTTCAAAGGTGTTCGACATCTTCGTCCATACAGAATCTCGAAAGGAGCTTTCTTAAGACTGGATTGATAGCTATTGTTATAAGCAAACTCGGCGAAAGGTAGGCATTTCTCCCAATCCATACCGAATGAGATAACGCAAGCTCTAAGCATGTCTTCGAGAATTTGGTTGAACCTTTCCACCTGACTTGATTGAGGGTGGAAAGCGGTACTGAAGGAAAGATGGGTGCCCATGGCAGTTTGGAAACTCTCCCAGAAATGAGAAGTGAAGAGACTACCACGGTCTGAATTGATCTCTAGTGGAACACCATGAAGTGACACTATTCGAGAAATATATAAGTCAGCGAGCTGACTAGCAGTGATACTCTCTCGAACAGGTAGGAAGTGAGCCACTTTGGAAAGACAATCAATGACTACGAAGATAGCATTATTCCCTTGCTTGGTCCTGGGAAAGCCGATGATGAAGTCCATACCAACTTTATCCCATTTCCACTCAGGAATGGCTAAAGGTTGAAGGGTGCCAGCAGGCCTTTGATGTTCTGCCTTAACGCGACGACAAACGTCACAGTTAGCAATGAACTGAGCGATTTCTCTCTTCATCCTAGTCCACCAGAACCTCTGGCGTAGGTCCTGATACATCTTAGTACTACCGGGATGAATCGTGAGAGGGGATTCATGTGCCTCCTTAAGGATCAATTGTCGTAGATGTTGATTCTTGGGAACCACCAAGCGATTCTCAAAGAAAAGAGCACATCGATCATCCATGGAGAAACATCCACCAACTCCCTTCTTAATGTTTCTATTGATGCGGGTAACACCCCTATCAAACTTCTGGTCAGAAATGATCTGATCCTCAAGGGTAGGTTTCGCCACCAAGGTAGAAAGGAATCCATGAGGAGCAATGTGAAGATTAAGCTTACAGAATTCCTCATGGAGAAGTGGTTGGCCCTGCTACAACATAAGATTCTTGCAATAGGACTTACGACTTAGCGCGTCAGCCATGACATTGCCCTTGCCTGGGGTGTAGGTAATCCCTAAGTCGTAATCTGAGATCAACTCCAACCAATGTCTTTGCCTAAGGTTCAAATCTGGTTGGGTGAAGATATACTTGAGACTCTGGTGATCGGTGTAAATCTCGCAACGTTTACCGAGAAGGTAATGTTGCCATGTCTTAAGTGCATAGACTACGGCTGCAAGCTCTAGATCATGTGTAGGATAATTCTCCTCATGTGGATGCAACTGTCGAGATGCATAGGCAATCACATGGCGATCCTGCATAAGAATGCAACCTAGTCCCTGTCGTGAGGTGTCGCAGTAGATAACAAAGTCTTTAGTGAAATCCGGTGGCACAAGTATGGGGGCAGAAGTCAGGCGTCTTTTCAGTTCCTGAAAACTGTATTCACACTGTGGGGACCACTCAAACTTTTTATCCTTCTTGAGAAGTTCCGTGAGGGGTTTGGCTACTTTGGAGAAGTTTTCAACGAAGCGGCGACAATAACTGGCTAGACCAAGGAAACTCCTAAGTTGCTTAACTGTTTCAGGTGGAGTCCAATCAAGAACGGCCTGAACTCTCTCAGGATTGATAGCAATGCCCTTACCAGAGATCACGTGGCCTAGGTAGGTCACTTCTGGCAACCAAAATTCGCACTTGGAGAACTTGGCATAAAGGCGGTGCTCTCTGAGTTTTTCTAACACAAGTCTAAGATGTTCAGCATGCTCTTCCTCGTTCTTCGAGTAGATAAGGATATCATCAAGGTAAACCACGACGAACTTGTCTAAGTACTCCATGAAGATCGAGTTCATCAAGTGGGAGAATGTGGCTGGAGCATTGGTTAGACCGAAAGACATGACGGTGTACTCGTACTGGCCATAACGAGTGACAAAAGCCGTCTTAGGAATGTCCCCGTTTCTAATCTTGATTTGATGGTAGCCTAACCTCAAATCCATCTTGGAAAAGACTGAGGATCCAGCGAGCTGATCATACGGGTCATTGATCTTGGGGAGCGGATACTTGTTCTTTATCGTGACCAAATTAACGGGGCGATAATCTACAACCATCCGGTCTGTACCATCCTTCTTCTTGACGAAGAGGACGGGGCAAGCCCAGGGAGAAGAACTAGGACGGATGAAACCCTTTTGCAAGGACTCATCAAGTTGTTTCTTAAGCTCAGCTAGTTCTAAAGGTGCCATCTTGTAAGGTCTCCTAGAGATTGGGGCGGTTCCTGGGATAAGATCTATGACAAACTCTACATCTCTGTCAGGTGGAATACCTGGCAGTTCCTCTGGAAAGACATCCGGAAAGTCACGGACTACCGGGATATCTTCAAGGTCTGGAAGAGGACTGGCATTAAGAGAATAGAGTTGACGCTTTGCAACTCTGGTGGAGACAGTGACTAACTTGCCAGATGGGTGTGTGAGTTGAACAGATCTGGTGTAACAATCAATCTTGGCATGATGAGCTGTCATCCAGTCCATACCCAAGATGATGTTAATATCTGTAGACTTGAGGGCTATAAGTGAGGCAAGGAATACAAGTCTGTCAACAAGGATTTCATTACCATGGCTTATTCTGGTAGTTTGCCATCTAGACCCTGGAGTTTGGACTTCAAGTGGAGTTGGCATATCACAAAATGACATGTCGTGCAAACGAGCATAGCCTTCAGAGATGAAGGAGTGAGATGCTCCAGTATCGAATAGAACCGAGGCTGGATGGCAAATGACAAGGAGTGTACCAAGAATGACATCCGGATCATCATGAGCATCTTTAGCTGAGGCGTGATGCACACGTCCACGCTCAGTGGGAGCTGACTTGACACTGATCATCTTGCGTGATGGCTTACCACTGCCAACAGACTTCTCAGGCAGGGGTGGGGCATAGTTGGTTTGAGAGCAGTCACGTGCATAGTGTCCTGGCTTCCCGCATGTGAAGCAAGTCCCTGAAGTTGGATGTGGACCCGCATTGACAAGCGGTCTACCAATAGGCCTGGGTGGAGCATACTGCTGAACTAGGTGAGGCGCCACATAAGATGGCCTCGGTGCATATCCAGGTGGAAGAGCGGAGTTCGGAACCCAAATCCGGCGCTTATGAGAACTAGAACCAGTGGAAGGAACCAAATCACGGGTGTGCTTACGAGACTCCTCGTAGGTGAGCTGAGCTGTCTCCGCATTAATGGCCTTGTTCACAAGAGCCTGGAATGTATTGCAATGGTGCAGGTGGAGATCACGACGCAACTTGGTGTTGAGACCCTTCCGGAACCTAGCCTGCTTCTTAGCGTCCGTGGACACTTCTTCTGTAGCATAGCGGGCGAGGTTCTCAAACTCTCTACTGTAAGCATCAACAGCCATCTTACCCTGGGTAAAACTACAGAACTCTTCTCTCTTGCAGTCAATGAGAGCCTGAGGAATGTGATGCTCGCGGAAAGCCTCAGTGAAATCCCTCCAGGTCGGTATCTGGCCAGCTGGAAGCATAGCCTCATAGTTCTGCCACCAAAGACTAGCAGGACCTTCCAGGTGATATGCAGCATAAGTGACCTTGAACCTTCAGCTACGTTCGCAGAACGCAGCTTGTGTGTGATACTACGGAGCCAGTCATCTGCATCGAGTGGTTCAATGGAATGATGGAAGGTAGGTGGTTTCAAACCAATGAAATCATAGATGGTCGCTGACTCTTTGCACTGAGGTGCGGTGTTCTCCTCGATACGTGCCAACAAGCGGTTAGACTCATGCTTGTTCCTCTCCATCTCTAACATAAACTCTGCCAACGAAGGCTGGTCGGGAGGATCCTCCTCATCCCTACCACCTCCGTGGTTCAGGCAACGAGCAACAAAACTTCGGTTAACTGACGACATCCTGAGAAGCGGAACCAAGGACGAGGTCAACAACAACTATAGGATGCAACATGTAGCATAAGAAAATTTAGTATCTCTCAAGCTCCTAGGACAATTCCGGCGGCATAACGGCAGTAAAATGCTCAAAATGAGACATTCTGCAAAGGATGGGGTAACACCATACTCAACATCGTCAGTCAGGGTTCTGAGATATTACTAAACAGGCTACACCGGAGGTACTCAAACTGGGATATGACTCTGATCAACCAATCCTAAGAGACTACGGAGTAGTAACACGTGATCCTGATAGACAGAAGAGAAAGCCTAGTTCCTTAACCCCGTAGGAAAGATAGGATGACTCAGATCAGAAGGGCATGAGGTAAAAGAAGTAAAAAGAGCCTTACGTTCCCTTCCACAATCAATTCCCTTACATAACTAAAGAATTTCTAGACTCAACTTCGACCAGGTTGGCTTGGAAATCCTACAGGCAGTCAGGCTCTGATACCAGAGCTGTCGGGACCCCGATTCTAACTCACACCGATCTAGCATGTAACACCTCATATCACTTTGCGGCCTCACGCACGGTATTCCCACGGGTGTCGCCTTACCATGGCCCGGGACCGTTTGCGCCTTTTGGCTCACGTATATGATAGTGTCGCCAGCATCCATATAACAAAGAACCCGGGCCGACATGACTAGTCGTGAACCCAAAGTGGCACTAACTTACGGGGACAGGCATACATGAAACAACATCGAGCATGTTGGTCAGCAGCGTGTGAATCCGGGCTGTAGCAACTGGGCTAACAGGACTCCGGGAACCCGGGCTGTAGCAGGCTAGGCAGGACTCCGGATGTCACCGCGTGACATTTCCCCGAAGGGACAGACACAGGAACGAAGTGAATCACATGCCGGCCAGTCTAAGTGTTCCGGAGCAGTAGTGCTGGGCTAGCAGGACTCCGGTAACCCGGGCTGTAGCGGACTACCATGGCTCGGTGGAAGCACTAGACTACATTTCCCCATAAGAGAGGCTACCAAGGATAGACAACTAGGTTGTCGGATCCCACACATAGCAATACATGTTACACGTACGCATAACATGCAAGTATGCGCTGTACAACATGGCATCACAACATAATGCAAACTCATATAGATAAAAGGCCCAGAAGAGCCACATAGCATTAAGTACAAACAGGGGTCACATGACCCATCATTCAGAGCATACAAGCAACGGAAGCATTACATGTCTGAGTACAGACAACTACAAAAGAAAAGGGCAAGAAGCCTGACTATCTACAAGCCCCTCCCAAGGGTACAAGATCTTAGCTGAGGTACAAGCTACCCGTAGAGGTCCAAGCGGAGCTACTAATAAGACCGAAGTCTCCGCTGCAAAAACATAAATAAAGCAATATGAGTACAAAGGTACTCAGCAAGACTTACATCAGATCCTATCATACATGCATTTGTATCAAGAAGGTAGTGTGGGGTTTGGTTGCAGCAAGCCAGCTCTGACTCAGTGGCTATCCCGTTCTACGACTACGAGGAACTTCTTTGAGATAAGAAGGCGCACACGAGTCCACTAATCACCACCTCAATACACCACTATGGATTCATTCCCGTCTCACTACGAGAAGCCATCCATAGCACTCACACTTATCTTGAGCATTTTAGAGTATCCACTTCAAGTTGTCTATGTACCACGTAAGCATCCAAGAAGTCCATAACCGAGGACACGGCTATTCGAATAGATCATGATAACCCTGCAGGTGTGTACTACTCACACACGCTCTCGCCACTTACCGCCATGTACACGTCATGTACCTCGGCAACCTTCAAGCGGAAGCATGGCGAGGGTGTCGGCCACGACCTGACTAACCACACAAGACTCTAGTCCAGGTTTATCGCCTATTCGGGTTCCATCCGCAAGGAGATCCAGCCGGGATGTCGCTCACGGCCCCAAACGATGTGTGCAGGGTTCTCGAGCCCACCATCCGGGTGCCACTCGGTACACCGGGCCACGTGTGCCTAGTCTGTCCCAAGCCCACCCTGTCGGGTGCCACTCGGTAGAAAAATAGCACTACCTACAAACACCAGAAACTAGTTGCAACTCCTGGACAGAGATCAAGTTGGTTAATAAGTCGAGAGGGGCACTTAAGCATTCCAATGTGTGGTAGTAGCTAGTCATTGGACAACATACACAGAACTCAGTGCTTAAGGACGGTTCCAGTGAGACAACCCACCATGTACTCCTACATGGCTTCTCACCGCTACCTTTACCAAATCGTGTTCACACACTTAACTCTCAGCACCAGAACATATCGTAACACTCCAATTCATTCCCAATGAACCAGACCTGACACAACTCTAAGCAATAGCAGGCAAGGCATGGTAGGAACACAACATGGCTCAACCAACTCCTACACATGCTAGTGGGTTTCAACTATTTACTGTGGCAATGACAGGTCATGCAGAGGAATGGGTTCAACTACCGTAGCATAAAGTAGCAGTTGAATCGTTGTTGTCTTACTGCAGTAAAAGAGAGCAGGAGCGAGAGAGTAGGATTGTATCGGAATGAACAAGGGGGGTTTGCTTGCCTGGTGGATCAACAGGGTGGCACTGCTCCTCAGACAGGTACTCTGGAACACTCTCCGGAGCAGGACCTATCGAGAAGGAACGGTGTTGACAATCAAAACACAATCATATGCAACAATATGATGCATGAATATGGCATTAATATGTGATGCTGTTTGTGCTAATGCATCTAGCATTCATTTTGGGTGAAATCCATTTGAACCAAAGATTCAAATGCATCTCCAAAGTAAGCTCTAGCTATAAGTTGGTTTGTCATGCATGAAACTAGTACAGATGGATAGATTGCATTTTTCTGATCATTTTTCATATATAAATTATTTAAATCTGAGCTACTGTTGAATTTCTATGAATTTTAGAAGTTTTGAACATTTTCTAGAATTTCCTGATTTAATTTAAATCCAGAAAAAGGGTTTATTGTGTCAGCACTGCGTCATCATGACGTCAGCGGGTTAGCGGCGCTGACCAAGTCAAACCTGACGTGTGGGGTCCACACGTCAGTGACTCAGTGTTAACCGGAGGGGTTTTCTAGTTAATCCAAATTATTTAGCGGTGCTGGGGCCCATTGTCAGTGTCAGTGGGGTTGATTAGATGGTGATTAGCCTTAAGCTAATCACCTGACAAGTCGGGCCCACATGGCAGGCCGGAGAGGTCGTCGCCGGCGACCTCTGGACGCGGCGGCGTCCGTGATATAGGCCACGGGGGCGGCAGCTGAGGGCACCGGGGCGTAGCCCGGGCTCGTCCGCATCCAGGGGAGGCGACGAAAGGATGCGGGGATGCCGGAGCTCGCCGGAATCAAGCTCGGGGCGGCGACCAGAGCACAGGTTCGAGCGAGATGCGGCTACGAGATACGGCAGGGGCTGCGGAGGTTCACTACGGCTTCCTGGCGTCACCAGGAGCATGGTGACGCGCTCGCGAGCGGCTAGTTTGGCTTCTGGTCACGGTGGCACCATGGACGGCGGCGAGGCGCTACGGCCGCAGCAAGGAGCGGTGCTGGAGCATGCAAAAGCAAGGGGGAGAAGAGGGGTTCGAGTCAGTGGCTCACGGTGAGGCCGGCGAGCAGATCAGCAGCTCGGGGGAGGCCCTGCAGGCGACGAGCGGCCGGTGGAGATCTGCGGCGGCCGGAGACGAAGATGGCGATGCCGACGGCTCCACGGGGCGCTAAGGCTTGCGTGGCTCGGCGGAGAGCTTCAGAGCGAGGAGGCGGAGCTCCTGGGCGTGCCGAAGAGGCGAGGGGGTGGCGGTGGCTACGGCAACGGTGGCCGGTGGCGACGGCAGCGCTCGGCCATGAGAGAGAGCGCAGGGGAAGAGAGAATGGGCACGGGAGAGAGCGAGAGAGGTGCGGGGCGGCGCATGGCGTCGTTCGGGCGATCCAGGCGATGAGGGGAGAAGCAGGAGGTGGCGCGCATGCGCGCGGGCGGCGAGCGCGTGCCCCTGTCCTCCTGGCGCGAGGAAGGGGACGACTGGCACGGCCAGCTGGCTGGGCCGGCCTGCTGGGCCGCTGGGCCAGGCCAGGTAAGTTTCCCCCTTTTTCCTAGTTTGTTTCTGTTTTCTAATTTTCTGACATTTGTTTGATTTAGTAGAAATACTAAACCATTTTATTTACTTCTGTCAATTTTGCAGGGACCTAAGGGATTAATCCAAAGCCCCTCACCAAAATTCAGAATTTTTGGACATATATAAAATATATAACATATATATATCCAATGCAAATAATTACTGCATTAATTCCAAATGGCCAAGATAAATATTTATGAGCTCCTAAAAATATTGGTTTGATTTTTTTATCTCTGTCCAATATTTTCAGGGAGCAACATGAACATTTTCTTGGACCCTTTTGGAACAATTTTTATCTGGGTCATTTCCAGAAATGATTCTGAGGGTTTCACAAATCCCCATTTCAAATTTAAATGAAATTTAGACATGATGCACACATGACTAGCTAGTCTAGGTCATACCAGAACTAGGGACGTGACATTCCCTCTCGGAACCACGAGCCATCTTGAGGGAAGCTCCGGTTTGCAAGAAGCTTACACCAAAGCTTGTCCGAATTTGGCCAAAAAAATTACCGCAACATGTTGGTGCCATGTCATGAGACCATGCCAAGTTTCATTATTTTCATGCGTGTTTGGAATTACAGGAATTAAAAACCAAATTTCTCAATCTTTTCGGCTGAGCCACGACGTCCAGATGTTTGAATTTCACTCCCATCTCTTACATGGGACCTAGAAATTCACCCCAGGACACACTTGTGAATTTTCAAACAACTTTGGTGCACTGGAGCCTGTGCTTGTAGTTCAAATTTGAATTATGCACATTAAATGCCCAGAAACTCAATTAATGTATAAAAAGGCCAAACAAAATCGGAATAATTCCAAAATTTAGCACGGTACTTCTATTTGGTCTAATCTGGTTGTGTAAAAAAATTAAGGTGGGACAAGGCAATGTACGTATGTCGTTTCGCATACGGAGGTGACACGTTCCCACACGGAACCACGAGCCTTCTTAAGGGAAGCTCCGGTTTGCAAGAAGCTTACACCAAAGCTTGTCCCAATTCGGCCAAAAATATTACCGCAGCATGTTGGTGCCATGTCATGAGACCATGCCAAGTTTCATGATTTTCAGGCGTGTTTTGGAATTACAGGAATTAAAAAACCAAGTTCTCCATCTTTCAGGCCGAGCCACGATGCCCAGATGTTTGAATTTCACTCCCATCTCTTGCATGGGACCTAGAAATTCACCCAAGGACACACAAGTGATTTTTCAAACAACTTTGGTGCACTGGAGCATGTGTTTGTTGTTCAAATTTGAGTTATGCACATTAAATGCCCAGAAACTCAATTAATGTATAAAAAGGCCAAACGAACCCGGAATAATTCCAAAATTCAGCACGGTACTTCTATTTGGTCTAATCTGGCTGTGTAAAAAAATTAAGGCGGGAGAAGGCAGTGTACGTATGTCATTTTTTCACACGGAGGTGACACGTTCCCTCTCGGAACCACGAACCTTCTTGAGGGAAGCTTCGGTTTGCAGGAAGCTTCCACCAAAGCTTGTCCTAATTCGGCCAAAAAAATTACCGCGGCATGTTGGTGCCATGTCATGACACCATGCCAAGTTTCATGATTTTCACGCGTGTTTTGGAATTACAGGAATTAAAAAACCAAGTTTCTCAATCTTTCCGGCCGAGCCACGATGCCCAGATGTTTGAATTTCACTCCCATCTCTTGCATGGGACCTAGAAATTCACCCAAGGACACACATGTGATATTTCATACAACTTTGGTGCACTAGAGCACGTGTTTGTAGTTCAAATTTGAATTATACACATTAAATGCGCAGAAACTCAATTAATGTATAAAAAAGGCCAAACAAACACGGAATAATTCCAAAATTTAAAACGATACTTCTATTTTGGTCTAATCTACCGGTGTAACAAAATTAAGGCGGGACAAGGCAGTGTACGTATGTCGTTTCGCACACGGAGGTGACACGTTCCCTCTCGGAACCAGGAGCCTTCTAGAGGGAAGCTCCGGTTTGCAAGAAGCCTACACCAAAGCTTGTCCCAATTCGGCCAAAAAAATTACCGCAGCATGTTGGTGCCATGTCATGAGACCATGCCAAGTTTCATGATTTTGAGCCGTGTTGTGGAATTATAGGAATTAAAAAACCAAGTTTCTCAATCTTTCCCTTGCGTCCACAAAAAGTCAAAAACGAACAAGTCATTCATCATCGTTCCCTTGCGTCCGCCATGGCTAGCGTGAGTTCTGGGTCGAGAGATTGCCACCAGGGAGAGGCGAGCTTGGAAGCGGGAGCACGAGAGATGTCCCGCCTCGCCGCAAAAGTAGCCAACTTGTCCCGCCGAACGGCCGTAGCAGCAGACAGGTCCCGCCGCGCCGCCGAAGCAACACGGAGGACCCGCTGCGCCCTCGATGCAGCAAGCTGGTCCGGCCGTGCCGCGGAAGCAGAAGAGATGTCCCTCCGCGCCGCGAATGCAGCAGAGATGTCCTCCCCCGCCGCGGCGGCCTGGGAAAATGTCTCGCGGGCAGGCGAGGACTCTTACAGGCGCATGCGTGCCCTCGTCCTTAGGCAGATGGATCAGATCTCTAGGTGGGAGAGGTTGTAGGATGACCTGAAAGCTTCGTTTGAACAGTCTACCGACGTCATCCGGCAACTAAATGAGAGCAATGCGAAGCTCCGGGCCGAGCGCGACCTGCTGAGGGCGAAGATTGTCAGAAGTGCAGAGCAGCAGGAGCAGACCACTGCCTTGTTGAAGAGGACCGGCGTCATCACCGAGAAACTTATGGACGAGAATGTCATGCTGCGCATCGAGCGCGGAAGGCTAGTGGAGTAATCCGTGGATGATCTCAAGCAGCATCTTGAGGACAAGAAAGAGCTCGTTGCCGCTCGCGGCGGAGACTAGTTCTCGCGGCCTGCAGCAACGCATCGAGAAAGTAGAGATCAGTGAGCCAGATCGTTGTCTTCCTTCTTCTTTTGCCCTTGTGTATTTCGGGCGTTGCCGCATGTGGCTTTTTTAATTATGTTTCTCAATATGTAAGACAATTATTATCCACTGTCATCGTCCTTATATTCATCATGCTTGCTATAAGTCACAGTCGATGCTATATAGGTCCATCGGATCTTACATCAAGATCCGTGCAAAACTTTCTTTTCGGATTTTCATTTTTCTCTCTTAAATCTCAGTCGAGTGAGACATATAGCCACACCGTAGAACAGGTGCTCGGGCGACCTTAAAGGAGACGTTGGGAGGGAGGTGTGCGACGGGTAGCGGTCAAAGGGCTCTCCTCCCGATGAGCACGCGCAGGGGTCTGATCGCACGCCTCCCATACTCAAATAGCTACCCCGCACGGCACCTCCTAGGCAATAAAAAAAGGGGACGCATGGCCGCACGTAATTGGTAAGTCCACGGTTTCAATAATACTTATGTTTCCGATTTGTAACGTGATAGCACTTGTTCCAAAATGACTTTGTTGATTGTTAATGTGTGGGCCTTCGCAAATCGGACAGAAAAATTATCACAGTATGTTGGTGCCATGTTATGAGACCATGCCAAGTTTCATGATTTTCAGGCATGTTTTGGAATTACGGGAATTAAGAAACCAAATTTCTCAATCTTTCCGGCCGAGCCACGACGCCCAGATGTTTGAATTTCATTCCCATCTCTTGCATGGGACCTAGAAATTCACCCAAGGACACACATGTGATTTTTTCAAACAACTTTGGTGCACTTGAGCACGTGTTTGTAGTTCAAATTTGAATTATACACATTAAATGCGCAGAAACTCAATTAATGTATAAAAAAGGCCAAACGTACACGGAATAATTCCAAAATTTAGCACGATACTTCTATTTTGGTCTAATCTACCTGTGTAAAAAAATTAAGGCGGGACAAGGCAGTGTACGTATGTCGTTTCGCACACGGAGGTGACACGTTCCCTCTCGGAACCAGGAGCCTTCTAGAGGGAAGCTCCGGTTTGCAAGAAGCCTACACCAAAGCTTGTCCCAATTCGGCCAAAAAAATTACCGCAGCATGTTGGTGCCATCTCATGAGACCATGCCAAGTTTCATGATTTTGAGCCGTGTTGTGGAATTACAGGAATTAAAAAACCAAGTTTCTCAATCTTTCCGGCCGAGCGACGACGCCCAGATATTTGAATTTCACTCCCATCTCTTGCATGGGATCTAGAAATTCACCCAAGGACACACATGTGCTTTTTCAAACAACTTTGGTGCACTGGAGCATGTGCTTGTAGTTCAAATTTGAATTATGCACATTAAATGCCCAGAAACTCAATTAATGTATAAAAAAGGCGAAACGAGCCCGGAATAATTCCAAAATTTAGCACGGTACTTCTATTTGGTCTAATCTGGCTGTGTAACAAAATTAAGGCGGGAGAAGGCAGTGTACGTATGTCGTTTCACACACGGAGGTCACACGTTCCCTCTCGGAACCACGAGCCTTCTTGAGGGAAGCTCCTGTTTGCAAGAAGCTTACACCTAAGCTTGTCCCAATTCGGACAAAAAAATTACCGCAGCATGTTCGTGCCATGTCATAACACCATGCCAAGTTTCATGATTTTCAGGCATGTTTTGGAATTACAGGAATTAAAAAACCAAGTTTCTCAATCTTTCCGGCCGAGCCACGACGCCCAGATGTTTGAATTTCACTCCAATCTCTTGCATGGGACCTAGAAACTCACCCAAGGACACACATGTGATTTTTCAAACAACTTTGGTGCACTGGAGCTTGTGATTGTAGTTCAAATTTGAATTATGCACATTAAATGCCCAGAAACTCAATTAATGTATAAAAAGGCGAAACGAGCCCGGAATAATTCCAAAATTTAGCACGGTACTTCTATTTGGTCTAATCTGGCTATGTAAAAAAATTAAGGCCGGAGAAGGCAGTGTACGTATGTCATTTCGCACACGGAGGTGACACGTTCCCTCTCGGAACCACGAGCCATCTTGAGGGAAGCTCCGGTTTGCAAGAAGCTTACACCAAAGCTTGTCCCAATTTGGCTAAAAAAATTACCGCAACATGTTGGTGCCATGTCATGAGACCATGCCAAGTTTCATGATTTTCAGGCGTGTTTGGAATTACAGGAATTAAAACCAAATTTCTCAATCTTTCCGGCTGAGCGATGACGCCCAGATGTTTGAATTTCACTCCCATCTCTTGCATGGAACCTAGAAATTCACCCAAGGACACACATGTGCTTTTTCAAACAACTTTGGTGCACTTGAGCATGTGCTTGTAGTTCAAATTTGAATTATGCACATTAAATACCCAGAAACTCAATTAATGTATAAAAAAGGCGAAATGAGCCCGGAATAATTCCAAAATTTAGCAATGTACTTCTATTTGGTCTAATCTGGCTGTGTAAAAAAATTAAGGTGGGAGAAGGCAGTGTACGTATGTCGTTTCACACACGAAGGTGACACGTTCCCTCTCGGAACCACGAGCCTTCTTGAGAGAAGCTCCTGTTTGCAAGAAGCTTACACCAAAGCTTGTCCCAATTTGGCCAAAAAATGTACCGCAGCATGTTCGTGCCATGTCATAACACCATGCCAAGTTTCATGATTTTCAGGCGTGTTTTGAAATTACAGGAATTAAAAAACCAGGTTTCTCAATCTTTCCGGCCGAGCCACAACGCCCAGATGTTTGAATTTCACTCCAATCTCTTGCATGGGATCTAGAAATTCACCCAAGGACACACAAGTGATTTTTCAAACAACTTTGGTGCACTGGAGCATGTGTTTGTTGTTCAAATTTGAGTTATGCACATTAAATGCCCAGAAACTCAATTAATGTATAAAAAGGCCAAACGAACCCGGAATAATTCCAAAATTCAGCACGGTACTTCTATTTGGTCTAATCTGGCTGTGTAAAAAAATTAAGGCGGGAGAAGGCAGTGTACGTATGTCATTTTTTCACACGGAGGTGACACGTTCCCTCTCGGAACCACGAACCTTCTTGAGGGAAGCTTCGGTTTGCCGGAAGCTTCCACCAAAGCTTGTCCTAATTCGGCCAAAAAAATTACCGCGGCATGTTGGTGCCATGTCATGACACCATGCCAAGTTTCATGATTTTCACGCGTGTTTTGGAATTACAGGATTTAAAAAACCAAGTTTCTCAATCTTTCCGGCCGAGCCACGATGCCCAGATGTTTGAATTTCACTCCCATCTCTTGCATGGGACCTAGAAATTCACCCAAGGACACACATGTGATATTTCAAACAACTTTGGTGCACTAGAGCACGTGTTTGTAGTTCAAATTTGAATTATACACATTAAATGCGCAGAAACTCAATTAATGTATAAAAAAGGCCAAACGTACACGGAATAATTCCAAAATTTAGCACGATACTTCTATTTTGGTCTAATCTACCTGTGTAAAAAAATTAAGGCGGGACAAGGCAGTGTACGTATGTCGTTTCGCACACGGAGGTGACACGTTCCCTCTCGGAACCAGGAGCCTTCTAGAGGGAAGCTCCGGTTTGCAAGAAGCCTACACCAAAGCTTGTCCCAATTCGGCCAAAAAAATTACCGCAGCATGTTGGTGCCATCTCATGAGACCATGCCAAGTTTCATGATTTTGAGCCGTGTTGTGGAATTACAGGAATTAAAAAACCAAGTTTCTCAATCTTTCCCTTGCGTCCACAAAAAGTCAAAAACAAACAAGTCATTCATCATCGTTCCCTTGCGTCCGCCATGGCCAGCGTGAGTTCTGGGTCGAGAGATTGCCACCTAGGAGAGGCGAGCTTGGAAGCGGGAGCACGAGAGATGTCCCGCCTCGCCGCAAAAGCAGCCAACTTGTCCCGCCGAACGGCCGTAGCAGCAGGCAGGTCCCGCCGTGCCGCCAAAGCAACACGGAGGACCCGCTGCGTCGTCGATGCAGCAAACTGGTCCGGCCGCGCCGCGGATGCAGAAGAGATGTCCCGCCGCGCCGCGAATGCAGCAGAGATGTCCTCCCCCGCCGCGGCGGCCTGGGAAAATGTCTCGCGGGCAGGCGAGGACTCTTACAGGCGCATGCGTGCCCTCGTCCTTAGGCAGATGGATCAGATCTCCAGGTGGGAGAGGTTGTAGGATGACCTGAAAGCTTCGTTTGAACAGTCTACCGACGTCATCCGGCAACTAAATGAGAGCAATGCGAAGCTCCGAGCCAAGCGCGACCTGCTGAGGGCGAAGATTGTCAGAAGTGCAGAGCAGCAGGAGCAGACCACTGCCTTGTTGAAGAGGACCGGCGTCATCACCGAGAAACTTATGGACGAGAATGTCATGCTGCGCATCGAGCACAGAAGGCTAGTGGAGTAATCCGTGGATGCTCTCAAGCAGCATCTTGAGGACAAGAAAGAGCTCGTTGCCGCTCGCCGCGGAGACTACTTCTCGCGGCCTGCAGCAACGCATCGAGAAAGTAGAGATCAGTGAGCCAGATCGTTGTCTTCCTTCTTCTTTTGCCCTTGTGTATTTCGGGCGTTGCCGCATGTGGCTTTTTTAATTATGTTTCTCAATATGTAAGACAATTATTATCCACTGTCATCGTCCTTATATTCATCATGCTTGCTATAAGTCACAGTCGATGCTATATAGGTCCATCGGATCTTACATCAAGATCCGTGCAAAACTTTCTTTTCGGATTTTCATTTTTCTCTCTTAAATCTCAGTCGAGTGAGACATATAGCCACACCGTAGAATAGGTGCTCGGGCGCCATTAATGGAGACGTTGGGAGCGAGGTGTGCGACGGGTAGCAGTCAAAGGGCTCTCCTCCCGATGAGCACGCGCAGGGGTATGATCGCACGCCTCCCATACTCAAATAGCTAACCCACACGGCACCTCCTAGGTAATAAAAAAGGGCACGCATGGCCGCACGTAATTGGTAAGTCCACGGCTTCAATTATACTTGTGTTTCCGATTTGTAACATGATAGTACTTGTTCCAAAATGACTTTGTTGATTGTTAATGTGTGGGCCTTCGCAAATCGGACAGAAAAATTACCACAGCATGTTGGTGCCATGTTATGAGACCATGCCAAGTTTCATGATTTTCAGGCGTGTTTTGGAATTACGGGAATTAAGAAACCAAATTTCTCAATCTTTCCGGCCGAGCCACGACGCCCAGATGTTTGAATTTCACTCCCATCTCTTGCATGGGACCTAGAAATTCACCCAAGGACACACATGTGATTTTTTCAAACAACTTTGGTGCACTGGAGCATGTGCTTGTAGTTCAAATTTGAATTATGCACATTAAATGCCCAGAAACTCAATTAATGTATAAAAAAGGCCAAACGAACCCGGAATAATTCCAAAATTTAGCACAGTACTTCTATTTGGTCTAACCTGGCTGTGTAGAAAAATTAAGGCGGGAGAAGGCAGTGTACGTATGTCGTTTCGCACACGGAGGTGACACGTTCCCTCTCGGAACCACGAGCCTTCTTGAGGGAAGCTCTGGTTTGCAAGAAGCTTACACCAAAGCTTGTCCCAATTCGGCCAAAAAAATTACCGCAGCTTGTTGGTGCCATGTCATGACACCATGCCATGTTTTATGATTTTCACGCGTGTTTTGGATTTATAGGAATTAGAAAACCAAGTTTCTCAATCTTTCCGGCCGAGCGACGACGCCCAGATGTTTGAATTTCACTCCCATCTCTTGCATGGAACCTAGAAATTCACCCAAGGACACACATGTGCTTTTTCAAACAACTTTGGTGCACTGGACCATGTGCTTGTAGTTCAAATTTGAATTATGCACATTAAATGCCCAGAAACTCAATTAATGTATAAAAAAGGCGAAATGAGCCCGGAATAATTCCAAAATTTAGCTTTGTACTTCTATTTGGTCTAATCTGGCTGTGTAAAAAAATTAAGGCAGGAGAAGGCAGTGTACGTATGTCGTTTCACACATGGAGGTGACACGTTCCCTCTCGGAACCACGAGCCTTCTTGAGGGAAGCTCTTGTTTGCAAGAAGCTTACACCAAAGCTTGTCCCAATTCGGCCAAAAAAATTACCGCAGCATGTTCTTGCCATGTCATAACACCATGCCAAGTTTCATGATTTTCAGGCGTGTTTTGGAATTACAGGAATTAAAAAACCAAGTTTCTCAATCTTTCCGGCCGAGCCACGACGCCCAGATGTTTGAATTTCACTCCAATCTCTTGCATGGGACCTAGAAATTCACCCAAGGACACACATGTGATTTTTCAAACAACTTTGGTGCATGGAGCTTGTGATTGTAGTTCAAATTTGAATTATGCACATTAAATGCCCAGAAACTCAATTAATGTATAAAAATGCGAAACGAGCCCGGAATAATTCCAAAATTTAGCACGTTACTTCTATTCGGTCTAATCTGGCTGTGTAAAAAAATTAAGGCGGGAGAAGGCAGTGTACGTATGTCATTTCGCACACGGAGGTGACACGTTCCCTCTCGGAACCACGAGCCATCTTGAGGGAAGCTCCGGTTTGCAAGAAGCTTACACCAAAGCTTGTCCCAATTCGGCCAAAAAAAATACCGCAACATGTTGGTGCCATGTCATGAGACCATGCCAAGTTTCATGATTTTCAGGCGTGTTTGGAATTACAGGAATTAAAAACCAAATTTCTCAATCTTTTCGGCCGAGCCACGACGTCCAGATGTTTGAATTTCACTCCCATCTCTTACATGGGACCTAGAAATTCACCCAAGGACACACTTGTGAATTTTCAAACAACTTTGGTGCACTGGAGCCAGTGCTTTTAGTTCAAATTTGAATTATGCACATTAAATGCCCAGAAACTCAATTAATGTATAAAAAGGCCAAACGAAACCGGAATAATTCCAGAATTTAGCACGGTACTTCTATTTGGTCTAATCTGGCTGTGTAAAAAATTTAAGGTGGGACAAGGCAATGTACGTATGTCGTTTCGCATACGGAGGTGACACGTTCCCTCTCGGAACCACGAGCCTTCTTGAGGGAAGCTCCGGTTTGCGAGAAGCTTACACCAAAGCTTGTCCCAATTCGGCCAAAAATATTACCGCAGCATGTTGGTGCCATGTCATGAGACCATGCCAAGTTTCATGATTTTCAGGCGTGTTTTGGAATTACAGGAATTAAAAAACCAAGTTCTCCATCTTTCAGGCCGAGCCACGACGCCCAGATGTTTGAATTTCACTCCCATCTCTTGCATGGGACCTAGAAAATCACCCAAGGACACACAAGTGATTTTTCAAACAACTTTGGTGCACTGGAGCATGTGTTTGTAGTTCAAATTTGAGTTATGCACATTAAATGCCCAGAAACTCAATTAATGTATAAAAAAGGCCAAACAAACCAGGAATAATTCCAAAATTTAGCACGGTACTTCTATTTGGTCTAATCTGGCTGTGTAAAAAAATTAAGGTGGGAGAAGGCAGTGTACGTATGTCATTTTTTCACACGGAGGTGAGACGTTCCCTCTCGGAACCACAAACCTTCTTGAGGGAAGCTTCGGTTTGCAGGAAGCTTCCACCAAAGCATGTCCCAATTCGGCCAAAAAATTACCGCGGCATGTTGGTGCCATGTCATGACACCATGCCAAGTTTCATGATTTTCACACGTGTTTTGGAATTACAGGAATTAAAAAACCAAGTTTCTCAATCTTTCCGGCCGAGCCACGATGCCCAGATGTTTGAATTTCACTCCGATCTCTTGCATGGGACCTAGAAATTCACCCAAGGATACACATGTGATATTTCAAACAACTTTGGTGCACTAGAGCACGTGTTTGTAGTTCAAATTTGAATTATACACATTAAATGCGCAGAAACTCAATTAATGTATAAAAAAGGCCAAACGAACACGGAATAATCCCAAAATTTAGCACAATACTTCTATTTTGGTCTAATCAATTAAGGCGGGACAAGGCAGTGTACGTATGTCGTTTCGCACACGGAGGTGACATGTTCCCTCTCGGAACTAGGAGCCTTCTTGAGGGAAGCTCCGGTTTGTAAGAAGCCTACACGAAAGCTTGTCCCAATTCGGCCAAAAAAATTACCGCAGCATGTTGGTGCCATGTCATGAGACCATGCCAAGTTTCATGATTTTGAGCCGTGTTGTGGAATTACAGGAATTAAAAAACCAAGTTTCTCAATCTTTCCCTTGCGTCCACAAAAAGTCAAAAACAAACAAGTCATTCATCATCGTTCCCTTGCGTCCGCCATGGCCAGCGTGAGTTCTGGGTCGAGAGATTGCCACCAGGGAGAGGCGAGCTTGGAAGCGGGAGCACGAGAGATGTCCCGCCTCGCCGCAAAAGCAGCCAACTTGTCCCGCCGAACGGCCGTAGCAGCAGACAGGTCTCGCCGCGCCGCCGAAGCAACACGGAGGACCCACTGCGCCGTCGATGCAGCAAACTGGTCCGGCCGCGCCGCGGAAGCAGAAGAGATGTCCCGCCGCGCCGCGAATGCAGCAGAGATGTCCTCCCCCGCCGCGGCGGCCTGGGAAAATGTCTCGCGGGCAGGCGAGGACTCTTACAGGCGCATGCGTGCCCTCGTCCTTAGGCAGATGGATAAGATCTCCAGGTGGGAGAGGTTGTAGGATGACTTGAAAGCTTCGTTTGAACAGTCTACCGACGTCATCCGGCAACTAAATGAGAGCAATGCGTAGCTCCGGGCAGAGCGCGACCTGCTGAGGGCGAAGATCGTCAGAAGTGCAGCGCAGCGGGAGCAGACCACTGCCTTGTTGAAGAGGACCGGCGTCATCACCGAGAAACTTATGTACAAGAATGTCATGCTACGCATCGAGCACAGAAGGCTAGTGGAGTAATCCGTGGATGCTCTCAAGCAGCACCTTGAGGACAAGAAAGAGCTCGTCGCCGCTCGCAGCGGAGACTAGTTCTCGCGGCCTGCAGCAACGCATCGAGAAAGTAGAGATCAGTGAGCCAGATCGTTGTCTTCCTTCTTCTTTTGCCCTTGTGTATTTCGGGCGTTGCCGCATGTGGCTTTTTTTAATTATGTTTCTCAATATGCAAGGCAATTATTATCCACTGTCATCGTCCTTATATTCATCATGCTTGCTGTAAGTCACAGTCGATGCTATATAGGTCCATCGGATCTTACATCAAGATCCGTGCAAAACTTTCTTTTTGGATTTTCATTTTTCTCTCTTAAATCTCAATCGAGTGAGACATATAGCCACACCGTAGAACAGGTGCTCGGGCGCCATTAATGGAGACGTTGGGAGGGAGGTGTGCGACGGGTAGAGGTCAAAGGGCTCTTCTCCCGATGAGCACGCGCACGGGTCTGATCGCACGCCTCCCATACTCAAATAGCTACCCCGCACGGCACCTCCTAGGCAATAAAAAAAGGGGACGCATGGCCGCACGTAATTGGTAAGTCCACGGTTTCAATAATACTTGTGTTTCCGATTTGTAACGTGATAGCACTTGTTCCAAAATGACTTTGTTGATTGTTAATGTGTGGGCCTTCGCAAATCGGACAGAAAAATTACCACAGCATGTTGGTGCCATGTTATGAGACCATACCAAGTTTCATGATTTTCAGGCGTGTTTTGGAATTACGGGAATTAAGAAACCAAATTTCTCAATCTTTCCGGCCGAGCCACGACGCCCAGATGTTTGAATTTCACTCCCATCTCTTGCATGGGACGTAGAAATTCACCCAAGGACACACATGTGATTTTTTCAAACAACTTTGGTGCACTGGAGCATGTGCTTGTAGTTCAAATTTGAATTATGCACATTAAATGCCCAGAAACTCAATTAATGTATAAAAGGCCAAACGAACCCGGAATAATTCAAAATTTTAGCACGGTACTTCTATTTGGTCTAACCTGGTTGTGTAAAAAAATTAAGGCGGGAGAAGGCAGTGTACGTATGTCATTTCGCACACGGAGGTGACACGTTCCCTCTCGGAACCACGATCCTTCTTGAGGGAAGCTCTGGTTTGCAAGAAGCTTACACCAAAGCTTGTCCCAATTCGGCCAAAAAAATTACCGCACCATGTTGGTGCCATGTCATGGCACCATGCCAAGTTTCATGATTTTCAGGCGTGTTTTGGAATTACAGGAATTAAAAAACCAAGTTTCTCAATCTTTCCGGCCGAGCCACGACGCCCAGATGTTTGAATTTCACTCCAATCTCTTGCATGGGACCTAGAAATTCACCCAAGGACACACATGTGATTTTTCAAACAACTTTGGTGCACTGGAGCTTGTGATTGTAGTTCAAATTTGAATTATGCACATTAAATGCCCAGAAACTCAATTAATGTATCAAAAGGCGAAACGAGCCCGGAATAATTCCAAAATTTAGCACGGTACTTCTATTTGGTCTAATCTGGCTGTGTAAAAAAATTAAGGCGGGAGAAGGCAGTGTACGTATGTCATTTCGCACACAGAGGTGACACGTTCCCTTTCGGAACCACGAGCCATCTTGAGGGAAGCTCCGGTTTGCAAGAAGCTTACACCAAAGCTTGTCCCAATTCGGCCAAAAAAATTACCGCAACATGTTGGTGCCATGTCATGAGACCATGCCAAGTTTCATGATTTTTAGGCGTGTTTGGAATTACAGGAATTAAAAACCAAATTTCTCAATCTTTTCAGCCGAGCCACGACGTCCAGATGTTTGAATTTCACTCCCATCTCTTACATGGGACCTAGAAATTCACCCAACGACACACTTGTGAATTTTCAAACAACTTTGGTGCACTGGAGCCTGTGGTTGTAGTTCAAATTTGAATTATGCACATTAAATGCCCGGAAACTCAATTAATGTATAAAAAGGCCAAACGAAATCGGAATAATTCCAAAATTTAGCACGGTACTTCTATTTGGTCTAATCTGGCTGTGTAAAAAAATTAAGGTGGGACAAGGCAATGTACGTATGTCGTTTCGCATACGGAGGTGACACGTTCCCTCTCGGAACCCCGAGCCTTCTTGAGGGAAGCTCCGGTTTGCAAGAAGCTTACACCAAAGCTTGTCCCAATTCGGCCAAAAAAATTACCGCAGCATCTTGGTGCCATGTCATGAGACCATGCCAAGTTTCATGATTTTCAGGCGTGTTTTGGAATTACAGGAATTAAAAAACCAAGTTCTCCATCTTTCAGGCCGAGCCACGACGCCCAGATGTTTGAATTTCACTCCCATCTCTTGCATGGGACCTAGAAATTCACCAAAGGACACACAAGTGATTTTTCAAACAACTTTGCTGCACTGGAGCATGTGTTTGTAGTTCAAATTTGAGTTATACACATTAAATGCTCAGAAACTCAATTAATTTATAAAAAAGGCCAAACGAACCCGGAATAATTCCAAAATTTAGCACGGTACTTCTATTTGGTCTAATCTGGCTGTGTAAAAAAATTAAGGCGGGAGAAGGCAGTGTACGTATGTCATTTCGCACACGAAGGTGACACGTTCCCTCTTGGAACCACGAACCTTCTTGAGGGAAGCTTCGGTTTGCAGGAAGCTTCACCAAAGCTTGTCCCAATTCGGCCAAAAAAATTACCGTAGCATGTTTGTGCCATGTCATGACACCATGCCAAGTTTGATGATTTTCGAGCGTGTTTTGGAATTACAGGAATTAAAAAACCAAGTTTCTCAATCTTTCCGGCCGAGCCACGATGCCCAGATGTTTGAATTTCACTCCCATCTCTTGCATGGGACCTAGAAATTCACCCAAGGACACACATGTGATATTTCAAACAACTTTGGTGCACTAGAGCATGTGTTTGTAGTTCAAATTTGAATTATACACATTAAATGCGCAGAAAATCAATTAATGTATAAAAAAGGCCAAACGAAAATTTAGCACGATACTTCTATTTTGGTCTAATCTACCTGTGTAAAAAAATTAAGGCGGGACAAGGCAGTGTACGTATGTCGTTTCGCACACGGAGGTGACACGTTCCCTCTCGGAACCAGGAGCCTTCTTGAGGGAATCTCCGGTTTGCAAGAAGCCTACACCAAAGCTTGTCCCTATTCGGCCAAAAAAATTACCGCAGCATGTTGGTGCCATGTCAGGAGACCATGCCAAGTTTCATGATTTTGAGCCGTGTTGTGGAATTACAGGAATTAAAAAACCAAGTTTCTCAATCTTTCCGGCCGAGCCACGATGCCCAGATGTTTGAATTTCACTCCCATCTCTTGCATGGGACCTAGAAATTCACCCAAGGACACACATGTGATATTTCAAACAACTTTGGTGCACTAGAGCATGTGTTTGTAGTTCAAATTTGAATTATACACATTAAATGCGCAGAAAATCAATTAATGTATAAAAAAGGCCAAACGAAAATTTAGCACGATACTTCTATTTTGGTCTAATCTACCTGTGTAAAAAAATTAAGGCGGGACAAGGCAGTGTACGTATGTCGTTTCGCACACGGAGGTGACACGTTCCCTCTCGGAACCAGGAGCCTTCTTGAGGGAATCTCCGGTTTGCAAGAAGCCTACACCAAAGCTTGTCCCAATTCGGCCAAAAAAATTACCGCAGCATGTTGGTGCCATGTCATGAGACCATGCCAAGTTTCATGATTTTGAGCCGTGTTGTGGAATTACAGGAATTAAAAAACCAAGTTTCTCAATCTTTCCGGCCGAGCCACGATGCCCAGATGTTTGAATTTCACTCCCGTCTCTCTCATGGCACCTAGAAATTCACCCAAGGACACACATGTGATTTTTCAAACAACATTGGTGCACTGGAGCACGTTCTTGTAGTTCAAATTTGAATTATGCACATTAAATGCCCAGAAACTCAATTAATGTATAAAAAGGCCAAACTAACACGGAATAATTCCAAAATTTAGCACGATACTTCTATTTGGTCGAATCTGCCTGTGTAAAAAAATTAAGGCCGGAGAAGGCAGTGTACATATGTCGTTTCGCACACGGAGGTGACACGTTCCATCTCGGAACCAGGAGCCTTCTTGAGGGAAGCTCGGGTTTGCAAGAATCTTACACCAAAGCTTGTCCCAATTCAGAAAAAAAAATACTGTAGCATGTTGGTGCCATGTCATGAGACCATGCCAAGTCTCATGATTTTCAGCCGTGTTTTGGATTTACAGAAATTAAAACACCAAGTTTCTCAATCATTCAGGCCGAGCCATGACACTCAGGTGTTTGAAATTTATTCAAATTTCTTGCATGGGACCTATAAATTCACCCAAAGACACACATGTGATTTTTCAGCAAACTTTGGTGCATTGGAGCATGTGCTTGTAGTTCAAATTTGAATTATGCACATTAAATGCCCAGAAACTCAATTAATGCATAAAAATGCCAAACGAACCTGGAATAATTCCAAATTTAAACACGACACTCATGCACTAGTTGCACGTTCACTGTACGTAAATGTTCTAGCAATTAAAACACCATCCTTTCCCTCCGTAACACCATTTTGTCTTTCAAAACATAATGAATAAATTAGGTGTACCACAAACAGTTTACTAGAAAGAATCGTGTGGTATGCGATATAAAATATCTTAGCGCATCGTCTTGTCTGGCTTACGCAGGAAGCTTCGCGTCTATAGTCCACCGCCCCCGCTTGAACCACACTTGCATGCCAGATTCTCGCGGCACCAAGCAAAATTTTTTGCCACCGCGGAAATATCTATCTCCCCGCCCCCTCCCTCCTACCAAAAGCCACATTTCCACTGTTCCTCCTTGCTTTCCAAGTTCAACCTTCACTTCTCCTTACTGGCAGCTCAACCGCCTCGCTGGCGACCCTTCTTCTTGCAGCGCCGCCTCCTCGCCGGCTACCCTTCTTCTTGCAGCGCCGCCTCCTCGCCGGCGACCCTTCTTCTTGCAGCGCCGCCTCCTCGCTGGTGACCCTTCTTCTTGCTGCGCGGCCTTGTTGATATGGTCAGGTAATCCACACCCCACCCACACCATTCTCCTCCTTTCCTGTCCCACATGCCCCGATTGACGGAGTGACACCTTCCACCGAAATCACTACCCCCTCCTCCAATTAAGCGCTGCCCACAGCCATTTTACATGCAATATAAGGTGGAGCTAAGCAGCATGCGGCCGCACGTGCAAACAAGGTCGCTATGGCTGACATGCATGTCGACCGCCAGATCTTGGAGGAGCACCTCGTCTTCGAGGCCACCGTCGACACCACCGCGCGGTTGTCTACTTTAAAATTTAGTTCATGATGTTTTCTCGAGGCCACCGCCAGTGCCTTCTAGTGATTTGTCCTCTGTAATGTTAATATAAAATCTGATGTTCAGTTAATAGTTTGGTCCTCTGAAATGTGATGTTCAGTTAACACTTTGGTCCAACAATTGCTACATTTCGTAGTACTGTTCTCAAGCATTCTTTGTTTTGTTAATTTTCTTATCTTCTAGTACAAGTTTCTATTCTGCAATGTCGTGCTCAGATAACTATTTTGGTTCATTTGGTCTGCTGTCCATTTAACTGTTTGGTTCAGTTCTGCAATTTGATTTTCAGTTGCTGTGGGTACAATTTTGTATTGTTATGCATGTGACACCAATCGAATTTGGCTGTGCTCAATGCATATTCTACTGATAGTATGGCAACTCTCAGTTAACCTGATCAAGATCTTCCTTATGTGTGTTGCAGGGAAACAATGGGAGACACTGCGGTTTACCATCGAGGTTTGTTCAAGCAGGGTCCTTTGGCTAATAGCACATTATTGTGCAGTTGCAGGAATAATGCTAATATTAAGGTTTCTTACAGTTTGGTCTTGCACATGTAGGCCTGCTGTCAGAGGCTTAGCCCACTGTTCGACCCATTTTGCATATGGGGAAATGAGATGTCCATGAATATCAGTCAAGTCAAGAAACTCAGAAAGATTGTTAGGATGAAGAAACTTGCGACGAATAACAGCAAGATCTTTGTTTGCACAATGAAGAAGACATCAGTCAACTATAGGATGGTACCAACTCTTTTACCTTGTTTTTACCCCTTGCGCCATTTCAAAATTTACAACAGCGATTTATGCATAGCTTTGTTTTTAGTACTTTTCAAAGCAGTTCACTGATGATTACCTCTCAAACCACCTACATGGTCAAGAGGCGAGGAAGGTATTCATTCAACACCCATGGTACTTGTTGGGTTGGCGTATTTCGAGATTAGGATTTGTCACTCCGACTGTCGGAGAGGTATCTCTAGGCCCACTCGGTAATGCACATCACTATAAGCCTTGCAAGCATTGTGACTAATAAGTTAGTTGCGGGATGATGTGTTACGGAACGAGTAAAGAGACTTGCCGGTAACAGGATTGAACTAGGTATCGAGATACCGACGATCAAATCCCGGGCAAGTAACATACCGGTGACAAAGGGAACAACGTATGTTGTTATGCGGTCTGACCGATAAAGATCTTCGTAGAATATGTGGGAGCCAATATGGGCATCCAGGTCCCGCTATTGGTTATTGACCGGAGAGTGTCTCGGTCATGTCTACATAGTTCTCGAACCCGTAGGGTCCGCACGCTTAACGTTACGATGACAGTTTTATTGAGTTTTGATGTACCGAAGGAGTTCGGAGTCCCGGATGAGATCGGGGACATGACGAGGAGTCTCGAAATGTCCGAGACGTAAAAATCGATATATTGGACGACTATATTCGGACTTCGGAAAGGTTCCGAGTGATTCAGGTATTTTTCGGAGTACCGGAGAGTTACGGGAATTCGTATTGGGCCTTAATGGGCCATACGGGAAAGGAGAGAAAGGCCTCAAAAGGTGGCTGCACCCCTCCCCATGATCTGGTCCGAATTGGACTAGGGAAGGGGGGCGCACCCTCCCTTCTTTCTCCTTCTCCCTTCCCTTTTCCTACTCCAACAAGGAAAGGAGGAGTCCTACTCCCGGTGGGAGTAGGACTCCCCCCTTGGCGCGCCCTCCTCCTAGGCCGGCCGCCTTCCCCTTGCTCCTTTATATACGGGGGCAGGGGGGCACCCCCATAGACACAACAATTGATCCTTGAGATCTCTTAGCCGTGTGCGGTGCCCCCCTCCACCATATTACACCTCGATAATACCGTTGCGGAGCTTAGGCGAAGCCCTGCGTCGGTGGAACATCATCATCGTCACCACGCCGTCGTGCTGACGAAACTCTCCCTCAACACTCGGCTAGATCGGAGTTCGAGGGACGTCATCGAGCTGAACGTGTGTAGAACTCGGAGGTGCCGTATGTTCGGTACTTGATCGGTCGGATCGTGAAGACGTACGACTACATCAACCGCGTTGTGATAACGCTTCCGCTGTCGGTCTACGAGGGTACGTGGACAACACTCTCCCCTCTCGTTGCTATGCATCACCATGATCTTGCGTGTGCGTAGGAAATTTTTTGAAATTACTACGTTCCCCAAAAGGTTGGGCGGGCAATTATCCATAGCCACTGGCCTAAAGTTGCAAGGACATTCAACATCACTGAAGGCTCAATATTTGCCTTCCGCTTCTGCAGTTTCCCAGATGAGATTCAGCTGTTTATTTACCGTGTATGATGCTACTTTCCAAAGGTTTTTGATGCTACATGTGAAACTTGGTGCTGTTGTGTAATGGCGTAACTGAGTGCCGAAGCTATCTGATGTAATTCGATTATGAAATCCTGGTTGCTTTTATACGAATATGAAATATCTGGCGTGTCCTATAAGAAATATCAGTTTGATTAGTACATAGATTATCAATACTAGGCTAATTACCCCGCTTATTGGGGTTTTCTATTGCAAACGGTTACTCAGACAGCACCGTGGGCGATGAACTCAAACAACCCACACGGTTTCTAGAAAGCAGGCGTGTTCGATCAACTAACAATCACACACGGCTTCCGGCAGCGAACTTTTTGCGTTAGGCCACCTTGCACAAACATTTCCACACAAAGAACTGTGTGGGATGTACATACCTACGGAAAACATTTTCTGGGATTCACCGTGTGGGATGTACATACCTACGGAAATGATTTCTGGGATTCACCGTGTGGGATGTACATACCTAAGGAAATGATTCCTGGGATTCACCGTGTGGGATGTACATACCAACGGAAATGATTTCTGGGATTCACCGTGTGGGATGTACATACCTACGGAAATGATTGGGTCTCGATGCCTCGCCTGATCACACACGACCCTGATAACCCACAAGTATAGGGGATCAATTGTAGCCTCTTTCGATAAGTAAGAGTGTCGAACCCAACGAGGAGCTAAAGGTAGAACAAATATTACCTCCAGTTCTATCGACCACCGATACAACTCTACGCACGCTTGACGTTCGCTTTACCTAGAACAAGTATGGAACTAGAAGTACTTTGTAGGTGTTTTTGGATAGGTTAGCAAGATAATAAAGAGCGCGTAAATAAAAAGTAGGGGTTGTTTAGATAAATACACAACTAAATTAGTTTTAGTAGAGAGCTTTTTTTCACGAGAAAGTTATTTGTCCCTAGGCAGTCGATAACTAGACCGGTAATCATTATTGCAATTTTATATGAGGGAGAGGCATAAGCTAACATACTCTCTCTACTTGGATCATATGCACTTATGGTTGGAACTCTAGCAAGCGTCCACAACTACTAAAGATCATTAAGGTAAAACCCAACCATAGCATTAAAGTATCAACTCCTCTTTATTCCCATGTGCAAACAACCTACTTACTCGGGTATGTGCTTCTGTCACTCACGCCACCCACCATAAGCAAATCATGAACATATTGCAAACCCTACAGCGGGGATCCCTCACGCTTGCGTGACACGGAGAGCACCATAGGACAGCACCAATAATAAAACATGCAACTCAAACCAATCACGACCATCAATTAACCCATAGGACAAAACGGATCTACTCAAACATCATAGGATAACCATACATCATTGGGAAATAATATATATAACGTTGAGCACCATGTTTAAGTACAGATTACAACGGGTAAAATAGGGGTGACACCCCTGCATAGAGGGGGGAAGAGTTGGTGATGATGGCAGCAGTGAAGTTGTTGGTGAAGATTGTGGAGATGATGATGGCCCCGGTGGCACTCCGGCACCACCGGAAGCGAGGGGGAGAGAGCCCCCCTCCTTCTTCTTCTTCTTCCTTTACCTCCTCCCTAGATGGGAGAAGGGTTTCCCCTCTGGTCCTTGGTCTCCATGGCATGGGAGGGGCGAGAGCCCCTCCAAGATTGGATCTGTCTCTCTGTTTCTGCGCTCTGTGTTTCTGCCCTTTCACCATTTCTTTTATAACTGGAGATCCGTAACTCCGATTGGGCTGAATTTTGGACACGATATCTATCCGGAAATTAGCTTTCTTGCAGCGAAAGAAAGCCAGCAACCGCCTTATGGGGGGGGGGGCACGAGGGTCAGGGGCGCGCCCAGGGGGAGGCGCGCCCCCTGCCTCGTGGCCCCCTCGGGCACCGTTTCGTGTTGATTATTCTTCCCATATTTCACAAATATTCCAAAAATATTCTCCATCTGTTTTTGTCCCGTTTGGACTCCGTTTGATATGGGGTTTCTGCGAAACATAAAACATGCAACAAACAGGAACTGGCACTGGGCACGGGATCAATATGTTAGTCCCAAAAATAGTATAAAAAGTTGCCAAAAGTATATGAAAGTTGTATAATATTGGCATGGAACAATCAAAAATTATAGATACGACGGAGACGTATCAACATCCCCAAGCTTAATTCCTGCTCGTCCTCGAGCAGGTAAATGATAAAAAAGATAATTTTTTATGTGGAATGCTACCTAGCATAATCTTGATCACATAATCTAATCATGGCATGAATATTAAGACACAAGTGATTCAAAGCAATAGTCTATCATTTGACATTAAGACAATAATACTTCAAGCATACTAACCAAGTAATTATGTCTTATCAAAATAACATAGCCAAAGAAAGCTCATCCCTACAAAATCATATAGTCTGGCTATGCTCCATCTTCACCACACAAAGCATTCAAATCATGCACAACCCCGATGACAAGCCGAGCAATTGGTTCATACTTTTTAACGCGCTTCAGCCTTTTCAACCCTTACACAATACATGAGCGCAAGCCATGGATATAGCACTATGGGTGGAATAAAGTATAATGATGGGGGTTATGTGAGAAGACAAAAAGGTAGAAAGTCTCACATTGACGCGGCTAATCAATAGGCTATGGAGATGCCCATCAATTGATGTTAATGCGAGGAGTAGGGAATGCCATGCAACGGATGCACTAGAGCTATAAGTGCATAAAAGCTCAAACTGAAACTAAGAAGGTGTGCATCCAAGTTGCTTGCTCATAAGACCTCGGGCATTTGAGGAAGCCCATCATCGGAATATACAAGCCAAGTTCTATAATGAAAATTCCCACTAGTATATGAAAGTGATAACTCAAGAGACTCTCTATATGAATAACATGGTGCTACTCTGAAGCACAAGTGTGGTAAAAGGATAGTAACATTGTCCCTTCTCTCTTTTTCTCTCATTTCTTTTTGTTTTTTTGTTTTTTTCTCCTTTTTTGGTGGGCTTCTTTGGCCTCTTTTTTATTTGGACTTCTTTGGCCTCTTTTATTTATTTTTTAAAGTCCGGAGTCTCATCCCGACTTGTGGGGGAATCATAGTCTCCATCATTCTTTTCTCACTGGGGCAATGCTCTAATAATGATGATCATCACACTTTTATTTACTTACAACTCAATATTACAACTCGATACTAGAACAAAGTTATGACTCTATATGAATGCCTCCGGCGGTGTACCGGGATGTGCAATGATCTAGCGTAGCAATGACGTCAAAGAACGTACAAGCCATGAAAACATCATGCTAGCTATCTTACAATCATGCAAAGCAAAATGACAATAAATGCTCAAGTCATGTATATGATGATGATGGAAGTTGCATGGCAATATATCTCGGAATGGCTATGGAAATGCCATGATAGGTAGGTATGGTGGCTGTTTTGAGGAAGATATATGGAGGCTTGTGTGTGATAGAGCGTATCATCTCACGGGGTTTGGATGCACCGGCGAAGTTTGCACCAACTCTCGAGGTGAGAAAGGGCTATGCACGGTACCGAAGAGGCTAGCAATGATGGAAGGGTGAGAGTGTGTATAATCCATGGACTCACATTAGTCATAAAGAACTCATATACTTATTGGAAAAGTTTATTAGCCCTTGAAGCAAAGTACTACTACGCATGCCCCTAGGGGGATAGATTGGTAGGAAAAGACCATCGCTCGTCCCAGACTGCCACTCATAAGGAAGACAATCAATAAATACCTCATGCTCAAACTTCGTTACATAACGGTTCACCATACGTGCATGCTAGGGACATGCAAACCTCAACACAAGTATTTCTCAATTTCACAATTACTCAACTAGCACGACTCTAATATCACCACCTTTATATTGCAAAACTATTGCAAGGAATCAAACATCATATTCAGTGATCTACAAGTTTTATGTAGGATTTTAGGACTAACCATGTGAATGACCAATTCCTGTCAACTCTCTAAATAGATATAAGTGAAGCAAGAGAGTTTAATTCTTTCTACAAAAGATATGCCCACGCTCTAACAAATATAAGTGAAGCAAAAGAGCATTCTACAAATGGCGGTTTTCTATGTGAAGAGAAACAGGCAATCCAAACTTCAAATGATATAAGTGAAGCACATGAAGCATTCTATAAAGCCATACTCAAAAGATATAAGTGAAGTGCAATGAGCATTCTATAAATCAACCAAGGACTATCTCATACCAGCATGGTGCAGAAAATAAAAGTGAAAACTAAATGCAAAAGACGCTCCAAGATTTACACATATCGCATGAACGAAACAAATCCGAAAACATACCGATACTTGTTGAAGAAAGATGGGATGCCTTCCGGGGCATCCCCAAGCTTAGACGCTTGAGTCTCCTAGAATATTTACTTGGGGTGCCTTGGGCATCCCCAAGCTTGATCTCTTGCCTCTCCTCCTTATCCTCATATCGAAACATCCTCGATCATCGAACACTTCATCCACACAAAACTTCAACAGAAAACTCGGTAAGATCCGTTAGTATAATAAAGCAAATCACTACTCTAAGTACTGTTGCAAACCAATTCATATTTTGTTTTTGCATTGTAGCTACTGTAATATAACTTTTCCATGGCTTAATCCACTGATATAAATCGATAGTTTCATCAAAACAAGCAAACTATGCAACAAAAACAGAATCTGTCTAAAACAGAAAAGTCTGTAATAATCTGAACATTCACCATACCTATGGTACTCCAAAAATTCTACCAAAATTAGTAAAAATAAACAATTTGTATATAAAGACAGTGCAAAAAGTTTCAGAACCATTTGACGTTCCAGTAAAAAATGTAAAATCGCGCACTACAGCCAAAGTTTCTGTCCTGCACCGCACAAACCAACAAGCATCATAAACATCCTAAAGGCAAACCTTGCCACATTATTTTTATAATACAATGGAATTGTACAAGGGGATAATTATTTTTGTTGAAAAGTTTCTGTAAACAAGATTCACAAAGTTTCCGTGAGCATGAACAAGGTTCAAGGAGCTCCCCCACTTCAACAATGCTTGTCTCTCTCACTTTCACTTTCCTTTTTGAAAAGGTTTTGGGTTACCCTCTTTATTTTTTTGTTTTTAAACTATATAAAAGCACTCAACAGAAATAAATGACTCTCTAAAACTTCCGGGTTGTCTCCCTGGCAGCGCTTTCTTTAAAGCCATTAAGCTAGGCATATAGTGCTCAAGTAATGAATCCACCCGGATCCCAAGTGTCACGCGCAGTATGCGATACTATCCTAAAGAGACTCGAAGGTCCCACCAAGGATAGAACCGCATATTGACACGCTTTTGCAAGGTGAATATCATTACATCAACATTACATAATATAAGGGGGTACATACAAGGCATACAAATGCCGCAAGAACACATCAATATATCATACATAAGCTCAACATCCGACTCCGGATGAAACACAAACAGAAGCTCAAACGACATCCACCCTGGTAACCCAGGCTGCCGACCTGGAACCTATCCCCTGATCGAAGAAGAAGCAGAAGAAGAACTCCAAAACAAGTAACATCGCTCTCGCGTCATGATCATCGCAAAACCTGTACCTGCAACTGGTGTTGTAGTAATTTGTGAGTCACGAGCCAGGCGGCGGCGGCGGATGGGCTCGCGCGGGCCCCGGATGGGCTTCGCGGGCCGCGGCGCAGGTGGGAGGAGAGAGGAGGCGAGGTGGCGCGCGCCAGTTGGAGGAGAGCGGCGGCGGGGTGACGTGGAGGGCTCTGATTGGCCCGGGCGACGTGGAGGCGGCGGACATGTCCGGCGGCGGGGTTTTCATCCAGCGGCGCGAGGGGAGCGGGGCTAGGTTTTGGACTGCGATTTGGATGGGGGAGGGCATATTTATAGATAGAGAGAGCTAGGAGAGTCCAAATGAGGTGCGGTTTTCGCCCACACGATCGTGATCGAACGACCGAGAGCATGGAGGGGGTTTGGATGGGCTATGTGGGCTGTGAGAAGAGGTGATGGGCTGCAAAGAGAACGGGGCTTTCGGGCTACGCGGTTAACCGTTGGGGCATCAAACGACCTCCAAATGGAACGAAATGTGACGGGCGGTCTACCGGTACTATTCCAAGGCCACTCGGCAAATCTCGACCCATTCCGAGAACGTTTTTCTCTCACTCACGAAACAAGGACTGAGAGGGCGACGGGCGCGTGTGGGAGTGTCGGATCGTGAAACGGACAACGGGGAAAAGGACCGGATGCAAGTTTTGAAAAACATGATGATGCAATGCAGATGCAACACGCAAGCAAATGATAAGGCAAGGACGGCGAATAACTGGCAGACACCTGGTGCATCGGATCCGGGGCGTTACAACACTCCTCCACTAACAAGAGATCTCGTCCTGAGATCTTAGGACCGAGACGGAAGGAAAAAGGGATGAGGTGAAATAAGAACAAAACAGTGAGGATGAACAAAGTCAAGAACACTCGAGTAGGAAAGAGGAATGTTGAATGAGACAAGAAGCAAAAGCTCAAGGAATAAGACTGAATTTGAAACCACTCCGGTTAGGACAAGATATAAAAGGAATAATAACGAAGGAATTTATGCAGCACTCCGGGTGAAACATGGAGGAATAGAACACGAGCTTGAGAAAATGGAATGATACTTGACTTGAGGAACAAAACAAAATCTCCGGAAGACTTGAAAGAGTGGAAATGAGAAGAACGGGGAAGAAGATGACAACTTCCAGCATGAATGAAATAGAGAGCATCCTTAGAAGGAAACATTGACCGAAATTGTTGAGAAAATCAACAAAGAAAAGAATAAGCTTGTTGTGGACTTATGGATAACATCTCAAAAATTATGAGGTGATAACCGACCACAATCGAAAAAGATTGAATAGCTGAGGAGAACGGAGAAATGCAAAACTCCACTTCAAAAGAATATGGAGAATTAATTGCACTTCGAGATGCAAGAAGAAAAGATACTTGAGCTCCTCCAAAAGAATCTCGATGAACACTTGAAGAATGAATTAAATCCTTACGAACAACCATGAAGAATTCCGGTAACAGAAGGATGATGAGATAAAATTGAAGGATGAAAGGGATAAGGTTAAAATCTTGTGGTGATTTTGATGGAGCTTCGCGACGAGACAAGCGAGAAGGCATGGAACTCCGGAAAAATAAAAGATGAAAAAACTTTGAACTGAGAATGTGATAAGATGAACAATCTCCGAAAAGAAGGGATAAAACCACTTGAAGAAAGAAGAATAAGGATTAAGTTATGCTTATCCTCCACCAATTAAATTGATGAGAAACAACGGATTTGCATACTACTTATTCTCGTTGGAAAGATTAAGGGGGGATATCTCGCAAACTTGAGAAAGTCTTCGTGAACCACTGGTAGGGCTGGAAAGAACGAATGAATTGATATGATAACAACAGAAAGAATCTTGGACGAGCCACCGTAGGAATTGAAAGGAATGACGAAAAAAATGACTCACCGGGAAAAATAGGAAAAGCACGAATATACTTGAGGGAATCAAGATGCAATTGAAAGAAGAGATTGCGAGCTGATTGAAGCATACTTGAACGAAGCACCGGAAGAATATGTAAACAAACGAAGGGGCACGAATATAGAATAATCGGAGAACGGATTTGAAAACTTAGAACGAACAAATATTCTGAAATGGAGGCCTCCGGATAATTGAGACGGAAAACAACTCCTGAAATACTCCGGATGGGTGAAAATAATAGCACGACTTGTAACAATTTGAGAGGATAACATGAAGCTAGCACCACGAATCTCTGAGAGAACGGGCAACATTTAAAAGAAACTCTTCTTCGGTCCTCAAATGTTGAGAATGACGACGAGAAACAACACCAAAATTGATGATAAACTCCGGGAGAATGAAAAGCGAAGAGGTAGAGTCAACAATGAAAATAATTTGAAATTGATCTTGGAAAGGCGTCTGACGGTTGAAATTCATTCTTACGTCAACTTCAAAAAAAATTGAGAATAACTCCGGGAAATTAGAAGAGTCAGGTAAGATCCTGGGAAAAAACCTGTGGGTTAGGGCCCACTGAAGAGAAATCACCGTTGAAAAAGGATTGTTGAAGAGATAGATGATGCACCGGAACAATTGAAATATTCGAATGAGGTGACAACCTCGAATTAGATGGATACAAACACGAATCTTCTGGGATGTCTTCAACACTCCGGGATAATAGAATGGCGAAAGGGGAAACGAGCAAGGGGAAAAACACTTCAGTCAAGAAAAAGAATACGATCAACACCGAAAAACTTGAATTGGATCCACCGGAAAAGGAAATGAGACGAACAATGATTAACTAGGCGAGAATTTACCGATTGAGACAACTGAGGAAAGACTGAAGATACTCCGCACGAATGAAATTGATGCTCGAAAGAGACTCAAGCTCCGGGAATAAAAGGGGATGGGAGGGCGAGAAAAACAACGGCAACTTGGAAGGGAGAACCGACGAATAACTTGAAGAGAAAGCACCGATTGATATAATTGAGGAGAGAATGCAAAGGCTTCACACGAGTATGATGGATACTCGATTACAGACTCCGGTTCCGAGAAGAAGAAGGGAGGGCGGGTGGGAAAAAAAACAAGGACAACTTCGGACAGGGAACAACATCAGTTGAAAAGAGAGGAGGATTAATCTAACAAAAGATGACGAGGAACAAAATCACTCGAAGAGAGGTACACCGGATTGAAAAGAGGATGGCCAAGGAACAAAAGCTAACCGCGTGATCCTAAAGAAAAAATTTGAAGGAGAAGAGAAGTAAGTCGAAACACTTACGTCGAGATTTCTCACCAGAGCGACGAAGGGGCAGAGGAGTAAAAAGAATTCCTACTCTCCGATATAACTAGACTCCGAAAACAGTTTTCTTCTAGACTCAACAACAGCCAAGCTACACGATCAATCAAGGGGGGCTCCTAGGGTCGGTCGAGGCTCTGATACCAACTTGTCACGCCCAGTATGCCATACTATCCTAAAGAGACTCGAAGGTCCCACCAAGGATAGAACCGCATATTGACACGCTTTTGCATGGTGGATATCATTACATCAACATTACATAATATAAGGGGGTACATACAAGGCATACAAATGCCGCAAGAACACATCAATATATCATACATAAGCTCAACATCCGACTCCGGATGAAACACAAACAGAAGCTCAAACGACATCCACCCTGCTAACCCAGGCTGCCGACCTGGAACCTATCCCCTGATTGAAGAAGAAGCAGAAGAAGAACTCCAAAACAAGTAACATCGCTCTCGCGTCATGATCATCGCAAAACCTGTACCTACAACTGGTGTTGTAGTAATCTGTGAGCCACGAGCCAGGCGGCGGCGGATGGGCTCGCACGGGCCCCGGATGGGCTCCGCGGGCCGCGGCGCGGGTGGGAGGAGAGAGGAGGCGAGGTGGCGCGCGCCGGTTGGAGGAGAGTGGTGGCGGGGTGACATGGAGGGCTCTGATTGGCCCGGGCGACGTGGAGGCGGCGGACATGTCCGGCGACGGGGTTTTCGTCTGGCGGCGCGAGGGGAGCGGGGCTAGGTTTTGGACTGCGATTTGGATGGGGGAGGGCATATTTATAGATAGAGAGAGCTAGGAGAGTCCAAATGAGGTGCGGTTTTCGCCCACACGATCGTGATCGAACGACCGAGATCATGGTGGATGGGCTAGGTGGGCTGTGAGAAGAGGTGCTGGGCTGCAAAGAGAAGGGGGCTTTCGGGCTACGCGGTTAACCGTTGGGGCATCAAACGACCTCCAAATGGAACGAAATTTGACGGGCTGTCTACCGGTACTATTCCAAGGCCACTCGGCAAATCTCGACCCATTCCGAGAACGTTTTTCTCTCACTCACGAAACAAGGACTGAGAGGGCGACAGGCGCGTGTGGGAGTGTCGGATCGCGAAACGGACAACAGGGAAAAGGACCGGATGCAAGTTTTGAAAAACATGATGATGCAATGCAGATGCAACACGCAAGCAAATGACAAGGCAAGGACGGCGAATAACTGGCAGACACCTGGCGCATCGGATCCGGGGCGTTACAACACTCCTCCACTAACAAGAGATCTCGTCCCGAGATCTTAGGACCGAGACGGAAGGAAAAAGGGATGAGGTGAAATAAGAACAAAACAGTGAGGATGAACAAAGGCAACCCATCAATAATTGCAAGTAGGAGCAGCAAGCACATGCATATTATATTCATCAAAATCATCAATAGCAACGGTAAAAGGCAACCCATCAATATAATCCTTAATGAGTGCAAACTTCTTCGATATAGTGTAGTCGGGAGAATTCAAAAAGATAATAGGACTATCATGCGTGGGTGCAATAGCAACAATTTCATGTTTAACATAAGGAACTATAGCAAGTTCATTTCCATAAGCACATATCATATTGGCATCTTGGCCACAAGCATAGCAAGCATCATCAAAAAGGGATAATTCAAAAGAATCAACGGGATCATAACAATCATCATAGCATTCATCCTTCGGTAAGCATGAAGGGAAATTAAACAATGTATGAGTTGAAGTGTTACTCTCATTAGATGGTGGGTACGGGTGATCAATCCGCTCTTCCTCCTTTTGTTCTTCACTCTCCTCCTCATCTTTTTCATCCAATGAGCTGACAATGTCATCAATTTTTCTTCCATAGGCTCCTGCAAAATATTAGTCTCTTGTAGGACAGTGGAGGAGTCCTCAATATATGGTTTAATATAAGGATTAGAAGCATAATTATCATAGAAATATTTAACTATGGCCAAATTTTCAGATTTGTAGAGAGTAGCATCACACTCTTCAATAAAAGAAGCAATTTCACAAGTACCCCTAAAAGCAACAAATTCTTCAATTTGTTGAACATCATAGTAATTATAAACACCCTTAGTATATGAAGATACTATTACATTATCACTAAACTCACAATGGTAAGGAAGGTGTTTCTTGGGGGTTTTAGAACAACAAGTACAATCATATATTTCACATACATTCCAAGCATAGCACTGCAAATGATGAATTTGATCCAGTAAAAGTTTCTATTTTTCAGATATGCGGTGTCGCACATAACAAGCATGCTCATCTAAAGATTTGCCCTCAACTAAGCTAGTTGGGGTTTCAGCACGAGCACATAGGGATCGAAGATGATCCATGTAAAAAGCTTCAGGAGTGTGATAGATTTTGAGTGGTTCTTCAACCATTGGTACAGTAGGTACAACTAATTTCTTTGGTATTTTGCATTTCCTACCCATAACTAAAGGTAGAAAACATCTAAGAACACCAAATAAAAATTACTTAGTGATAAAGCAAACAAGCACACACGAGAATATTCACCCCACGCTATGACTCCCCGGCAACGGTGCCAGAAAAAGGTCTTGATAACCCACAAGTATAGGGGATCAATTGTAGCCTCTTTCGATAAGTAAGAGTGTCGAACCCAACGAGGAGCTAAAGGTAGAACAAATATTCCCTCAAGTTCTATCGACTACCGATACAACTCTACGCACGCTTGATGTTCGCTTTACCTAGAACAAGTATGGAACTGGAAGTACTTTTTAGGTGTTTTTGGATAGGTTTGCAAGATAGTAAAGAACGCGTAAATAAAAAGTAGGGGCTGTTTAGATAAAGAAACAACTAAATTAGTTTTAGTAGAGAGGTTTTTGTCACGAGAAAGTTATTTATCCCTAGGCAATCGATAACTAGACCGGTAATCATTATTGCAGTTTTATATGAGGGAGAGGCATAAGCTAACATACTCTCTCTACTTGGATCATATGCACTTATGGTTGGAACTCTAGCAAGCGTCCGCAACTACTAAAGATCATTAAGGTAAAACACAACCATAGCATTAAAGTATCAAGTCCTCTTTATTCCCATACGCAAACAACCTACTTACTCGGGTATGTGCTTCTGTCACTCACGCCACCCACCATAAGCAAATCATGAACTTATTGCAAACCCTACAGCGGGGATCCCTCACGCTTGCACGACACAGAGAGCACCATAGGACAGCACCAATAATAAAACATGCAACTCAAACCAATCACGATCATCAATTAACCCATAGGACAAAACGGATCTACTCAAACATCATAGGATAGCCATACATCATTGGGAAATAATATATAGCATTGAGCACCATGTTTAAGTAGAGATTACAGCAGGTAAAAGAGGGGTTACACCGCTGCATAGAGGGGGGAAGAGTTGGTGATAATGGCGGTGATGATGATGGCCCCCGGTGGCACTCCGGCACCACCGCAAGCAAGGGGGAGAGAGCCCCCCTCCTTCTTCCTTGACCTCCTCCTTAGATGGGAGAAGGGTTTCCCCTCTGGTCCTTGGTCTCCATGGTATGGGAGGGGCGAGAGCCCCTCCGAGATTGGATCTGTCTCTCTGTTTCTACGCTCTTTGATTCTGCCCTTTCACCGTTTCTTTTATAACCGGAGATCCGTAACTCCGATTGGTCTGAATTTTGGACACGATCTCTATCCAGAAATTAGCTTTCTTGCGGTGAAAGAAGGGCAGCAACCGCCTTACGGGGGGGCCACGAGGGTCAGGGGCGCGCCCAGGGGGTGCAGGCGCGCCGCCCTGCCTCGTGGCCCCTCGGGCACCGTCTCGCATTGATTCTTCTTCCCATATTTCACAAATATTCCAAAAATATTCTCCGTCCGTTTTTGTCCCGTTTGGACTCCGTTTGATATGGGGTTTCGGCGAAACATAAAACATGCAACAAACAGGAACTGGCACTAGGCACTGGATCAATATGTTAGTCCCAAAAATAGTATAAAAAGTTTCCAAAAGTATGTGAAAGTTGTATAATATTGGCATGGAACAATCAAAAATTATAGCTACGACGGAGACGTATCAGGCCCCAACCTGAGTCCCAGGAGGGCCTATCCCCGATGATTTCTGGGTCGTGTGGGAAGGACATCCTATCGCACACACTCACTTGGCGACGGTTCCAAATGCCATCGTGGAAAGTGGTTTTAAACCGTTTGTTTAGGACGTCGCTGTACCAGTGGAATATGGACAAGAATTTGTGATTCCAGCTCCTGTTCAGCGTGAAGACAATGTTGAACCTGAAGACAATGCTGAATCTGAAGACAATGCTCAGGAACAGCACAATCTTGGCCCTGTTCATCCTCGTGTGGCCAATGAAGTTTAGATTGAGAAGATACTTGACATCATCGATCCACCTGGTCCGCTCACCCGATCAAGAGGTACACAACTAGCCAACTTTTGTGAGCATTTTGCATTCGTCTCCATCTCCGAGCCCAAAAAGGTTGATGAAGCCTTCATGGAACCAGAATGGATTCAATCTATGCAAGAAGAGCTTCAGCAATTTGAGCTCAATAGTGTGTGGGAGCTAGTCAAACGTCCTGATCCATCCAAGCACAACATCATTGGTACCAAATGGATCTACCACAACAAACAAGATGAACATGGTCAAGTTGTCAGAAACAAAGCTTGACTCATGGCTCATGGATACACGCAAGTTGAGGGAATTGACTTTGATGGAACTTTTGCTCCTATGGCTAGGCTTGAAGCCATTCACATACTGTTATGCTATGCCAATCACAGTGATATCCTCTTGTATCAAATCGATATGAAGAGTGCCTTCCTAAATGGAAAAATTGAAGACGAAGTGTATGTTGCACAACTACCTAGTTTGAAGATCCAAAGCATCCTGACATGGTCTACAAGCTCAACAAGGCACTGTATGGCCTCAAACAAGCGCCTCATGCTTGGTATGACACACTCAAAGCATTCCTGAAGAGCAAAGGCTTCAAAACTGGTTCTCTAGATCCCACTCTCTTCACGAAGGCATATGATAGAGAACTATTTGTATGTCAAATCTATGTGGATGACATTATCTTTGGATGCACCGACAAAAGATACAGTGATGAGTTCATTCATATGATGCAAAAGCAATATCAGATGTCTATGATGGGGGAGCTGAAATTCTTTCTTGCTCTTCAAATCCATCAACATATCAATGGCATCTTCATATCTCAAGAGAAGTACCTTAAGGATTGTCTCAAGAAGTTTGGAATGCAAGATTGCAAGGGCTACAAGATGCTAATGCCAACCGATGGTCACGTGAGCTCAAACGAAAATGGTAAAGATTTCGATCAAAAGATATATCGCTCCATGATTGGTTCTTTATTGTACTTATGTGCATCTAGGCCAGATATAATGCTTAGCATTTGCATGTGTGCCCGATTCCATGTGTGTATCCTTCCTGCCTCCACCAACCAAGACCGAAGAATTGTTGTGCAGGAACCTGCTCCCCAGAGGCTCATGTCACTGAAGATATACCAAGTGTTGACCCCACTGTAGCTGAAGACATTGGTCGTGATGACAATGTGAGAAATGAGTATGAAGTCCTTCCTCAGCTCACCCAAGATGTGGTATCATCGCCTGTGCCCACGAATAGTGAAAAGTGAGCATTAGCGATCCCCCAACACCAATGGTTCAAGATGAATTCTGGGATGAGCAGCATCATCACACCCCACTTCATGAAGTGATTCCTCGCACACCACCTGCCCAAGTTACAACACCAGTGCTCGAGTCACCCTTAGTCACCCCAGAGGGCAAGGAGAAAATCTCAATATCTCCTCAAGCGCCGCCTGTGTTTTGAAGGCTTCGCAAAGGCCCAAGGCCCTCCTCCTCCATGTCGAGCATTCTGAAGAGGACGTGCAACCTGCAACTTCTGTTGCACATGAAGTGTTTCCTCAAGCCATCCTGATACGTCTCCAACGTATCTATAATTTATGAAGTATTCATGCTATTATATTATCCATCTTGGATGTTTAATGGGCTTTACTAAGCACTTTTATATGATTTTTGGGACTAACCTATTAACCCAAAGCCCAGTGCTAGTTCCTGTTTTTCCCTTGTTTCAGTGTTTCGCGGAAAAGGAATATCAAACGGAGTCCAAACAGAATGAAACCTTCGGGAGAGTTATTTTTGGAAAGAAAGCAATCCGGGAGACTTGGAGTGCACATCAGGGGATCAACGAGGAGAGCACAAGGCAGGGGGGCGCGCCCACCCCCCTGGGCGCGCCCTCCACCCTCGTGGGCCCCTCGTGGCTCCCCCGACTGACTTCTTTCGCCTATATATATCCATATACCCTAAAACCTTAGGGGAACAGAATAGATCAGGAGTTCCGCTGCCGCAAGCCTCTGTAGCCACCAAAAACCAATCGGGACCCTATTCCGGCACCTTGCCGGAGGGGGGATCCCTCACCGGTGGCCATCTTCATCATCCCGGCGCTCTCCATGACGAGGAGGGAGTAGTTCACCCTCGGGGCTGAGGGTATGTACCAGTAGCTATGTGTTTGATCTCTCTCTCTCTCTCTCTCTCGTGTTCTTTATTTGGCATGATCTTGATGTATCGCGAGCTTTGCTATTATAGTTGGATCTTATGATGTTTCTCCCCCTCTACTCTCTTGTAATGGATTGAGTTTTCCCTTTGAAGTTATCTTATCGGATTGAGTCTTTAAGGATTTGAGAACACTTGATGTATGTCTTGCCGTGCTTATCTGTGGTGACAATGGGATATCACGTGATCCACTTGATGTATGTTTTGGTGATCAACTTGCGGGTTCTGCCCATGAACCTATGCATAGGGGTTGGCACACGTTTTCGTCTTGATTCTCCGGTAGAAACTTTTGGGGCACTCTTTGAAGTACTTTGTGTTGGATTGAATAGATGAATCTGAGATTGTGTGATGCATATCGTATAATCATGCCCGCGGATACTTGAGGTGACATTGGAGTATCTAGGTGACATTAGGCTTTTGGTTGATTTGTGTCTTAAGGTGTTATTCTAGTACGAACTCTTGAATAGATCGATCCGAAAGAATAACTTTGAGGTGGTTTCGTACCCTACAATAATCTCTTCGTTTGTTCTCCGCTATTAGTGACTTTGGAGTGACTCTTTGTTGCATGTTGAGGGATAGTTATATGATCCAATTATGTTATTATTGTTGAGAGAACTTGCACTAGTGAAAGTATGAACCCTAGGCCTTGTTTCCTACCATTGCAATACCGTTTGTGCTCACTTTTATCATTAGTTACCTTGCTATTTTTATTTTTTTAGATTACAAAAACCTATATCTACCATCCATATTGCACTTGTATCACCATCTCTTCGCTGAACTAGTGCACCTATACAATTTACCGTTGTATTGGGTGTGTTGGGGACACAAGAGACTCTTTGTTATTTGGTTGCAGGGTTGTTTGAGAGAGACCATCTTCATCCTACGCCTCCCACGGATTGATAAACCTTAGGCCATCCACTTGAGGGAAATTTGCTATTGTCCTACAAACCTCTGCACTTGGAGGCCCAACAACGTCTACAAGAAGAAGGTTGTGTAGTAGACATCAAGCTCTTTTCTAGCGCCGTTGCCGGGGAGGTGAGTGCTTGAAGGTATATCTTTAGATCTTGCAATCGAATCTTTTTGTTTCTTGTTTTATCACTAGTTTAGTTTATAAAGGAAAACTATAAAAAATGGAATTGAGTTTGTCTCATACGCTTCATCTTTTAAATATCTTTCATGAGTATGATGGAAAGGAAAATTGTGCCAAAGTGTTAGAAGAAGAATGCATTAAAATGTTTGGCATGATTGCAATGTTGTTAGTATGAACTCTTTGATTATCCATAGTACTAATGATGATTGCACTAGTTATGATGAAAATGTCTCCTATAAACATGTCAATTTTTGTGGAGTGCATTGGGTTTGCAAGTACACACCAAATAGGGAAGATAGATATTGCAAGAGGCATAAGCATTTAGAAACTAAATGGTTGCAAGAAAGGCTAAATTTTAGTGCTGAAAATTTAAAATTTCTTAGCCATACTTGTGAACTTTGCAATAAACATGGTCATTTAAATATCAAATGCAAATTGTTTCATGATCGAATCATGTCCAAAAATTGTGATGACTTGATTTCCCTTGCACATTATAATGAACTTAGTTTGCTTTTGGGTTATGAAGAAATGAAACGTCAAACTAAGATTATTCCAGAATATAACCTCAAGAAATTCATCGACATTGACCTAGAAGAAATTTATATGTATTGTGCGGTGAATTGCATTGAAAATCCTTATATTGCCAATTACATAAAGAAAAGAAAAAAATAGAAGATGAAGAGAATACTAACGAAAGGGAAGAGACTTCCCAATATTCTCCAACTATTTCTTATGATGAATCAGGTAACGAGGAGGAGCCTTCTATTCAACCAATCTCATTAATAAGGAGCTCCAAAAAGAGGATTGAACCCACACATGATGTGAAGAAGAAGAAAAGAAAAAGGAATAGAGGTAAAAAGATATTTCCCCCAAATAATGTTGCTCCTATTATTGTTGTGCCCCATGAAAATGAATCAAAAATAATTGTGGAAGATGATGCACTTGATGATGATCTCGTTATGCCTATTGCTTGTTGTGATGATTATGATTGGGAAGATAATGATACTTCTTATGATCTTGAAAATCTTTTTGGCACTTGCTTGGAATAATATGATAATTGCTGTACTATTGGTGCTATCCATACTATTAATGATGAGATTGATTATGCTTATGATATAAAAAGGACCAAGCTTGGGGAGGCTATGTTTGAAGAAGATGATGTTTTTGAGAATATATTTTCTGCAATTAATGTTTGTCCCAAGCTTGGGGATGCTACGTTTAATGAAGATGATATTTTTAGCCTCCCAAGTTTTGATATGCAAAGTTGTAATGATGATAGCATGCCTCCTACTTATAATGATTATACTGATGAAAGTGGGTTTGGAAGAGTGTCAACTTTAGGAAGTAATGATCCCACTATTTTGGAGGATGTTGAATCTTATTATGATAAATATGAAAGTGGATTTGGAGAGGTCATGACTTTATTTAGTGATGATTCCACTATCTTGGAAGAGGTTTCAATCGATTAAGATGAGAACAAAGTTGCTACTTATGATGATTATTGTGATGAAACTTATGCTATAAAAAGTAGTGATGACTATATTTATAAAACATGTCATTATTATGATTCCCCTTTTTCTGAACATTACTCTTTTAATGTGGAAACAATTCATAGTATTGAAGTCCCTTATGATACTCCCACTATCCCGAATTAGAAGAATTTTGTCTATGTGGAGAGTAGTAAATTTTCTATGCTTGTAGATCATGAAAAGAATGCTTTAGGTGCTGGTTATATTGCTGAATTCATTCATGATGCTACTGAAAATTATTATGAGGGAGGAACATATGCTTGTAGAAATTGCAATAATATCAAGTTTCCTCTCTATGTGCTTAAAGTTTTGAAGTTATGCTTGTTTTGCCTTCCTATGCTAGTTGATTATTGTTCCCATAAGTTGTTTGCTCACAAAATCCCAATGCATAGGAAGTGGGTTAGACTTAAATGTGCTAGTCATATTCTTCACGATGCTCTCTTTATGTTTCAATTCCTATCTTTTATGTGAGCATCATTGAAATCATCATGCCTAGCTAGGGGCGTTAAACGATAGCGCTTGTTGGGAGGCAACCCAATTTTATTTTAGTTTCTTGCTTTTTGGTTCTGTTTAGGAATAAATAATCCATCTAGCTTCTGTTTAGATGTGGTTTTGTGTTTTAATTAGTGTTTGTGCCAAGTTAAACCTATAGGATCTTCTTGGATGATAGTTATTTGATCTTGCTGAAAATTCCAGAAACTTTCTGTTCACGAAAACAATTGTTAAAAATCACCAGAACGTGATACAATACTGATTCCAATTTAAGTAGATCAATAAACAAATTATCTAGGTCGTCCTATTTTGTTAGAATTTTTGGAGTTCCAGAAGTTTGCGTTAGTTACAGATTACTACAGACTGTTCTGTTTTTGACAGATTCTGTTTTTCGTGTGTTGTTTGCTTATTTTAATGAATCTATGGCTAGAAAAAGAGTTGATAAACCTTAGAGAAGTTGGAATACAGTAGGTTTAACACCAATATAAAGGAAGAATGAGTTAATTACAGTACCTTGAAGTGGTGTTTTGTTTTCTTATACTAACGGAGCTTACGAGTTTTCTGTTGAGTTTTGTGTTGTGAAGTTTTCAAGTTTTGGGTAAAGATTCGATGGGGTATGGAATAAGGAGTGGCAAGAGCCTAAGCTTGGGGATGCCCAAGGCACCCCAAGGTAATATTCAAGGACAACCAAGAGCCTAATCTTGGGGATGCCCCGGATGGCATCCCCTCTTTCGTCTTCGTTCATCGGTAACTTTACTTGGAGCTATATTTTTATTCACCACATGATATGTGTTTTGCTTGGAGTGTCGTTTTATTTTCTTTAGCTTTGCTTGCTGTTTGAATAAAATACTAAGATCTGAAATTATTAAATGGGAGAGTCTTCACATAGCTAAATAATTATTTAACTACTCACTGATCTTCACTTATATCTTTTTGGAGTAGTTTGTCATTTACTCGTGTGCTTCACTTATATCCTACGAGTAAATGGTTGAATGATTTGAATATCGTAAATCTGAAATTATATATGTTTCATATGCTTATCCCATGGGGAGTAATTACTTTACATATAAGAAGTAGAGGTGGTAAATTTATTGAAAGTTAGCAAACATTGTATTGGTCATTTGAACAATTTATGAAAGAATATTGAAGGAAGAGATATTTCACATATAAATATACTATCTTGGACATCTTTTGTAATTGTGAGCACTCATTAAAATATGACATGCTAAAAGGTTGATGTTGGACAAGGAAGACAACGTAATGGGTTATGTTTTCTTATATCCGAAATAAAGTATATTGTCATGGATCGCACAACACGTTGAGCTTGCCTTTCCCCCTCATGCTAGCCAAATTATTTGCACCAAGTAGAGATACTACTTGTGCTTCCAAACATCCCTTAAACCAGTATTGCCATGAGAGTCCACCACACCTACCTATGGATTTAGTAAGATCCTTCAAGTAAGTTGTCATCGGTGCATGCAATAAAAATTGCTCTGTAAATATGTATGATCTTTTAGTGTGGAGAAAATAAGCTTTATACGATCTTGTGATATGGAAGCAATAAAAGCGACGGACTGCATAATAAAGGTCCCTATCACAAGTGGCAATATAAAGTGACGTTCCCTCGCATTAAGGTTTTGTGCATCCAACTGTAAAAGCGCATGGCAACCTCTGCTTCCCTCTGCGAAGGGCCTATCCTTTATTCTTGTGCAAGAGCCATGGTGATCTTCACCTTTCCTTTTTACATTTTATCCTTTGGCAAGCACATTGTGTTGGAAAGATTCTGATATATATATCCAATTGGATGTAAGGCATCATGAACTATTATTGTTGACATTACCCTTGAGGTAAAAGGTTGGGAGGCGAATCTATAAGCCCCTATCTTTCTCTGTGTCTGATTAAAACTTTGAACCCATAAATATCACGTGAGTGTTAGCAATTGTGAAAGACTAAATAATAGTTGAGTATGTGGAGTTTGCTAAATCAAAGCTCTGACATAGACTCTTCCTGAAAATAAGATGAATTGTAATTGTTTGATGACTGATAACATGGTTTGTTAGTTTTCAAGAAAGTTTATGGTCTATGCTTTAACATGTGAATAGCTAGTTACTTGATCATGAAAAGTTCTATGAGTTGAGCTACTGTTATGCTATATAATGATGCTAGAAAAGGTGATTGAAATTATCATTGATCAAACTTGTGCACCTGCTAGCATTCACACTTCATAAATTCTTTCTTTCATCATTTACCTACTCGAGGACGAGCAGGAATTAAGCTTGGGGATGCTGATACGTCTCCAACGTATCTAAAATTTATGAAGTATTCATGCTATTATATTATCCATCTTGGATGTTTAATGGGCTTTACTAAGCACTTTTATATGATTTTTGGGACTAACCTATTAACCCAGAGCCCAGTGCCAGTTCCTATTTTTTTCCCTTGTTTCAGTGTTTCGCAGAAAAGGAATATCAAACGGAGTCCAAACGGAATGAAACCTTCGGGAGAGTTATTTTTGGAAAGAAACCAATCCGGGAGACTTGGAGTGCACGTCAGGGGATCAACGAGGAGAGCACGAGGCAGGGGGGCGCACCCATCCCCCTGGGCGCGCCCTCCACCCTCGTGGGCCCCTCGTGGCTCCCCTGACCAACTTCTTTCGCCTATATATATCCATATACCCTAAAACCTTAGGGGAACAGAATAGATCAGGAGTTCCACCGCCGCAAGCCTCTGTAGCTACCAAAAACCAATCGAGACCCTGTTCTGGCACCTTGCCGGAGGGGGGATCCCTCACCGGTGGCCATCTTCATCATCCCGGTGCTCTCCATGACGAGGAGGGAGTAGTTCACCCTCGGGGCTGAGGGTATGTACCAGTAGCTATGTGTTTGATCTCTCTCTCTCTCTCTCTCGTGTTCTTTATTTGGCATGATCTTGATGTATCGCGAGCTTTGCTATTATAGTTGGATCTTATGATGTTTCTCCCCCTCTACTCTCTTGTAATGGATTGAGTTTTCCCTTTGAAGTTATCTTATCGGATTGAGTCTTTAAGGATTTGAGAACACTTGATGTATGTCTTGCCGTGCTTATCTGTGGTGACAATGGGATATCACGTGATCCACTTGATGTATGTTTTGGTGATCAACTTGCGGGTTCTGCCCATGAACCTATGCATAGGGGTTGGCACACGTTTTCGTCTTGATTCTCCGGTAGAAACTTTTGGGGCACTCTTTGAAGTACTTTGTGTTGGATTGAATAGATGAATCTGAGATTGTGTGATGCATATCGTATAATCATGCCCGCGGATACTTGAGGTGACATTGGAGTATCTAGGTGACATTAGGCTTTTGGTTGATTTGTGTCTTAAGGTGTTATTCTAGTACGAACTCTTGAATAGATCGATCCGAAAGAATAACTTTGAGGTGGTTTCGTACCCTACAATAATCTCTTCGTTTGTTCTCCGCTATTAGTGACTTTGGAGTGACTCTTTGTTGCATGTTGAGGGATAGTTATATGATCCAATTATGTTATTATTGTTGAGAGAACTTGCACTAGTGAAAGTATGAACCCTAGGCCTTGTTTCCTACCATTGCAATACCGTTTGTGCTCACTTTTATCATTAGTTACCTTGCTATTTTTATTTTTTTAGATTACAAAAACCTATATCTACCATCCATATTGCACTTGTATCACCATCTCTTCGCTGAACTAGTGCACCTATACAATTTACCGTTGTATTGGGTGTGTTGGGGACACAAGAGACTCTTTGTTATTTGGTTGCAGGGTTGTTTGAGAGAGACCATCTTCATCCTACGCCTCCCACGGATTGATAAACCTTAGGCCATCCACTTGAGGGAAATTTGCTATTGTCCTACAAACCTCTGCACTTGGAGGCCCAACAACGTCTACAAGAAGAAGGTTGTGTAGTAGACATCAAGCTCTTTTCTAGCGCCGTTGCCGGGGAGGTGAGTGCTTGAAGGTATATCTTTAGATCTTGCAATCGAATCTTTTTGTTTCTTGTTTTATCACTAGTTTAGTTTATAAAGGAAAACTATAAAAAATGGAATTGAGTTTGTCTCATACGCTTCATCTTTTAAATATCTTTCATGAGTATGATGGAAAGGAAAATTGTGCCAAAGTGTTAGAAGAAGAATGCATTAAAATGTTTGGCATGATTGCAATGTTGTTAGTATGAACTCTTTGATTATCCATAGTACTAATGATGATTGCACTAGTTATGATGAAAATGTCTCCTATAAACATGTCAATTTTTGTGGAGTGCATTGGGTTTGCAAGTACACACCAAATAGGGAAGATAGATATTGCAAGAGGCATAAGCATTTAGAAACTAAATGGTTGCAAGAAAGGCTAAATTTTAGTGCTGAAAATTTAAAATTTCTTAGCCATACTTGTGAACTTTGCAATAAACATGGTCATTTAAATATCAAATGCAAATTGTTTCATGATCGAATCATGTCCAAAAATTGTGATGACTTGATTTCCCTTGCACATTATAATGAACTTAGTTTGCTTTTGGGTTATGAAGAAATGAAACGTCAAACTAAGATTATTCCAGAATATAACCTCAAGAAATTCATCGACATTGACCTAGAAGAAATTTATATGTATTGTGCGGTGAATTGCATTGAAAATCCTTATATTGCCAATTACATAAAGAAAAGAAAAAAATAGAAGATGAAGAGAATACTAACGAAAGGGAAGAGACTTCCCAATATTCTCCAACTATTTCTTATGATGAATCAGGTAACGAGGAGGAGCCTTCTATTCAACCAATCTCATTAATAAGGAGCTCCAAAAAGAGGATTGAACCCACACATGATGTGAAGAAGAAGAAAAGAAAAAGGAATAGAGGTAAAAAGATATTTCCCCCAAATAATGTTGCTCCTATTATTGTTGTGCCCCATGAAAATGAATCAAAAATAATTGTGGAAGATGATGCACTTGATGATGATCTCGTTATGCCTATTGCTTGTTGTGATGATTATGATTGGGAAGATAATGATACTTCTTATGATCTTGAAAATCTTTTTGGCACTTGCTTGGAATAATATGATAATTGCTGTACTATTGGTGCTATCCATACTATTAATGATGAGATTGATTATGCTTATGATATAAAAAGGACCAAGCTTGGGGAGGCTATGTTTGAAGAAGATGATGTTTTTGAGAATATATTTTCTGCAATTAATGTTTGTCCCAAGCTTGGGGATGCTACGTTTAATGAAGATGATATTTTTAGCCTCCCAAGTTTTGATATGCAAAGTTGTAATGATGATAGCATGCCTCCTACTTATAATGATTATACTGATGAAAGTGGGTTTGGAAGAGTGTCAACTTTAGGAAGTAATGATCCCACTATTTTGGAGGATGTTGAATCTTATTATGATAAATATGAAAGTGGATTTGGAGAGGTCATGACTTTATTTAGTGATGATTCCACTATCTTGGAAGAGGTTTCAATCGATTAAGATGAGAACAAAGTTGCTACTTATGATGATTATTGTGATGAAACTTATGCTATAAAAAGTAGTGATGACTATATTTATAAAACATGTCATTATTATGATTCCCCTTTTTCTGAACATTACTCTTTTAATGTGGAAACAATTCATAGTATTGAAGTCCCTTATGATACTCCCACTATCCCGAATTAGAAGAATTTTGTCTATGTGGAGAGTAGTAAATTTTCTATGCTTGTAGATCATGAAAAGAATGCTTTAGGTGCTGGTTATATTGCTGAATTCATTCATGATGCTACTGAAAATTATTATGAGGGAGGAACATATGCTTGTAGAAATTGCAATAATATCAAGTTTCCTCTCTATGTGCTTAAAGTTTTGAAGTTATGCTTGTTTTGCCTTCCTATGCTAGTTGATTATTGTTCCCATAAGTTGTTTGCTCACAAAATCCCAATGCATAGGAAGTGGGTTAGACTTAAATGTGCTAGTCATATTCTTCACGATGCTCTCTTTATGTTTCAATTCCTATCTTTTATGTGAGCATCATTGAAATCATCATGCCTAGCTAGGGGCGTTAAACGATAGCGCTTGTTGGGAGGCAACCCAATTTTATTTTAGTTTCTTGCTTTTTGGTTCTGTTTAGGAATAAATAATCCATCTAGCTTCTGTTTAGATGTGGTTTTGTGTTTTAATTAGTGTTTGTGCCAAGTTAAACCTATAGGATCTTCTTGGATGATAGTTATTTGATCTTGCTGAAAATTCCAGAAACTTTCTGTTCACGAAAACAATTGTTAAAAATCACCAGAACGTGATACAATACTGATTCCAATTTAAGTAGATCAATAAACAAATTATCTAGGTCGTCCTATTTTGTTAGAATTTTTGGAGTTCCAGAAGTTTGCGTTAGTTACAGATTACTACAGACTGTTCTGTTTTTGACAGATTCTGTTTTTCGTGTGTTGTTTGCTTATTTTAATGAATCTATGGCTAGAAAAAGAGTTGATAAACCTTAGAGAAGTTGGAATACAGTAGGTTTAACACCAATATAAAGGAAGAATGAGTTAATTACAGTACCTTGAAGTGGTGTTTTGTTTTCTTATACTAACGGAGCTTACGAGTTTTCTGTTGAGTTTTGTGTTGTGAAGTTTTCAAGTTTTGGGTAAAGATTCGATGGGGTATGGAATAAGGAGTGGCAAGAGCCTAAGCTTGGGGATGCCCAAGGCACCCCAAGGTAATATTCAAGGACAACCAAGAGCCTAATCTTGGGGATGCCCCGGATGGCATCCCCTCTTTCGTCTTCGTTCATCGGTAACTTTACTTGGAGCTATATTTTTATTCACCACATGATATGTGTTTTGCTTGGAGTGTCGTTTTATTTTCTTTAGCTTTGCTTGCTGTTTGAATAAAATACTAAGATCTGAAATTATTAAATGGGAGAGTCTTCACATAGCTAAATAATTATTTAACTACTCACTGATCTTCACTTATATCTTTTTGGAGTAGTTTGTCATTTACTCGTGTGCTTCACTTATATCCTACGAGTAAATGGTTGAATGATTTGAATATCGTAAATCTGAAATTATATATGTTTCATATGCTTATCCCATGGGGAGTAATTACTTTACATATAAGAAGTAGAGGTGGTAAATTTATTGAAAGTTAGCAAACATTGTATTGGTCATTTGAACAATTTATGAAAGAATATTGAAGGAAGAGATATTTCACATATAAATATACTATCTTGGACATCTTTTGTAATTGTGAGCACTCATTAAAATATGACATGCTAAAAGGTTGATGTTGGACAAGGAAGACAACGTAATGGGTTATGTTTTCTTATATCCGAAATAAAGTATATTGTCATGGATCGCACAACACGTTGAGCTTGCCTTTCCCCCTCATGCTAGCCAAATTATTTGCACCAAGTAGAGATACTACTTGTGCTTCCAAACATCCCTTAAACCAGTATTGCCATGAGAGTCCACCACACCTACCTATGGATTTAGTAAGATCCTTCAAGTAAGTTGTCATCGGTGCATGCAATAAAAATTGCTCTGTAAATATGTATGATCTTTTAGTGTGGAGAAAATAAGCTTTATACGATCTTGTGATATGGAAGCAATAAAAGCGACGGACTGCATAATAAAGGTCCCTATCACAAGTGGCAATATAAAGTGACGTTCCCTCGCATTAAGGTTTTGTGCATCCAACTGTAAAAGCGCATGGCAACCTCTGCTTCCCTCTGCGAAGGGCCTATCCTTTATTCTTGTGCAAGAGCCATGGTGATCTTCACCTTTCCTTTTTACATTTTATCCTTTGGCAAGCACATTGTGTTGGAAAGATTCTGATATATATATCCAATTGGATGTAAGGCATCATGAACTATTATTGTTGACATTACCCTTGAGGTAAAAGGTTGGGAGGCGAATCTATAAGCCCCTATCTTTCTCTGTGTCTGATTAAAACTTTGAACCCATAAATATCACGTGAGTGTTAGCAATTGTGAAAGACTAAATAATAGTTGAGTATGTGGAGTTTGCTAAATCAAAGCTCTGACATAGACTCTTCCTGAAAATAAGATGAATTGTAATTGTTTGATGACTGATAACATGGTTTGTTAGTTTTCAAGAAAGTTTATGGTCTATGCTTTAACATGTGAATAGCTAGTTACTTGATCATGAAAAGTTCTATGAGTTGAGCTACTGTTATGCTATATAATGATGCTAGAAAAGGTGATTGAAATTATCATTGATCAAACTTGTGCACCTGCTAGCATTCACACTTCATAAATTCTTTCTTTCATCATTTACCTACTCGAGGACGAGCAGGAATTAAGCTTGGGGATGCTGATACGTCTCCAACGTATCTAAAATTTATGAAGTATTCATGCTATTATATTATCCATCTTGGATGTTTAATGGGCTTTACTAAGCACTTTTATATGATTTTTGGGACTAACCTATTAACCCAGAGCCCAGTGCCAGTTCCTATTTTTTTCCCTTGTTTCAGTGTTTCGCAGAAAAGGAATATCAAACGGAGTCCAAACGGAATGAAACCTTCGGGAGAGTTATTTTTGGAAAGAAACCAATCCGGGAGACTTGGAGTGCACGTCAGGGGATCAACGAGGAGAGCACGAGGCAGGGGGGCGCACCCATCCCCCTGGGCGCGCCCTCCACCCTCGTGGGCCCCTCGTGGCTCCCCTGACCAACTTCTTTCGCCTATATATATCCATATACCCTAAAACCTTAGGGGAACAGAATAGATCAGGAGTTCCACCGCCGCAAGCCTCTGTAGCTACCAAAAACCAATCGAGACCCTGTTCTGGCACCTTGCCGGAGGGGGGATCCCTCACCGGTGGCCATCTTCATCATCCCGGTGCTCTCCATGACGAGGAGGGAGTAGTTCACCCTCGGGGCTGAGGGTATGTACCAGTAGCTATGTGTTTGATCTCTCTCTCTCTCTCTCTCGTGTTCTTTATTTGGCATGATCTTGATGTATCGCGAGCTTTGCTATTATAGTTGGATCTTATGATGTTTCTCCCCCTCTACTCTCTTGTAATGGATTGAGTTTTCCCTTTGAAGTTATCTTATCGGATTGAGTCTTTAAGGATTTGAGAACACTTGATGTATGTCTTGCCGTGCTTATCTGTGGTGACAATGGGATATCACGTGATCCACTTGATGTATGTTTTGGTGATCAACTTGCGGGTTCTGCCCATGAACCTATGCATAGGGGTTGGCACACGTTTTCGTCTTGACTCTCCAGTAGAAACTTTGGGGCACTCTTTGAAGTACTTTGTGTTGGATTGAATAGATGAATCTGAGATTGTGTGATGCATATCGTATAATCATGCTCGCGGACACTTGAGGTGACATTGGAGTATCTAGGTGACATTAGGGTTTTGGTTGATTTGTGTCTTAAGGTGTTATTCTAGTACGAACTCTTGAATAGATCGATCCAAAAGAATAACTTTGAGGTGGTTTCGTACCCTACAATAATCTCTTCGTTTGTTCTCCGCTATTAGTGACTTGTGACTCTTTGTTGCATGTTGAGGGATGGTTATATGATCCAATTATGTTATTATTGTTGAGAGAACTTGCACTAGTGAAAGTATGAACCCTAGGCCTTGTTTCCTAGCATTGCAATACCGTTTGTGCTCACTTTTATCATTAGTTACCTTGCTGTTTTTATATTTTCAGATTACAAAAACCTATATCTACCATCCATATTGCACTTGTATCACCATCTCTTCGCCGAACTAGTGCCCTATACAATTTACCGTTGTATTGGGTGTGTTGGGGACACAAGAGACTCTTTGTTATTTGGTTGCAGGGTTATTTGAGAGAGACCATCTTCATCCTACACCTCCCACGGATTGATAAACCTTAGGTCATCCACTTCAGGGAAATTTGCTACTGTCCTACAAACCTCTGCACTTGGAGGCCCAACAACGTCTACAAGAAGAAGGTTGTGTAGTAGACATCACATCCCCACAAGAACTTCTACAGAATCTAAAGCCAAACAGGCTGAAGACTTTCCGGCTGCATCACATTGAAATTCAAGATGTCACCACAACAATCACTGCTACACCTGTGGCTACTAAGACTATACAACCTGAAGCCACTGTTTCTACTACTCCTACCGCTGAAGCTCATACTGATGAAGTTAGTGAAGCTATTGTGGCTGAAGACAATGCTCAACCAGAAACTAATAATGGTCTAGTCATGGCTAAAGATAAATCTGGCCAGATGTCCTACTGGTGCGTATTCCATGGCCAAATCTTGTCCCTCCTAAAGTGCCTGGACCCCAGTATGAATTCAACATCAACAATAGGCCCCAGACTCATAAGCCAATGCCTCGACTACCTAGGCCTCACAGTACTGCATCAACAGATTGCTCCTTCGGTGTGCTCAGCTTCAGGGAGCACAACACATTCTTTGACAAGGAACACTGGAATGAGGAGTTGATCCTCGCATTTTATGCAACATTGCACATTTCAGGCTACAACAGGGAGCCCAAGACTTGGGACCTTGAGTGGATGACAGGTGATGCTCGTGATGAAGCCACTACTCAAGATCTGCTCGAGCTCACACCCCTGCCCACCCCGGTGACTTCTATGAGCCAAGTTGTCAAGCCTATGAGATAGAAGTGGAAAGCATCTTCCAGAAGCCTGAACCCAATATGAGTTAGATGCTTTCAATGATGAAGCCATTTCCTACCGAAGCTGATCACTCTACCCACTTTCCGGTTAAGGACCTCGAGTACTTGCCCCACACCATCTATCATATACTACGGAATACTCTGTGGCCAATTAAAGGGCATTCATCGTCAACAAATCTTGAAGGCACCATGAATACATTGGTCTACAATGTCCTCAATGGCATTTGATTCAATACTCATGATTTCTTCATCAGGCAATTGGCTGCTTCTGGCATATATCTTTTTGGTCTGAAATTTTATGCACCACGGATTATGCAGCTGATCAAGCCTCGCTCAACTGTTACCTATCAAGCTTCAGCTCGCAACCATGTTATCTTCCTGCCTGAAGTTGATCTCAAGCAGACAAGACGCCCATTGGTGAAGATAATGCAGCACATCAAAGCTTCTCAGGTCCTCTTGAAGCCATTCATGTTCCTAAAACTATTGCTCCTGGTATGCTTATTGGTCAGCTTGGTCAACCATGTCATGCCAACACTGACGCAATCACAAGCATAGTTCCCCATAGGCCTCCGAAGCATGCTTGCACCCTAACAGATAGAGAACTTTTAGTTTCTCTCCACCAAAAGAAAGATAAGCATCATGAATGGTTTAATCGCTAAATGCAAAGTCTTCTTGGTGACATCAATCACATTCAGAACCTCTCCACCAAAAATGTGATCGTTGCATATCAAGCCAATCACCGCGCTTAGAAGAGCCTCACACTTATGTGCTCTAAAGATGATCTTGTTGCCGATGGCTTCAAAGAGACCTTCAAATTTGGCTCCAAGCCCCCAGAATCTACCAAGTGGCATGCTACCCCATCCATAGAAGACTCCGATTACTCATCATCTGCACCAACTGTCCATGCTCGTGTGATCAATGAGGAAGACAACACCACTTCACCAGCTTTGGATTCACTGCATCACGACGATGCGCCAAGCCCTTCTACGCTGCCCAACACCATCATTGACCTAGCTACACCAACATCTTCACCACCACCTTCTGGGAACGCTTAGCGACCCTATCTCTTCATTCCTTTTTGGTCATTCAATGACAAAAGGGGGATTATCTTATTGGTTGATAGTCTTCAAGCGGGCATTTTGGGTCGGGTGCTATTTTTTTTAAGTCTTACAACTCTCGTTCTTGAACATTTGTCGTTCTGAGTTGTAAACTTAAGTCTAGATCGGACGTCTGCTACACTAGCTACACTCATTTTTGTCGGTGGAACAAACCTTGGGTCCATTGCCCAGACTGTGCATGGGCCCGAGAGCACGATTACAGCACCAAGATCAGATTGAAGCACGACGGATCAGTTCTTGGAAGGATCCAAGTAGAGATCAAGAAGACTAAGAGTAGCCAGAAAGGCAAGATACAACTACAAGAAGAACCTCCCTTGCCGGGAAGACGAGCCTGGCGAGGTTGGGATTACCGCGGAAGCAAACCTCCAAGATCGCCCCGGTAGGCCTGCCGGGGCTCGCGGAGGCAAAACTACTCAACCACACCACCTCACAGCGACGTACGTTGTTGATCAGTGCGGTGTCAAGCTCTTAAGTGACTAAGTGGCTCCCCCTGCCACATGGCAGCCACTTCCTATAGAAAATGCCTCCAAGCGACAGCCGTCCTGAGACATGTCAAGCAAGCAGGTGCGAAGCTGGCAAAAAAGCCCAGCAGGGCTTGCCGGGCGAGCTGTGATGTGACACTGAGTGACACATTTAATGCGCTCTGTCAGCCTGCAGAATTAGGTATGATAGCACTGTTTTCTATCTAATCAGTATGTAAAGACTGATTTGCCACTGTGGTGACCCCTTAATCTATAAAAGGAGGCCCATGGCAACCGTAGAGAGGATTCAGACCCCCTCAAACTCATACGCGCGTAGCCACTCTCGCCCTGAGGCAGCCATGCTGGGGAAGAGCGCCGTGTTTCTCCCCATTTTTTGACTATCAATCCACCAAAGGAGGAGTTGGGTTTTACGCCTCATGATGGCCCGAACATGGGTAAAACTGCCCGCCTGATCTCTGTCGTGCTGTGTTGTGCTTCTCTGCTCTTTGTGCAACATGCCCATCCCCTCGCCGAACCAAAAGGGGCTCATGGCCCCATAGGTGGCTGTGGTTTCCCACGATATCTTTGGCACGCTAGGTAGGGGGATCACTTGCGCGAACTCGAGAGCGTAAGCAGAGTGTCATCTTCACCGTCATTTTCATCACCAACGACTCAGTCGACTATGGCACCCAAGAAGAAGCCCAATGCCGCAGCCCACCTGTCAACTTCGAAGGCCCCGCCGCCCGCGACAGCCGACGCCGCAGGGAATGCGGAGGCGCATGAGGATGTGGGCGCAGCGGGGGACGTGGTCGGCGCAGGCAGCATTGTCACCACCTCCCCTGCGGCTGAAGTAGGAGCGGGAGCGACCGGAGAAGGACCACACCTAGAGCATCCCGGCGACAATGCTCTGCGAGGTACGGGTAGATATATTATTCCATCTGTTCCTCCTGGTCTGGGCGAGGGGCACAGCCACGGCGGTGACGTTCGTCCAGAGGCAAATCATAATCGTGCGGCCGCCCCCGCCATGGGCGCGGTCGCGGGACATGCACCGCCCCAGAGCAAACTGGCCCAGCCAATGCTCTGAATGGAGTCGTTGGCCCCTGCACACCATCACCTCGTCACCACGCAGTCCCAACAACTGGTTCCCAATGACGGGAGCCCGACGCAGCTACCCCTGGCGCCGTCAGGAGCCGGGTGACGCTGCGGCTTACATCATCACCACTAATGCCAAGCACCACTTTGGAGGCCATGGCACGGGCCTAGCTGCTGCTGAGATTTCCCTCGGCGGCTGATCAGGTGGATGAGTGGAGATTCATCATTCAGAGTCTGATTGGCTTTGCCGAGGCTGGGGGCTCACAACGAGCTGGCCCGCCACAGCCTCCCCAAATGATGACAACAGCCCACGCTGCTGGCCGTGCGGAAGGGGCCACCCCCAGGGTGCAATCCCCGCCACGGCAACCAACATGAGGGCCACGCAACCAAGAGCTTGATGACGTCTCGATGGCTTCGTCCAACCCTCGAGCACGCTAAGGCCGACGGTGAGCCCCAGAGGACAAACAGATGGGGGATGAGCACCTCACCATCGAGCGACGCCACGACGACCACCGCCAGTCCAATGGGCGCAATGGCCCCAACGTCGACGAGCGTTCGCTCGGCAGAGGCGGGTACCTACCTTTTGAGGCTGGGTATCCTGCCTTCACCTGAGAGCTGCGGCCAATCCGTTGGCCGTCCGCTCGCATGTTCAAGCCAGAGATTCCAGAGAATTATGATGGGAGATTGAACCCGATAGAGTTCTTGAGCATCTACACCATCGCTGTTCAAGCTGCTGGGGGAAGAGATGAGAAGGTTTTCGCGAACTACTTCCCATTGGCACTCAAGCCAAACGTGAGGTCTTGGCTGATGCATCTGCCCGAGAACTCCATCTCGACCTGGGCTGACCTATGCCATGAGTTCGTTGGCGCCTTAACAGGCGGCCACCAAGAACCAGGGCGGCCTAGTGATTTACAGCTTCTCCCGCAGAAGGAAGGAGAGACTCTTTGAAAGTACATGCAGAGGTTTAGCCGAGTCCACAGGAATATTCCAGATATCCACCCGGCAGCTATGATAGCTGTGTTTCAGTCCAACGTACGCAACGTTCGGTTGCCAAGACTGTGAAGGAACTTTACACCTTGGTGGACAAGTGTGCTCAGGTGGAGGAGGGGAGGAAACTCCCTAGGGAAGAGGATGGCATCGACGTCGATTCAGAAGATTACGACGAGGCCACCAGTCAGAAGAAGAAGAACAAGAAGCGCAACAAGAAGCGCAAAGATAAAGCAGTACTGACCGTTGAGGGATCAGGCAAGCCTGGTACCGGCAAGAAGGGTAAGTCTGAAGCCCCCGGCAAGGAAGCTGCCGCATGCACTGACTGCCAGGAGGCTGCGGCTGCCGAGAAGCCTCGGAAAGGTGATGGACCGTATTGCAAGATTCATCAGACCAAGGGCCATGATCTCTAGTAATGTCATCAGGTTGAGCAGCTCGTCAAGAAGCAGAGGGCTGAATATGAGAAGCGTGATAAGGAAAAGGGTCAGAATGGCACTGGCAGGAAGGGCCGAGGCGGTGAAGTAAAATGCCCCAGCAAGGCTCTTCCGAACCAAGGAAAACCCGCCAGGGGCAGAGAGAAGGAAGATTGCGATGATGGCAGTGATGGACGGGATGAAGAGGAAACCAGCTAGCAGGAATTCTAGAAGGCCACTGACGCCCTATGCATTGACGGGGGTGCATCTCTGCACTCTTCTCACCGCCACCTAAAACGGTGGGCCCATGAGGTCAATGTTGTGGAGCCAGCGGCATAATCTAGGAAGCCGCTCAAGTGGTCATGTATGCCCATCATATTTGACGAGGAGGACCATCCTGACCGCACCACTGTGGTGGGATGTTTGCCGTTGTTGGTTTCACCAACGATTTGCAACCTCAAAGTCACAAGGAATCCGGGAAGCGTACCTCTTCAGAGTATGCTGCGCCTGTTGATGACTTGTCGGAGAGTTCCAACAGCAAGAGATCCAAGGCCGCCACACCTCCTGTAAAAGAGGTCCTGACAGGGCTGGCTGGCGCTGATGGTACCTTTACTATCAGTGCCACCCTTGATGACAAATAGGAAAGCACACTCGTTGCCTTCCTACTGGCGAATATCGATGTGTTTGCTTGGCAACCATCTGATATCCCCGGTGTTCCTAGGGAGGTAATCGAGCACCACCTTGCTGTTTGGCCGCATGCCCGACCTGTCAAATAGAAGGTTCGAAAGCAAGCTTTGGAGCGGCAACAATTCATTACATAAGAAATCAAGAAACTTGAGGCAGCTGGCCTGGTCAGAGGAGTACTGCATCCAATGTGGTTAGCAAACCCAGTGGTCGTACGCAAGGCTAATGGAAAAGGAGGCTTTGCATAGATTTCATAGATCTTAACAAGGGCTATCCGAGGGACCCGTTCCCCTTCCCGCGCATCGACTAGATTGTTGATTCCACTTCAGGATGTGAGTAGCTCTCTTTTCTGGATGCATACTCCGGATATCATCAGATTTTTATGTCCAAGGAAGAGGAAGAGAAGACCTCATTCATCACCCCATGAGGCACATAGTGCTTCGTGCGCATGCCTTTCGGGTTGAAGAGTGCCGGGTCCACTTTTGCAAGAGCAGTCCAGATAGGTTTTGAATCACAGTTGCACAAGGACATTGAAGCCTATATGGATGATATTGTCGTCAAGACCAAGATAGGTCAACCCTCATCCAGGATTTGGAAGATACGTTTGCTAATCTACGCAAGATCAACTTGAAATTGGACCCAGAGCAGTGCGTGTTTGGCATTCCCTCCGGCAAGCTGCTGGGTTTCTTTGTATATCATCGCGGGATAGAGGCCAACCCCGATAAGATCAAGGCTATCGAGTAGATTTAGGAACCCAAGACAGTTAAAGATGTGAGGCGTTTGACGGGGTGCGTTGCCGCGCTTAGCAGATTCATCTCCAAGTCTACTGAGTGTGCCTTGCCGTTCTTTAAGACCTTGAAGAAGGCAGGGCCCATGAAGTGGACTCCGGAAGCAGATGCAACATTGCAAGATTTGAAGGCCTACTTGTCCTCTGTGCCCACTTTGGTTGCTCCCAAGCCACATGAGCCATTGCTGCTATACATAGCAGCAACTAATCAAGTGGTTAGTGCAGCCTTAGTGGCATAGCGGGGTGTAGAAGAGACAGAGAGTGAGAATAGCCCGGCAAGGCCGGATATGGATCAGGACAAAGAAGAGCACCACAGCGGAGACCACCCCAAGGACGCGGCAAGGAAGAAAGTGGTGTAGCGCCCAGTGTACTTCATCAGCTCCCTACTGCAGGGGGCTAGATCTAGGTACTCTAGCATGTAGAGGTTGATTTTTGGCCTCATCATGGCCTCAAGGAAACAACGCCAATACTTCCAAGCCCATGAGATCACGGTTGTCACCCGCTTTCCCTTGCAAATGATACTCTGAAACCCTGAGGCTACTGGAAGAATAGTGGAGTGGGCATTGGAGTTATCTAGCTTTGGCCCGAAGCTTGAAAGCACATCAACAATACAGAGCAGGGCATTGTCAGAGTTTATTGTAGAATGGGCGCCAACCCCTGACGAAGAAGTGCTAGAAACGGTCATTCCCGGCAAGGAAGCCCCCCAAGAATGGATCATGTATTTCGATGGTGCCTTCTCCCTACAAGGTGCAGGGCTGGCATGCTTCTCATTGCTCCCACCGGAGAGCACCTGAAGTACGTCGTCCAGATGCATTTTCCCCGGGAGGAGGCAACCAACAATACAACAGAGTATCAAGAGCTTCTTGCCAGGCTCAGGATTGCCACTAAATTGGGAATCAAAAAGCTGATCATTCGAGGAGATTCACAACTTGTGGTGAGACAAGTCAACAAGGATTACCAAAGTCCACTTATGGAGGCATACTGTAACACCCCGCACGTAACTTGCCATATTTGTAACTCCGACTCTTGCCATTTTCGGCTATGTGATATGTTTTTCCCTCCGTTGTCGGGTTTTGTCTTTCATTGTGTATTTTGTCATGTCATGCATTTTCATATCATGTCATCATGTGCATTGCATTCGCATACGTGTTCGTCTCATGCATCCGAGCATTTTCCCCGTTGTCCGTTTTCCAATCCGGCGCTCCTATCTCATCCGGTGCACCCCTCTAGTTTTCTTTCATGTGCGTGTGTCAAAATTTCTCGGAATGGACCGAGGCTTGTCAAGTGGTCTTAATATACCACCCGGAGACTACCGGTCAAGTTTCGTTCCATTCGGAGGTCGTTTGGTACTCCAACGGTTAACTGGGCATCCGCAAAGTCCATTTGAGTGTCCAGCAAAAAACCCCTCCAAAACCAGCCCAAAACCCACCAAACTCTCTTCCATGCTCTAGGTCGTTCGATCACGATCGTGTGGGCGAAAACCGCACCTCATTTGGAGCCTCCTAGCTCCCTCTACCTATTTATATGTGGGCATCCCGAAAACGAAATCGCAGTCTCCCGACACCCTAAATCGCCTCTCCGCGGGTGGACGTGTCCAGCGCCGCTGGACGAAGTCGCCGCCGCCCCCGCGGCCAACCCGCGTCTGCCACGTGGCCGTCGTCAGCCCCGCCGCCGGCCCGCGGGCCCGCGCGCCCCCGCGCCGCCCGACGCCCGCCGACTCCGCTGCCCTCGCCGCCTCCGGCGCCCGAGGCTCGCGGCGGTGCCCTCCGCCGCCGGCCGGCCGCCGCCGCGCGGCGGGGCGACGCGCCGCCCCGCCGTCCTCTCCTCCTCCGGCGACCGGCGCCGCCGCCTCGCCTCCTCCTCCCTCCGGCCGCCGTCGTGCCTCCCCGTCGCTCCTCTTCCTCCCGCCGACGGTGAGCAGCCCGAGCTCGAGCGAGATCTCGATCTGGAACGTGTGTTGACTTTTCTCCTCGCCCCTCTTTTTTTTTCTAAGTCCCAGAATTTCTCAGCATGTGCCCCTGTTTGAGATGCCCTAACTTTGTACATGTAGCTCCGATTCGCGCGTGTAATACGTCAAATTGTTCATCTCGTGATGCTCTTCATTTTGTTCAATTGCACCATGTTCATTAGAGGTCATCTTGATGCCCAAATCTTCGTTGGAAGAGGGCTAGTTGCTGTTATTCTCTGGTTCTTGACAGAACTTGGAGATTTGTTATTTTTGTATCATTTATTCTGTGCATCTTTTGAGCATGAGCTCTACATGTGTTTTGAAGTATGCCATGCCATCCCTCCAGTGGTGTAGTCCATGTATTTTTGTGATCTCTGTGGTGACTAGCACAAGCATGCAAAGTAGGCCCCGTAATATTTCTGATTTCAGGGACTTAGTGATTTCTGTCTTTGTCTGCTGTAATTTTGTTGCCATGTAAACTTGATGCTACAGAGAGATGCATGCATATTTTGGAGATGTCCAGTAAGGATGTTTTGTAGCTATAGTTGTAATTGATCCATTCCTGCAATTGTTTGCAATTTTAGAGTACCATAGCATGACTCAATCTTGCTCTACTTTTGCTATAAAATATTTCTGGCAGATTCTTAACATGACATGCATGTTTGCCAAGCTTATTGTAGTTGGTCCAAATATGATATGCATTTGTTCTTGCCATTTATAGCTTCATAAACATGCCATATTGCTGTAGGTATGCTTGGTTTGTCATGCATTGCTCTTTAGTGAGTGCATCAAGCTCACAAAGAGGCCTACATATTAATATTTCTGCCATGCTCTGTTTTCTGGCAAGTCTGAAACCTGATAACGAAACTTGATATGTTTACATGCTTGCCATCATATCTTCTGATCCTTTTTGGCTTATGATCAGTAAGGGACTTTTGTCATGTGCATTTAGTAGAACACTACCATGCCTTGTTTTGCTATGTTGAGTTCCTGTAGCATGTTGATTTCGTGCTCTGAACATAGCTACCTGATGCTGATTTCTGCCATGTCCAGTTTTTCAGTCTGTGAACCTGTAATCTTTTGCACTTTTGCCATGCTTGTTTGAGCTTGATATGTTGTGAACTAGCCATAGCTCAGTGTTCATATTTTGTCAAGCATCTCCTGTAGATTACTGACATGTGCTTTGTTGCTATGTTGGGGTGCTGTAGCATTGTTGCTTGTTGCATTTTAAGTGCCATCTTGTTGTTTATCGCAGATTCGTGTCATTCTTGTTTTGCTTGCCATTTGCAAACCGTGCATCCGATTCCAGTGATCTTTATATCGATTTCGACCGAAATCATCTCATCTTTCCAGTGGAATGCTTGGTTTGCCAAGTTACTGCCATGTTCATCTTTTTCCTTCCGGAGCACGCATATACATCGCATATCATATCTTGCATATCATACATGTTTTGCATCATGTTGCTTGCGCATTTCTCGTTGTTGATTGTGGTTCCGTTTGTTTGTTCTCTTGTCTTGGGTAGAGCCGGGAGACGAGTTCGTGAACGAGGAACCTGTCGAATACGCTTACGAGGATCAAGCTTTCGACAACTCTGAGAATCTTGCAGGCAAGATGACCACCCCTCGAAATCACTTCTATCTTTGTTATGCTAGTTGTTCGCTCTATTGCCATGCTCTCTACCTATCACTTGCTATATAATGTCTCCTATTTTTAGCCATGTCAGCCTCTAACCATCCTCTCCTAGCAAACCGTTGTTTGGCTATGTTACCGCTTTTGCTCAGCCCCTCTTATAGCGTTGCTAGATGCAGGTGAAGTTGAAGTTGTTCCATGTCGGAACATGGATATGTTGGGATATCACAATATCTCTTATTTAATTAATGCATCTATATATTTTGGTAAAGGTTGGAAGGCTCGGCCTTATGCCTGGTGTTTTGTTCCACTCTTGCCGCCCTAGTTACTGTTATACCGGGATTATGTTCCTTGAGTTTGCGTTCCTTACGCGGTCGGGTGATTTATGGGACCCCCTTGACAGTTCGCCTTGAATAAAACTCCTCCAGCAAGGCCCAACCTTGGTTTTACCATTTGCGACCTATACCTTTTCCCCCGGGTTTTCTAGAGCCCGAGGGTCATCTTTATTTTAAACCCCCGGGCCAGTGTTCCTCTGAGTGCTGGTCCAAACTAGAGCCCTTTGCAGCGCCACCTTGGGGAAACTCAAGGATTGGTTTTAGTTGTACGGACTGCTCATCCGGTGTGCCCTGAGAACGAGATATGTGCAGCTCCTATCGGGATTTGTCGGCACATTCGGGCGGCTTTGCTGGTCTTGTTTTACCATTGTCGAGATGTCTTGTAAACCGGGATTCCGAGACTGATCGGGTCTTTCCGGAAGAAGGTTTATCCTTCGTTGATCGTGAGAGCTTATGATGGGCTAAGTTGGGACACCCCTGCAGGGTATTATCTTTCAAAAGCCGTGCCCGCGGTTATGAGGCAGATGGGAATTTGTTAATGTCCGGTTGTAGATAACTTGTCACCTGACCCAATTAAAATACACCAAGTGCGTGTGCAACCGTGATGGTCTCTTCTCGGCGGAGTCCGGGAAGTGAACACGGTCTGTGTTATGTATGACGTAAGTAGGTGTTCAGGATCACTTCTTGGTCATTGCTAGATGACGTCCGTTCCGTTGCTTCTCTTCTCGCTCTCATATGCGCAAGTTAGCCACCATATATGCTTTTGCCGCCGCAGCTCCACCTCACTACTCCTCCTTGTCCTACAAGCTTAAATAGTCTTGATATCGCGGGTGTGAGATTGCTGAGTCCCCGTGACTCACAGATTCTACCAAAACAGTTGCAGGTGCCGACGATGCCAGTGCAGACGATGGCGTCGATCTCAAGTGGGAGTTCGACGAGGAACGTGGTCGTTACTATGTGTCTTTTCCTGATGATCAGTAGTGGAGCCCAGTTGGGACGATCGGGGATCTAGCATTTGGGGTTGTCTTATTTTCATCTGGATTTTGACCGTAGTCGGTCTATATGATTGTATTTCTGGATGATGTATGAATGATATTTATGTATTGTGTGAAGTGGCGATTGTAAGCCAACTCTTTATCCCATTCTTGTTCAGTACATGGGATTGTGTGAAGATGACCCTTCTTGCGACAAAACCACTATGCGGTTATGCCTTTAAGTCGTGCCTCGACACGTGGGAGATATAGCCGCATCGTGGGTGTTACAAGTTGGTAATCAGAGCCATCCCCGACTTAGGAGCCCCCTGCTTGATCGAATCGCTGGCGTTGTTGAGTCTAGAACAAAAATGTTTTGAGTCTTAGGCTTATATATATCGGAGAGTAGGATTCTTTTTACTCCTCAGTCCCTTCGTCGCTCTGGTGCGGTCTCCTGACGTAGAAGTTTTGACTACTCTCTCCTCAAATTTCACTAAAAAAATTTTAGGATCACGCGGGTATCTTGGAATCGTTCTAATGGATTTGTGACGAGAACATTGTTCTTGGTGCCTCCTGTCATTTAGGGGTTGTGGTAGTGTCCCGGGGAGTTGAGCTCCGAGGTGTTGTCGTCACAATTTTATCGTTGCAGTTCTGGAATACCTGAGTTTCGCCGACATCGAAATCTCTTTTATGCTGTTGTTGGTGAGATCACCTCGACGCCACCCAGTACTGGGGCGGGAGTTCGGGAGTATTGCCATAACTTGTATAACGGATGTTTTTCGAAGGTTGAGGTAAATGATTTCCGAAGGTTTCTTGGTTATGTGTTGACGGATGGATACAGCTGGATCTAGGGATTGTTAGTTTGGGTGATATATATTTTGTGTCCCCTGTATCCCCTACACCAGATTGCATAACCAGAAAGTTTCGGGAGTTTATAAGTGGGAATTCAAGTAGCCTTAGGATATCTTTCCGACAGACGCATGATATGAGATTGGGGTTCGACGTCTAGTGGTCCGCCTGTATATGGTTGATTTTACAGTGGTCTCGTTGTGTCTTAAAGAGTCCATGGCTTTGCCGACTCGGGGACGCTTCGTATGTCATGTGCACAGCCTTGTACATGATGGTGATGTACGATTGAGCCCGTGTGGGCCCCACCACAAAAACTTCGGACGAAACCTCTATCATATGTTTGTTCCGGCTTATTCTGCAAGCCAATACTTTGTTTTATTTTGTATTGTGGTATTCGAGTTGCTTCGAATTCATATGTTCATTCCATATCTTTTCAAGTGGCTTCTCAACTTATGGAAGTGTGATGATTTACTACGGAATTCATTCGTTCATCTTCGTTCGAATGTTTATTGTGAAGACTATATGTTGCAATTTCTATCCGTTGATTCTACTTATCTAATTGTCTATCAAGATGCTAACAGATGTCACCCTCTTCAGGATGGCTCCGCCAACGCGTCAGAATCCGGATCGCAATCAAGGGAGTCAAGCGAACCCTCCGCCACCACCTCCACCTCCGGAGGCATGGCAAGCAATCATGGCAGCCACCAACGCCAATGCTCAGATGATTCTGCAACTCTTGCAAGAACGTACTCAAGGGCAAGGCAATCAAGGCAATCAAGGTCAAGGCAACAATCAGTTTCACTTTGCCACTCTCAACCAGTTTCTCGCAAATCAGCCCAAGTCTTTCAGCTACTGTGCCGAGGCCACGGATGCCGATGATTGGCTCGTGGACATCAACAAGCATTTTGAATGTAGCAATGTCAGGCCTGAGGACTTTGTCAAGTTCGCTTCTTTCCAGCTCAAGGACCAAGCTGCTGATTGGTATCAACAATACAAAGATTCCAGAGGAGGTCGTGTGATCACTTGGACTGACTTCTGTCGGGACTTCAAAGCGCACCACATTCCACAAAGTGTTGTTGAGAGCAAGCGTGAGGAGTTCCGCAATCTCAAGCAAGGAAACATGTCTGTGTATCAATACAACATTCAGTTTCAGAAACTTGCTCGCTTCGCTAAACAAGACGTTCCTGATGAGAAGAGTATGCTCTATCACTTCAGAGGTGGCCTTAAAGAGGATCTGCAGTTAGCTCTCGTTCTTGTTGAGCCTACTCACTTTGATCAATTCTACAATATGGCATTGAAGCAAGAGGCTGCTCAGCTCAAGTGTGAGGCTTCTAAGAAAAGAGTCAGAGACGCAGTTCAGTCTTCTTCTTCCTCACTTGTGACAGCTAAGCAACAGAACTTCTGGTTGCCTCCTCCTCCTTCGTTTCGTCAGCCTTATCAGCAGAAGAACAAAGGCGGCCATGGTTCTTCCAACTCTTCCAACTCTGGCTATCAGAACAAGTCTCAGAATCAAGCTTCAAAGTCCAATGCTCCTTATCACCGTCCACTCAAGGAGGTGACTTGCAACAAATGTCAGCAGAAAGGTCACTATGCTAACAAGTGCTTCAACCAGAGGCGTCTTCCTCCTCCTCCTCCTGTCAGATCTTCCAGCAATGCAGTGGTCAAGCATAATCCAAAGTTTGCAAAGGTGAACATGATGAATGCAGCTCAAGCGGAGGAATATACTGATGTGATAATGGGTAATCTTCCTGTTAATGATATTCCTGGAAAAGTTCTTTTTGATACTGGTGCATCGCATTCTTTCATTTCTAGACCTTTTGTGGCTATGCATGATCAGGTTACTGAAGTATTGCCGAGTCCTCTATCTATTGTTTCTCCGGCTTGACAACTGACTTCTCGAGCATTCGTTCGGGATTCCCCAATCAAGATGGGCGACTACGCATTTCTGTCTTCTCCAATTGTTCTTGGTGACTCGGATATTGATCTAATTCTCGGGATGGACTGGCTTTCTAAGCACAAAGCTCTACTTGATTGTGCTGCCAGGGAAATTCAATTGACACACTCGTCTGAGGATGTGATTATTTATGCCGCTCGTGATGAAACCATTCGGTTATTTTCTCTCAATGAGAAGGGCGAATTGAATGCCATCTCTCAAATTCCAGTCGTTTGCGAGTATCAAGATGTCTTTCCAGAAGAGCTTCCGGGTATGCCTCCTCATCGGCCAGTTGAGTTCGTTATCGAACTAGAGCCTGGCACTGAACCCGTTTGCAAGCGTCCATACAAGCTTGGACCAAACGAGCTGAAGGAATTGAAGAAGCAGCTCGACGAACAAGAACGTCTGGGTTTGATTAGACCGAGTTCTTCTCCATGGGGTTGTGGTGTTCTTTTTGTCAAGAAGAAGGATGGCACAGACCGACTTTGTGTCGACTACCGTCCATTGAACAAGAAGACTATCAAGAACAAGTACCCACTTCCCAACATCAATGAGCTATTCGAGCAACTTAAAGGCGCTAAAGTATTCTCGAAGCTTGACCTTCGTATGGGTTATCATCAGATTCGCATTCGTGAAGAAGATATTCCCAAGACAGCATTCAGAACAAGCTTTGGTTCTTATGAATATACTGTCGTGTCTTTCGGCCTTGTCAATGCTCCTCCGGTGTTCTCTCGGATGATGAATTTCATCTTCAACCCCTATACCAATGAATTTGTTCTGGTGTATCTCGATGATATCTTGGTCTTCTCCAAGAATAAGCAGGATCATGCCAAACATTTGCGATTGGTGCTCGACAAGCTCAGAGAGTATCAATTCTATGCGAAGTTCTCCAAATGTGAGTTTTGGCTCGATGAAGTTCTTTTCCTTGGTCACATCATCTCTGCCAAAGGCATCGCTGTTAACCCCGAGAAGGTGTCCGCAGTTCTGGATTGGGAACCTCCTCAAAATGTCAAGCAGCTCCGCAGTTTTCTGGGTCTTGCAAGCTATTGCCGAAGATTCGTTGAGAATTTCTCCAAGATTGCAAAGCCTCTTTCCAATCTCCTTCAGAAGCATGTTAAGTATGTATGGTCTCCTGAGTGTGACATTGCTTTCAACACTCTCAAAGAGAAACTAGTCACAGCTCCTGCCTTGACTCCTCCTGATGAATCTAAGCCGTATGAAGTTTTCTGTGATGCTTCTCTCCAAGGTCTCGGTGCTGTGTTAATGCAAGAGAAGAGAGTTGTGGCCTATACCTCTCGGCAGTTGAAGCCCAACGAGAAGAACTACCCCACTCACGATCTTGAGTTGGCGGCAGTTGTCCATGCATTGATTACGTGGAGACATCTCTTGTTGGGAAGACAAGTGGACATTTTCACTGATCACAAGAGTCTCAAGTATATCTTCACTCAGCCCAACCTCAACCTCAGGCAGACTTGATGGGTCGAAATGATTCAAGAGTACAATCCGAGTATCGAATATACTCCAGGCAAGGCCAATATCATTGCAGATGCTCTAAGCAGGAAGGCTTATTGCAACAGCTTAATCCTCAAGCCTTTCCAACCGGATCTTTGTGAAGCTTTCCGCAAGCTGAATCTCCAAGTTGTTCCTCAAGGCGTTCTTGCCAACCTCATTGTATCTCCTACTTTGGAAGATCAAATTCGTGAGGCACAACTCCTTGATGCCATGGTGAAGAAGGTGAAACGTGGTATCGACAAGGGTCTTTCCAAATACAAGTGCTATCGGATTGATGACAGAGACACTTTGTTCTTCGAGGACCAGATTGTGGTTCCGAAAGGTGATCTAAGGAAAGTCATAATGAACGAAGCGCACAATTCTCTCCTGTCCATTCATCCTGGAAGTACGAAGATGTATCATGACCTCAAGCAGTCGTATTGGTGGACTCGAATGAAGCGAGAAATTGCTCAATTCGTGAATGAATGTGATGTCTGCCGAAGGGTGAAAGCAGAACACCAACGACCAGCTGGTCTCCTCCAACCTCTTGCTATCCCAGAATGGAAGTTTGATCATATCGAAATGGACTTCGTGACTGGATTTCCCAAGTCCAAGCGCGGAAATGACGCTATCTTCGTTGTCATCGACAAGCTCTCTAAAGTGGCTCATTTCCTTCCTATCAAAGAATCCATCACAGCAGCTCAGCTGGCAGAGCTCTACACCTCCAGAATTGTCTCCTTGCACGGCATTCCACAATTGATTTCTTCAGATCGTGGAAGCATCTTCACCTCTAAGTTCTGGGACTCTTTCCAGAAGGCCATGGGCACAAACATTCGCTTCAGCACAGCTTTCCATCCTCAAACTAGTGGCCAAGTCGAGCGAGTTAATCAAATTCTTGAAGATATGCTCAGGGCTTGTGTCATTTCCTTTGGCATGAAATGGGAAGATTGTCTTCCTTATGCTGAATTCTCCTACAACAACAGCTTCCAAGCGAGTTCGGGCAAGGCCCCATTCGAGATTCTATATGGCAGAAAGTGCCGTACTCCTCTAAATTGGTCAGAGACTGGTGAACGCCAACTTCTTGGCAATGACTTAATCACTGAAGCTGAAGAAATGTGTAAAGGCATCCGTGATAATCTCAAAGCCGCGCAATCGCGTCAGAAGAGTTACTATGATAGTAAGCATCGTGATTTGGCTTTCGAGATCAGAGACCATGTCTACCTCCGCGTCTCTCCAATGAAAGGCACTTGTCGCTTCGGTATCAAAGGGAAGCTTGCCCCTAGATACGTGGGTCCTTTCAAGATCATTGGAAAAAGAGGCGACCTCGCCTATCAACTTGAGCTTCCTTCCAACTTCGCGAATGTGCACGATGTGTTCCACGTGTCACAGCTCCGCAAGTGCTTCAAGACGCCTGAGTGCACTATCAACTTCGAAGAGATTGACCTCCAAGAAGATTTGTCTTATCATGAGCACCCCGTTGCTATTCTTGAAGAAACTGAGCGCAAGACTCGCAACAAGTCTATCAAATTCCTGAAAGTGAAGTGGTCGCACCATTCCGACCGGGAAGCCACCTGGGAACGCGAGGACCATCTCCGTTCCGAATATCCGGAGTTCTTTCAGTCCAAGATCTCGGGACGAGATCCTCTCGTAGTGGTGGAGTGTTGTAACACCCCGCACGTAACTTGCCATATTTGTAACTCCGACTCTTGCCATTTTCGGCTATGTGATATGTTTTTCCCTCCGTTGTCAGGTTTTGTCTTTCGTTGTGTATTTTGTCATGTCATGCATTTTCATATCATGTCATCATGTGCATTGCATTCGCATACGTGTTCGTCTCATGCATCCGAGCATTTTCCCCGTTGTCCGTTTTCCAATCCGGCGCTCCTATCTCATCCGGTGCACCCCTCTAGTTTTCTTTCATGTGCGTGTGTCAAACTTTCTCGGAATGGACCGAGGCTTGTCAAGTGGTCTTAATATACCACCCGGAGACTACCGGTCAAGTTTCGTTTCATTCGGAGGTCGTTTGGTACTCCAACGGTTAACCGGGCATCCGCAAAGTCCATTTGAGTGTCCAGCAAAACCCCCCCTCCAAAACCAGCCCAAAACCCACCAAACTCTCTTCCATGCTCTAGGTCGTTCGATCACGATCGTGTGGGCGAAAACCGCACCTCATTAGGAGCCTCCTAGCTCCCTCTACCTATTTATATGTGGGCATCCTGATGCTGATTTCTGCCATGTCCAGTTTTTCACAAAGTCTGTGAACCTGTAATCTTTTGCACTTTTGCCATGCTTGTTTGAGCTTGATATGTTGTGAACTAGCCGTAGCTCAGTGTTCATATTTTGTCAAGCATCTCCTGTAGATTACTGACATGTGCTTTGTTGCTATGTTGGGGTGCCGTAGCATTGTTGCTAGTTGCATTTTAAGTGCTATCTTGCTGTTTATCGCAGATTCGTGTCATTCTTGTTTTGCTTGCCATTTGCAAACCGTGCATCCGATTCCGGTGATCTTTATATCGATTTCGACCGAAATCATCTCATCTTTCCAGTGGCATGCTTGGTTTGCCAAGTTACTGCCATGTTCATCTTTTTCCTTCCGGAGCACGCATATACATCGCATATCATATCTTGCATATCATACATGTTTTGCATCATGTTGCTTGCGCATTTCTCGTTGTTGATTGTGGTTCCGTTTGTTTGTTCTCTTGTCTTGGGTAGATCCGGGAGACGAGTTCGTGAACGAGGAACCTGTCGAATACGCTTACGAGGATCAAGCTTTCGACAACTCTGAGAATCTTGCAGGCAAGATGACCACCCCTCGAAATCACTTCTATCTTTGCTATGCTAGTTGTTCGCTCTATTGCCATGCTCGCTACCTATCACTTGCTATATAATGTCTCCTATTTTTAGCCATGTCAGCCTCTAACCATCCTCTCCTAGCAAACCGTTGTTTGGCTATGTTACCGCTTTTGCTCAGCCCCTCTTATAGCGTTGCTAGATGCAGGTGAAGTTGAAGTTGTTCCATGTCGGAACATGGATATGTTGGGATATCACAATATCTATTATTTAATTAATGCATATATATATTTTGGTAAAGGGTGGAAGGCTCGGCCTTATGCCTGGTGTTTTGTTCCACTCTTGCCGCCCTAGTTACTGTTATACCGGGATTATGTTCCTTGAGTTTGCGTTCCTTACGCGGTCGGGTGATTTATGGGACCCCCTTGACAGTTCGCCTTGAATAAAACTCCTCCAGCAATGCCCAACCTTGGTTTTACCATTTGCGACCTATACCTTTTCCCCCGGGTTTTCTAGAGCCCGAGGGTCATCTTTATTTTAAACCCCCGGGCCAGTGTTCCTCTGAGTGCTGGTCCAAACTAGAGCCCTTTGCAGCGCCACCTTGGGGAAACTCGAGGATTGGTTTTTGTTGTACGGACTGCTCATCCGGTGTGCCCTGAGAACGAGATATCTGCAGCTCCTATCGGGATTTGTCAGCACATTCGGGCGGCTTTGCTGGTCTTGTTTTACCATTGTCGAGATGTCTTGTAAACCGGGATTCCGAGACTGATCGGGTCTTTCCGGGAGAAGGTTTATCCTTCGTTGACCGTGAGAGCTTATGATGGGCTAAGTTGGGACACCCCTGCAGGGTATTATCTTTCGAAAGCCGTGCCCGCGGTGATGAGGCAGATGGGAATTTGTTAATGTCCGGTTGTAGATAACTTGTCACCTGACCCAATTAAAATACACCAAGTGCGTGTGCAACCGTGATGGTCTCTTCTCGGCGGAGTCCGGGAAGTGAACACGGTCTGTGTTATGTATGACGTAAGTAGGTGTTCAGGATCACTTCTTGGTCATTGCTAGATGACGTCCGTTCCGTTGCTTCTCTTCTCGCTCTCATATGCGCAAGTTAGCCACCATATATGCTTTTGCCGCCGCAGCTCCACCTCACTACTCCTCCTTGTCCTACAAGCTTAAATAGTCTTGATCTCGCGGGTGTGAGATTGCTGAGTCCCCGTGACTCACAGATTCTACCAAAACAGTTGCAGGTGCCGACGATGCCATTGCAGACGATGGCGTCGATCTCAAGTGGGAGTTCGACGAGGAACGTGGTCGTTACTATGTGTCTTTTCCTGATGATCAATAGTGGAGCCCAGTTGGGACGATCGGGGATCTAGCATTTGGGGTTGTCTTATTTTCATCTGGATTTTGACCGTAGTCGGTCTATATGATTGTATTTTTGGATGATGTATGAATGATATTTATGTATTGTGTGAAGTGGCGATTGTAAGCCAACTCTTTATCCCATTCTTGTTCAGCACATGGGATTGTGTGAAGATGACCCTTCTTGCGACAAAACCACTATGCGGTTATGCCTCTAAGTCGTGCCTCGACACGTGGGAGATATAGCCGCATCGTGGGTGTTACACATACGTTGACGAAGTGAGAAGACTAGAGGAGCACTTTGACGAATTGCAAATAGAGCACGTACCCTGTGTGGAAAACAACATTGTTGATCATCTGTCAAAGTGTGATGCGCAGAAGCTTCTAGTGGAACTATGAACTTTTGTTCTCCATCTTACTCAGCCCTTCGTATCCCCAGCAACAATGGCCCGAAAGAGGTGGAAATTGGACTTCGGTAAGCCTCTCCCGGTAGGGCCTCCTGGGGCTCCTGGTAGGGACCCTGCTGGAAACAACTCCCCTTCGATTGCCAGGCTTCACCCTCCTGCCGGGCCACTGGACCCCGTGGTCGAGGAACACGCCCCCATGAATGGGGAGGTGCGGCTAGTCATTCTTGTTGAGCCCCAGGCTCCAACTTGGGCAAGGCACATAGTCCACTTCCTCCAAACCGGAGAACTTCCCGAAGAGCAAGAAGAAACTAAAAGAGTAGCCAGGAGGGCTAGTATGTACCAGTTTGTCAATAACACACTATACACAAGATGACCCAACGGTGTGAAATTGAAGTGCATTTGCCGGGAAGAAGGAAAGGAACTGCTGGCAGAGATTCACATTGGCCCACAGCCCTCCAAGATGCGGTCGAGCTAGTCACCAAATGTGAAGCCTGCCAGTTCCATTCCAAGAACATCCATCTGCCTGCCCAAGCTCTTCAGACAATCCCTTTGTCATTGCCGTTTTCGGTCTGGGGGCTCGATATCCTCGGCCCATTCCCCCGAGCTGCCGGCGGCTTTGAATTCTTGTTCGTTGCCATCGGCAAGTTTACAAAGTGGCCGGAAGTAGAAGTCGTGAGAAAGGTGACTACTCAGTCAGCTATCAAGTTCTCGAAAGGATTGGTGTGCCGCTTCGGGGTCCCCGCCCGGATCATCACCGACGCGGTACCCAGTTCACGAGCCGCGCCTTCATGCAATATGTTCATGCCCTCGGAAGCAAGATCTCATTTGCCTCTGTTGCACATCCCAGAAGCAATGGACAAGCTAAGAGGGCGAACGCTGAAGTGTTGCGAGGACTCAAGAAGTGAACATTTGATAAGTTGTAGAAGTGCGGTAGGCGATGTATCGACAAGCTGCTGGTGGTTCTTTGGTCCCTCAGAACAACACCAAATCGAGCTACCGGGCAGACTCCCTTCTCCCTAGTCTGTGGGGCAGAAATAGTTATCCGCACGAAACTCATTTACGGGTCGCCTCGAGTGCTTGCCTACGATGAAGTAGCGCAGGATTAGCACCGGCGTGACAATGTTTGCTTCTCGAGGAGAACCGTCTCCGGCTGCTATGTGTGCTGCATGCTACCAACAAGCCCTGCGTCGCTATCATAGCCGCAGGGTTCATGCCCGGTGTTTTGAGGAAGATGACCTTGTCCTTAGGCGTGTTTAGTCCGCCAAGGGTGCAAACAAGTTGACGCCGAAGTGGGAAGGCCCTTACCTGGTAGTGCGAGTTGCCTAGAGCAGTCCGTCTGGAGACCGGAGATGGAATTCAATTGCAAAACTCATGGAATATTGAGCATCTCCACAAATTCTATCTGTAAGGCGCGGATGCCGGGCCCTGCGCGGCAGCCACCGTTTTGTACAGGCCTTGCCTTAGTTGCATGTAACCCTTGTACAAAGCCAGGCGCAGACCCTGAGCAACAAAGAAATAAATGAAGCGTTGGGGGCCCCGACAAGTTGCATGAATGCATAAGCATTTCATGAGCATCGCATGCATGTAGATAAGATCGCATCTGGCATCATTATCATCTGCATAAACTGCAGGCTCCTTCCAAGGACTTGGCCTCCAAGAGAAGATGGAAAGATGAGCCTACACCACGATCTCCGGCAAGACAAACATATAAGTACTTTCTCTTATCCATACGTGTTCTGTAAGTAAAGACTTGTGCATAAGAAAACCTCGCCGCTTTTTGAAACATAGGTGCTCCCATCCTTTGACTCGAACGTTGCTTCGGTCAGGATGGTCGTAGTGGCTTTTGATGAAAAAAAGATTGGCGGGGGGTTGGTCCCTCTTCGCGATTTATGCCCGGTAGGCCTAACTCCCCGGCAGCAAAACAGAGGGTACCAGCAGGTTAGCCTGCCGGGGGAAACTCGTTTACTTCTAAATATAGAGGCATCTCACCTCTGCATGGACATATACATGCACGAGTCCCCGGCAAGGTTCATCTTTTTCATTAATATGCTGATCAAACAAGTACAGACCTTACAGGAAACAAACATGGATTCAAGAGATTACATTATTTGGACTAAAATTTGACAAGTGCCCACAGATTTAAGATTGAAAAAACATAAGTGCCCCGTGATGCCCTTTCTTGTCCCTCTCCTCCTAGGCACAATAGTTTTTAAAAAACTAGTTAAAAGGGTTGGTTTTTTCTTTAGGCTTAATTGTTTGTGGTTTTATTGGGTTGAGCTTTTTTGGTTCAAGTTTGGTTTGGGTATATAGAAAAACCAGTTTGGGTATAATTGGCTACTGGCTTAAAGAGTTTGGGCCTAATCACTGGAAACTATGGGTTCCAACCCGGTTCCTCGCCCTGAAGCACAACTCATAAAACAGAAAAAGAGAAAGCCCCATCGAGGGGTCGAGCTGACCTACCCATGCCCGATCCCGATCCCTCCACCACCGCCGGCCACCCTCCACCGTCGTTGTTGCCTTCACCACCGGCCTATGCCCTCTCCCCCTCCCCCTCCCCTCACCTCATAGATCAGTGCCCTATCCTCCTCCTGCTCGCCTTCCTCGCCCCCTCCGTGACGTCCTCGTCGGCGCCTGCCGCGCGTCAAGTTTGTCGAGTTTGGCGGCACCCGCGCCATCCTACTCATCTACAAGACTACAACGAGCCCACGAGCACCTCCTCGAGGTCACTTCCTCCAGATCCCCCCTCCCCCTTTCTTCGTCTCTTATTTTAGTCTAGAAATTCCAGTTCTTTGGAAGTCAACCCGAAGTAGATCTCGGTGGTATCTTGATTATTCAGTGCAATAGACCACTTTGTAAATTACAAACTAAGGTACAAGGGTTGCTGTTCATGGATTTTTGTTCATGAACAACACAAGTAGAAGGCATTTGGTTAATGTTCATGGATTGCTGTTTCAAGAACAGAGAATTGCTATTAGCTGCTCAATTCTGCTTGATTTGGATTTGGATTTACTGTAATTAATATGTTAGTATGGCACTACACGCATGAGTTTAACAATCTACTGGACATCCTTTGCAAATTCCTGTAATAGTGAAGAAATAGCTTCAAGATCATTTGTTGTTTCAAGATCATTTACATTAACAATGATATATTTCTGGACATCCTTTGTAAACTGTACTGTTGATTGTTTGAATGCTACACTTTACTTCCATGACTGTAATATCACCTAACAACATACTATCTCCATATGTATTTTCCATATGAATTATAGAAACTATTCTAGCATTTTCTAACAATAATCTTCCATATGTATTTTCACATGCAGTGTGCTCTGAAATTTGAGGCATGTCTACCTCAGGTTTCCGAGGGTGACGATTCCATGGATGAGGATATGAGTCAAGTACCACGTACTAGAAGGTCCAAGGTGTGGGAGCATTATGAACAAGAACTGGTTCGCATACATGGTGATCTCAAGGCTGTGTGCAAATATTGTAGAACACAACTTCACACCAAGTTTGGGACTACGAGTTTGAGAACCCATATTGCAGAGTCTTGCAAATCAATTGAGGATGGTTGCAGGAAGAGTTTTCTGTTGACTACAAAAAATACAACATCCGAAGGCCCGTTTGTGTTTGATCAAAAAGTTTGTCATGATCTCATGGTCAAGTTTTGCATCCATGCTGAGATCCCCTTTCTTAAGTTTGAAGATCCATACCTTCAGCCATGAATTGACTCAATGCAGCCAACATTTGAAGTCATGGGTCGTCACACGATTTGCTATGATGCAGTGAAAATGTAGAAGGGAATGAAGAAAGATATCCAAGTTGACTTACAAAATTTGGATTCTCGCATTTGCTTAACATCTGATATGTGCATTTCATCACAGAGCTTGGGCTACATGTCCATCACCGCCCACTATATCGATGCAGAATTCATCTACAAGAAGAAGATCATAAGTTTCGCAGAGGTGAAGTATCCTCACACGGGCTATGCGATAGAAGAGGAACTTGTTGGTTGCCTAACAGAATGGGGCTTAAGGGGCAAGCTATTCACTTTGACAATAGATAATGCCAACAACAATACCAATGCATGTTAATAAAATATCACAAACATGAGCTGCTTCTTGAAGGTCAACATTTGCATGTGAGGTGTTGTGCACACATTCTTAATATCTTGGTTCAGGATGGAATGAAAATAATCCATGAAGCTATTGACAAGATACGACAGTTGCTGAAGTTTATTGACTCTTCTCCTTCAAGACTTCAGGATTTCATGCAATTGCAAGTGGGATGGGTCTGCCTTCAAAGAAAGGTATCTCTGTTGATACACCATCCAGATGGAACTCAAGATGGAAAATGCTTGTAGAAGCATTGATATACAAATCTGTCCTCACTAGTTATACCAATCGAAAGATGATAGAATCTCCAAGTGAGCAAGAATGGGAAAGGGCAGCAGCTATTTGTGAGTTTCTAAAAGCTTTTGAAGAGCTTATCTTAATTGTTTCAGCTCATAGGAAGCCAACTGCACATAAGTTTCTGCCGGTTGTGCTTTGTATTCGCCATGCATTAAAACATCCAGGTTGGCAAACCTCTGATGTGTTGAAGGAATTGGCAGTAGCGATGCAAACAAAGTTTGATAAATATTGGGATCCCGAGGAGAAGGAGAATGCAGATCCTAACCGTCGTAGAAAAAGCAAGGGCATTCAGTCTAACCACGCACTTGTCATTGCTACATTCCTGGATCCAAGGAGGAAAGAAGATTACTTGGATTTCTTCTATTGGAAGTTGTGTACCAACGAGGAGCAGGTCTCAAAACAAGTGGAGATTGCTTTACAATGGGTGAGAAAGTATGCCAAGGAATATGAGCTACTTGCAGCCACAAGAACTGCACAGTCGACACCTTCTAGTCAAGGCAATACCACTATTGGATCACCTACTGTAGGGAGAAGAAAGTCGGAAGAAGAGTTCGCCCAGCTCAAGTCTCGTCGGTGGTCACGTATACACAAATTAGAACTTGACACATACTTGGAAGAAGCGAGCGAGGAGGATTGTGCTGACTTCGATGTCTCGGGTTGGTGGAAGAGGCATGCCGAAAAGTTTCCTATATTGGCATTGATGGCCTGTGACTTTCTCTCAATTCCTTTGAGCAAAGTGGCATCCGAATCAGCCTTCAGTTGTGGTAAGAGGATACTTGGTGACACGAGAAGTTCTTTGACCCCTGATATGCTAGAAGCTCTTGTTTGTGCTAAAGATTGGTTGTTCAAACCAAAGGAGTGTGAGTTAACTGCTTACATTTTGGTTCTACTAGTTGTGTAGAATGTGATATATAAAACATGTAGGATAGAAGTGTTGATATGCCTTTAAATTAATATTTTATTTCATTTGCAAGAGATGGACAGTAAGGACGCAACTAGCAGGTTCGTACAGTTTGTTCTTGTGACCCAGTTTGTACTTGTTTTACTTATTCAGCTGAGCTCTAGTCTCTAGATATGTTCTTGTTTTACTTTCGTTGTCAAAAATTTAAGATGAGAAAAGTTGGATGCTACCTGATCATTCAGGAAGGGTAATATGATTTTCCTTTGACCTTGCTTTGTTCATTTGATCCTCTATTTCTGATGTTATAGTTTAGCCTTTATGCTTCTTTGACAAATTTGCAACATACCAACCAGAAATCTATAAGATCGCACTTCCATAATCTTTGTGATTTCTGATGATATAGTACTGTCATACATCTGATGATATAGCAAAATCATGGTTACAAGTTCTAAAAATTGTGTCTTTTCATATCAAGGTATAGGCTAGCTACTACGGCCATGAGAACCCGGTGACATCCATCATCGGCAGATGGTCGGCTGATGGCATAACGCAATCCTTGATTGGAGTCAATCATCACCCTTAATTCCGCTCAGTTTGTTATTACCTCTGTACTTCAAGTGTTGGTAGTGTAGAATATGGAAGCTGTGTCAAATGCAATATCTGTACTTTAGAATCTGCATTTTGTACTGCAGAATATGTAAGCTATGAAGTGCAATATTTGTATGTGTTTTAAGCTGGTGCTATGTTTCTAGCTGTCAATTGCAGGATCGTACTTTGTATGGGTGGGGAACTGATCTAGAACCATAGGCTAAAACCGTAGTTCCTACAATGGTTTAGTTCTGTTTTGGTAAACCTGGGCGCCAATGCCAATTACGTGGGTTTGGTTTAGGTTTGGTTCCAAAATCTCATCACGTGGGTTCAGTTTAGGTTTGGTTCAGTTACCCACCCTTTCACAGATTTAGGCACAGCGGTTGAAGGCGAAGAGGGCAAAAGGGGCGCTTGGGCAAAAGCCCGGCCTGACCCTGTCGGGCTCCGGGAGAGGTAGCCCGGCGGAGGCGGGATGGCGCAGACGAAGGCGATGGTGAAGAGATCGGGAGAGGCGATCCGTCAACCGCCACCACCAAGGCTAGCAGGATGCGGCAGGGCTAACGGAGCTGCACACCGCGAGGAAGTCTGCCGGGGTCCAGCTGGAAGGCTGCAAGAAGAGCCAGGAACACCATCTCCACCCCTGCATCCAACTTCCCAGCAAATCGTCTTGCCAGAGAGGAGATGCAGGTGCAAATGATGGTGCCGCCGCCTGACGGGGACAGGGTGGCTGGCGCTCAGCAGGAGTCAGAGTCGTTGCCCTCCCGGCCGACGTCGTTGTCATCGCCGTCACTATCCTCCTTGTCGCTATCGCTCAAGGAGGAGCTTTCATTGTCGGTCGAGCTCTCCGCGCAGCACCCTAAGCGAGCAGCCGACCTCCCAAAAACTTTGACGGAAAGGGAACCATCCTCCATTAACATAAAATGGAGGACGTGCCCTTCCAACAAGCTATGGGCATGAGAAAATGTCTTCCAGTCTCGACACAAGTACATGACGTGAGGGGCGAGGAAATCTACATCCACCCGTATGCTGCCATTCCCGTAGCCCCTCATGTGCAGCCTCAACGCCTGTGGTTATTTGAGCTCCATCACCCTTGCAAATGGAGTAGGGAGGCGGAGACGACCGTGCAGAGGCTTGTATTGCCTGATGACGAACTCCAAAGGCTGGTCTCCGATGTGGCCCTCTAATGGAGGAGGAGCATCCGATGGAAGCGTGATCAGGGCACCTCCCAGCCCTCCTCCTCCTCTAGTGCCACGATGACCACGACCTCATCCTCTCCATCCCCCTCTCACGGCGGGTTCCGCCCCCGCATTGTCAGGGGGAGGAGGGATGCGTTGTCGAGCAGAAGCCCTTGTCGCCGCCGCTGGAGTGCCGCCTCGTCCTCGCCCTCTCACCATGGCGAGCAAAGAAAATTTGTGGGAAGGAAGAGGGAGGGCGTGTGAGCGAACACACTGCTCCAACACCTTTATAGAGGGACAAGGCAGGGGGTTGGCTTCTCATTCAGGAAATGGCCGCCCCGCTCCCCCAATATGGCTTCCCCGTGCCTCCAATGACTCGGGGAATCAGAGCCGACCTTCCATGCCAACCAACGACGTGCGGTTTTTTGCCATGATGCCTGTCCCTGCGCCCTCCGCATCCACCACCTACTCTAAGCAATGCATGCGTGACACGTGGCGAATGCAACCGGGGCGAGAGGCAAGTGGGATGGCAGTTTGTTGCCCCATGATCGTGGGAGATGGGCAATCCACGGGCCATGATCCAGAATTCCCATAACGCTCAGCATGACGCGCGGGGAAATCGGAAATCGGCCCAGACTCATATTAATGAAGAAGCAAAGAAGATCTCAAAGGGCCAGCCACTTCTATGCCCCTGCCTGTGCACTGGTTAGTACCTACCCCGACGACGCTCGACAGCGCGTTCGGGGCAGGCCCGGGGGCAACTGTCGATGCAACAAACCTTGGGTCCGTTGCCCAGACTGTGCTTAGGCCCGAGAGCAAGATTACAGCACCAGGATCAGATTGAAGCACGAGGGATCAGTTCTTCGAAGGATCCAAGTACAGATCAAGAAGACCAAGAGTAGCCAGGAAGGCAAGATACAACTACAAGAAGAACCCCCCTTGCCGGGCAGACGAGCCTGGCGAGGTTGGGATTACCCCGGAAGCAAGGCTCCAAGCCTGCCGGGGCTCGCGGAGGCAAAACTACTCCACCAGACCTCCTCACAGCGATGCACGTCGTCGATCAGTGCGGTGTCAAGCTCCTAAGTGACTAAGTGGCTCCCCCTGCCACATGGCAGCCACTTCCTATATAAAATGCCTCCAAGCGACAACCGTCCTGAGACGTGTCAAGCAAGCAGGCGCGAAGCTGGCAAAACAGCCCGACAGGGCTTGCTGGGCGAGCTATGATATGACACTGAGCGGCACATTTAATGCGCTCCTGAATTAGGTATGATAGCACTGTTTGCTAGCAAATCAGTATGTAAAGACTGATTTGCCACTATGGTGACCCCTTAATCTATAAAGGAGGCCCGTGGCAACGACAGCGAGGATTCGGACCCCCTCACACTCATACACGCGTAGCCACTCTCGCCCCGATGCAGCCTTGCCGGGCAAGAGCGCCGCGTTTCTCCCCATTTTTCGACCATAAATCCACCAAAGCAGGAGTAGGGTTTTACGCATCACGGCGGCCTGAAACTGGGTAAAACTGCCCGCGTGATCTCTGCCGTGCTGTGTTGATCTTCTCCGCTCTTTCTGCAACGTGCCCATCCCCCCACCGAACCAAAAGGGGCTCATGGCCCCATAGGTGGCCGTGGTTTCCCATGACTGTTTCATGTGCGTTACCTAAATTAATTTTGTGCGCATGAACTCATTCTACAGACGCCCATTTTGAATGTTCATGTCATTATCCTCAAATTATTCTTGTATGCACTTTGATTTGACTTCATGAAAAGAAGGATATCTCCACAAAGCAAAACCTGCCATGTGCATTTGCATTCAAAGGCAAATTACTTATATGCACGTCTTTAGGGGGAAGCCCTCCAATTTCACGAAGCCAATGACCATGTTCCTTAGCTTTCTCATATTTTATCCCCGTTGAAAACTTCAACCAGTTTGTCACAAATCATCAAAAAGGGGGAGATTGCAAGTGCATCTACTGCTCCCTAGTTTGTTTTGGAGTATTGGCGACAAACTTGCTTGAGGGACTAATGTGTTTATGAGATTCATGGGAGAACACAGGTAGAAGTCCCTATTGATTCGCTTTACCCATCGAAGATGACACCTAAAAATGTATGAAGACATTGAAGACAATGGTGGTTCACGAAAACATTCGTGTTAAAGATAATGACACTTGAAGACATTCGCTTGAAGTCAATGGAGCGCGAAGACATAGTTTCTTTTGTAGTTTCATTTTCTTCTTTCCTGAGTCGTAGGAACCACCAAACTATTGAGTGGGATCGAGGTAAACAAAGTCAGAAAAGTGACATGATGCTCAACCTAAAATTCTATGTCTTCAAGTGAACAGAATGAGAGAAAATCTTATCCTGTTTTGGATAAGTCAGCTTTACTTGGAGCTCAAGTCAAGCTGCCGCGTGTGTTTGAAATCCAACCATTGGACACGAGTCGGTTGTCCATTGACCCAGGGTCATTTCGGACATATCATGCCGGGTTGCCTCCTGGCTTTAAATAGCCCACCCCCTCCACCACAAATAATTGATGGCTGCTCCAAGTTAGTGCACGAATTTTGTCGTTTGAGAGCAACCCACCACGGAAGCCTTTGAGAGAGAATCCTTGCAAGGATAAACCTAAAACACTAAGAGCCCAAAGAGTGCTAAGCACCACCGCAGCTTTTCTGTTCCACGTGAACCGACGACTTATTACCTTGAAGACTATGATCTTCTAGTCGGTTAGGCGTCGCATTCTGAGCATCTAGAGTCATTGTGGATTGCTGGTTAACAAAGTTTGTGAAGGTTTGGAAGTATACCTTGAAGACTAACCTGAGTGATTGCACAAGATCTGTAGGCCTTAGCTCAAGGGGAATAAGGTGAAGACGTGGTCTTCAGAGTTCAATCTCATCCTCCCTAACCAGACGTACAGTTGTCACAGCAACTGGAACTGGTCTACCAAATCCATGTCTTCATCGAGCAACTGGTTCTATCACTTCACTCCTTTACATATAGTTTAGCTTCATGAAGTCTTTGCTTGCCTGTTCCGTTCAAAAACATTGTGTGAGGACATTCACTCTGATTACATATTTGTCTTCACACTATCTTTCAATTCCGGTCTGATCTACCTTGCTGCTACTTGTCGTCGTGCATCACCTGTATTGTACTTTGACACTTGTGCATGGCCAGTGTAGTTTAACTTCCGATGTATCATGTTTAGTTGATGTTTTACCTGTCTGTCTTTGAAGACATTGCTTGTCCAGAAGACTATCATAAAAATCACCTATTCACCTCCTCTCTAGTTGATGACTAGCACTTTCAAAATGATATGGTGTTGAAAGGCTGCTGAAAATGCACTCATTTTTCATGTGGAAAATTTTCCCAAATTCCCTACGGTTCAAGAAATTTTTGAAAATAATGGAACTTCAAAACCAAACAATGAAGTTCATAATTTGACTTAATTTTGAAGTGATTCATCGAAGATATGGCACTGAAAGGCTGATGAAATTGCGCTACCTTTTCATATAGAAAGTTTTTCTAATTCCAAATAGTTCAAACGTAATTTGTAAACGTCAAAGTTTGACCGATATAGTATTTTTGCGTTCATTTTTGAACGTTTTGTTGGAATGTAGCAAATGGTATTGCATTACAGAACTTGGAAAAATGTGAAACTTTTTGGTATAGAGCTTTTCTCCCAATTTATTATGGTTTTAAGTGAATCTTGAAAATGATGTGTATCATTTATAAGCCGTAATGTTCCGAAACTTTCTCGGAAAGTGGCAAATGACATACTGTTAGGAAGCTATCAAAAATGCAAAAAAATCATGTAGAAAAGTTTCTCCAATTCCTAGCCATTTTCACGTAATTTAAAAAATACTATGATCATGGGTGGTTCCTATGTAAGAAAAACAGAGTGTTCAAAATGCGCCCTATGCAGAAGTTGAACTTCAGGGTCGTGTCTGTTTCACCTTCACTTTTTCTGTCTGTCGAAAAAACATGGTTCATATTTTCCAAATGATATACGACTGGGAAATTATTGAAATTGCGCTCATCTATCATGCAGAACGCCTTTTCCAATTTCAAATGGTTTAAATGTAACTTGACGAACGACGAAATTTTGAATGATACGATATTTTTATTTAATTTCTTAATAATTTGTCAGAATGTAGCACGTTAGTAAGCTCTTGGAAATGCAAATCCATTTCGTGTATAACTTCCATCCTAATCCTTACGGTTTTAATAAGATGTTGAATTTTTAGAACTTAATTTTGCATGCGGAATTTTTATTTGGAAAACTATGAAAAATACGAAACCTTTTCATGTAGAATGTTTTCTCTAATTCCTAACCATTTTAATGTAATTCCAAAACATGTGACTTCGAACTACGATCCCACTTCTGTTTTGACTTCACTGTATTTTCTAAATAGGTTTTGGCTATAACACCTCAACCGTTGATCAGAATTGAGAAAATGATACCATGTTGGAATGCTATGAAAAATGTGCAATTTTTCTATGCTCAATTTTTTTTACAGAAATAATTGCGATTGCTTTAATATCATTTTTTGAATATAATAAAACACATTTTCAACAGTATACACCAAACTTTTGAACCATTAATCGGGAGTAACGTGTGTAATATATAGTTGGAAAGCTTATGTATACACGCAACTTTTTCACATGCGCATACTTTTTTTCAAATCATCACAGTTTATGAGTAGTTTTAAAATGAAAAACCATGTCGATTTTTTGTTCATGTACTCCATTTGTTGTGATAAACATGGAACTGCTCCATTATTTTAGTTTGAACTTCTTGGTTTTGTTTCGCAAACAAAATAATATGATTCACTTGATAAACATTGACTTGTTTTCTTTTCTTTTAGTTTGAACTGTTTCATTTTATTTTTTCTAGAAATGGTAGAAAATGAGTTTTTCATCAACATCGGACTGCTCTATTATTTGCATTTAAACTTCTCGGCTTTATTCATACACACGAGAATTACTAGATTTTTCTAACATTATATTGTTCTGATATTAAATTTGAAATACTAGATTTTTCAAAAACACTACAGGAATCAGCTTCTTTGCCGTCTAGTACCAAAGCGGACGACAAACCTCTTTGCCATCTGCCACCGATGGCAAACCTGCCCGGCAAAGAAAGCTATGGTAAACAGGTTCTTTGTCGTCTGCTTCCTCAAAGCGGACAACAAAGATTCTTTGCCGTCGGTGGCAGACGACAAAGAACACGGATGACATATAACAGGCATTAGCCACGTTAGGTGGCTAACGGCAGCCTTTGTCGTCTGCCAGCAGACGACAAACACCCACACCCTTTGTCGTCTGCCACAGAAGGCAAAGTAACAAAAATGTATAGCTCCCAGATTCCACAGGTTGCTGCCACGTGGCCTCTTTGCCGTCTGTGGCACATGACAAACCTTTGCCATCGGTGGCAGACGACAAAAAAGCCGCATTGCCTCTTTTTTCTGCTTTTTGTTATATCCAAGCATTTTCTCAGCAAATACATGATATAGTTCCATCCAACCATACATGCATAGTTCATTGATACAAAAGAAATAGAGAAAGAGATAACAAGCACTCCATCAATGCAAGCTTCCGTGAAGTGAATGAAATCTGCAAATTGCGAAATAATAAAGTTAGAAGAAGAAGCTTAGAAGAAGAAGAATAAGAAAATGAAGAAGAAGAAGTATATGACATTTATGAGCTAACTGAGGTAAAAATGACATTTATGAGCTAACTTAGGTAAAAAGGACATTTATGAGCTAACTTAGCTAAAATGGATCATTTTGGAGCTAACCTAGGTAAAATGGATCATTTATGGGCTAACTTAGCTAAAATGGACCATTTTGGAGCTAACCTAGCTAAAATGGATCATTTTGGAACTAACATAGGTAAAATTGATCATTTTGGAGCTAACATAGGTAAAATGAATCATTTTGGAGCTAACCTAGGTAAAATGGATCATTTTGGAGCTTACGTAGGTAATTATTCCATTATTGAGTTAACTAAGCATATTATGCCATTTTTGACATAAGTAAGCTAAGGTATTTATTGAGCTAACCTAGGTAACTATGTATATTAGAGCTAACTTAGGTCATTTTGGAGCTAACTTAGGTAAAATTGATCATTTTGTAGCTAATTAAGCTTATTATGTCATTTTCGAGGAAAGTAAGCTAAGTATATGACATATATGAGGTTACTAATGTTCTTATGCAATATCAAACCTAAGTAAGCTAATTATGCCAATTTGACATAAGTAAGCTAAGTGTATGTCATTATTGAGCAAACCTAGGTAACTCCGTATATTAGAGCGAACTTAGCATATTAGAGCTAACTTAGGTCATTTTGGAGGAAACAAAGCTAAGTGAAGATCATTTTAGAGCTAACTTAGGTAAAATGGATCATTCGATGGCAAATTCTCTGATTCCAGAAGTGAAAGATGGAAAACCATTTTTTACAAGTTTGAACTTTGTGTTATTTTATTTAGAACTTCTTCTTTTTTAAGTAGAAAACATTTGATTTTTTATAAACATCAAACTACTGCGTTATTTTCGTTTAAACTTCTTAGTTTTGCTTTTAGAAAAGGAAAAAGATAAATTACTTTCCTAAACTTCGAGTTCCTCTATTATTTTAATTTCAAATTCTTGCTATATTTTTTTAGAAACAGAAAAAAATATGAATTTTTTTAGAAACATCAAAGTGCTCACTTATTTTAGGTTGAACTTCTTGGTTTTGTTTTTAGAAATGGGCAAAATCTATAATAAAAAAATTGTAAATATCGAACTCGTCCATAAATTTAATCTAGTCTTCCTTGTTTTATTATCAGAAATGAGGAAAGCCTAAATATCCAATTGGTGGGTTATTTTAATTTGGACTTATAGATTTTTTTAAATAGAAATAGGAAAATCTTAGATTTTTTATGAACATTGAACTGTTTTATTGTTTTAGTGTGGACTTTTGTGTTTAAATTCTTTTTGAAACTACAAATCTTATATTTTTTTAATAAATATTGGACTGCTATGTTATTTTAATTTGAACTTCTTGGTTTTTTTAGATATGTGAAAAAATGAATTTTTAATAAACATCAAAAGGTCTATTATTGTATTGAACATGTTTATATTTATTTATTTATTCTGTTTTTCTCATTTGTATTTGTTTTCACATGGCTTTCCATTTTTAAAGTTTGAAATAATTTCTTATTTTAATTTGAAATTCTATGTTTTATATTCTCAGTTTTTTTTACCTTTTTTTTTACTTTGAGCATCTTTTTAAAGTTTTCATTGTTTTGTACTGCATCGGTTTTCCAATCTAAATTTATTCTTGTGAATTTCTTGAGTTTTTATCCGGTGAATTTCTATGTGTTTATTTTTTACTCGCTATTTTTTATATCTTCAAACTGCACGGGTTACATATTTTGAACTACCAAATTATTTACGAGTTGACTCCAATAAGGTTTTTCCAATTAAATTTTAGGGTGGGTCAAAAAAACTACTCGGTTCATTTATTTCCTTCGAACTTAAAACAATGGATTAATTGGATTCAAGTAGAATGTGTTGTAATCCTACCAAAGCGTGAAACTTTATCTTTGAAAAAATTGTTTTATAACTAAAAGAGACAAGAAAAGTACATATTATCATCTAATAGGTTGATAGATCACAAACTACTATACATAACATTTGTGCAATTTTTACTCATGGCTTCTCTGCATAAAAAACTCGAAATCACAGGAATCGTTCCCATACAAACCAATTTCACATTTTACGGAAAGCGTTCTGTCAGTGCATGCAAGAGAAGAAGAAAACGTGACGACTTTGCTGTGCATGATAATGTCAACCTGCTCCAACAGAATACTTTGAACTTCGCATAATAAAAAAACTTGGTGTGGAGGCGGATGTAAAAGCTCAAACCTAATTATTTGCCATCAAGGACCTTTATGTAATACTAATATAAGTTATGGATGTGTATGTATGAGTATTTTCTAGTTTCCTTTAATCATGGAAACTCTTGTTTCAATCCAACTTCAAATCTTATCCACATCTAGAATGCCATTTCACAACTTTCCAAACCTCAAAACACAACTTCAAACTTTCTCTAAATCTTTTATTCAAATTCAAGTTACAATTTTATATCCATAATAGATGCTTCAGTTTTACCCATAAATCACATTAAATGTGTAGGGTTACCACCTTAAATGGCAACGCATTTGGAGTTCATCTTAATTGGTTTGAGAATTCAAACAATCTGAATTAAATTCAACTTGTTTGAATTGAAACTTCTCTAAAAATAACTAATTTTTTTAATAAACCCCTATATGTTTTTGATCATAGGAAAATATCCATCCTAGCCAAGTTCCCTTTCTACCCTCAGCTTTCTTCTTTTCCATGTTTTGTCTCAGAGAAAAAAAGAAGAAGAAAGAAATATGGAGGGATGGAGAGAGGACCCAGCGTGCCAGGCCAACCACTCCCTTTGAAACCTTTCTAACCACGCCACCCACCTACCCACTAAGTGAGTCGCCCACTTGGCTCTGCCGCCCCCAGATGTTAGTGAGTGGCCTACAGCCCACACCCGCCATCTCCTTCCTCTAGCAAAAGCAACACGGGGACCTCCATGTGACGAGCATGTCGTGCTGCTCTCAGATCTCCACGACCTTATCTTAGGCGAAGCCCTGCGCCGGTAACTTCATCATCACCGTCACCATGCCATAGTGCTGACGGAACTCTCCCTCGGCCTCAACAGGATCACGAGTTCGAGGGACGTCACTAAGCTAAACTGATGCTTAACGCGGAGGTGCCATACGTTCGGTGCTTGGATTGCGAAGACATTCGACTATATCAATCACGTTACTAAACGCTTCTGCTTTCGGTCTACGAGGGTACGTGGACACACTCTCCACGCTCTTTGCTATGCATCACCATGATAGATCTTGCATGTGCGTAGGAATTTTTTTGAAATTACTGCATTCCCCAAGACGAAACCCCCGGGCCAGCCGGCCCTGCTAGCCACCAGGCCAGCCCAGCCATCCCAACTCCCCCTCCCCGGTCATCTCCCCTGTTCCAGCGACCGCGTCGCTACAGGGCCGAGACCCCGCCGGATCACCTCGCCGGCATCCCCGCGAGAGGATAAGACCCCGATGGCTCGGTCCTCTCCCCTGCGCCTCACTCAGTCCGCCCGCTCTCCTCTGTCGCCCCACTCCCCTCTGGGCTCTCCCAGATCCCCTTTTCACTCCACCTCCACGGCGCGCTCGTCGTCGGCCACTTCGCCCTGCCGCGACCGCCGCCTCCCTCGCACCTTGTAGACACGTCTATGAAGTCCACCTTCGCCCTCTCCATCGACTAGTGCCGCACATTGGAGCTCCTCAGCTCTGCATCGCAAGATCGCCGGCGTCGTCGTCGATTCCGGCGAAGCCTGCAACTCCTAAGCCTCCCAACGGCCACCGTGTGCCTCCCGGCGAGCTCTTGCCTGAACCTCTCTATCCCCTGTCTTTTTCCGCGCCTATAGCCGCCGTCCTCGAGCTCACCCGAGCTCTCACGTAAGCGTACATGTACGTGCGCGCTGCTCTGCTGCTGTTGCGTTGCTGCTGCTCCTCGTATTGCCGCTGCTAGGCTGCCGTTAGCTGCTGCTTGTTGCTACCCTTGCTGCACTGCCCCTAGCTGTTGCCGCCGGCTGCTGCTACTGCTGGCCATGGCCGTGGCCATGGCCGAGCGGCCGTGCATGTGTGTGTGCGTCTTGTGCGCGCGTGCAGTGTGTGCATGCAGTGTGTGTGCGCGCTAAGTGTGTGATGCGGACATCAATACCATTGTTACACCCACAGCCCCTACTACTACATATACTGGACCAATTACTAGAGCGCGCACGACAATTAAATTATCAGGTACTTTCGTTTCTTGGTAATGATTCTAATGTTCTTGAGAATATGATGCTGCCTAAATGGATACATTTGTTTTGCTTACAAATGAAGGGCCTGGCATGGATAAGAGGGATGAACACTAGAGCAAGACCAAGCATGGAGATTATGGCATGCGCAAGGGGAACAAGAACGGAGTTACAAGTGATGATTCTAGGACTTTGAAGCCACCATAATGAGTGCATGAAACCTTGGACGAAATATACAAGATGCCACTTCATAAATTTCGTCCAGAGGCTATTATAGGTGATGCGTCACCTTATTATTGGGCTAGGCCCATGTAATTTTGAAATACTTGAGTATATGCTGTTTTTAGAGTTCGTATGTGTGGGGAAACAAGAGATAGGGTTGGTTTCGGACCCCTCCCCCAGGGGCAACAAAATTCCCCTCCTCTTCCTCCATATATACAGCCCTTAGGGCACCGTTTATACTTTGGGTTTTGTTTAGATTAAAGTTTGCCATAGCTGCAACTTCGCGTCCTTCGTTTGTGTTCAACGACCAGACAAAGGCGTCACAGAACCCCACCTTGATCAATAAAGCTTTCCTCTTATATTCGCACTATCCAGATTGCAATCTTAGTTTCTTGCTTGTTCTTCATTTGCCTGCAGGAAACAGACCTTCGTGGTTAGGTTGATCATGCTCCGGCGTGGTCAATAACCTCTCGGAGTTGGTTTAGCGATTGCTAAGGCGCGACGTCCTCGCAGGTTTGTAGTCGGATCGTCAAAGTCGACTTCCTCCAAAATGATAGCCACTGTCTCATCGAAATACGGGACACCTTTGCCTCTATCAAGCGGTATCAGATTTCTAGGTTGCTCGGTGAGGTTTTACAGTTTTTCGTAGTTTAGGTCGAGTCTGTTCTTCATACCTACAGTCCACGAAAAAGCCACAAAAAAATTAGGGGTAGTTCATCATATCCGAACCAGTCTGAGCCTTTGCATAGTCTTTTAGTATTTTGCTTTGTTGAATTTGTGGTTGCATCGTAGTGTCAAGTTGTTGGTCTTAGCGTCTGGTTTCCCTTAGAGTTTCGAGTTCTGTTCACAAGTTGTCACGCCACCGCCGCACCATCGTCATCGTTCCTACCATATACCACCACCAACAACATATTCCTTACCGCTGCCATATACATCCGCCTGTCCACCACCAATCCGAGTCCACATATACATCTGCCTGTCCACCACCAATCCGAGTCCACATATACATCCGCCTGTCCACCACCAATCCAAGTCCACATATACATCAGCCTGTCCACCACCAATCCGAGTTCTTTTCATATTAGGTTTGTTTTCGAGATCCATCTAGTTTTCTTTTTGTGTTTCCTTGCCTGAGTAGGTCTCGAAAAAAAAGAGTCTGGAGACCCCCGGGAAGTTTTTAGGCCAAAATTTCGGCGACCAAAAATATTTTTCCCTATCCTATTTTTAGGTCCCACGGAGCGTTTTGAGACACTCGCCATCATAGTGATTTTTTGTCGCACTTTTTCGTCATCGCTGCTCTGATTTCTGAAAAAACAGTGTCAAAAAAATTTTGTGCCCATCCTGTCAGTTTGACCCCGGAAGAGTTTTGAGACACTCGCCATTATAGTGATTTTCGCAAAAAAAGAGAGGAGCGCAAAAAAGACAGAGCGAAAAAAAATTCCAGAGTGTGCTTTTCCCTTATGTACGTGCAGCGCCGTGATTTTGTTAGTGTTCTAGGCTCGCGTCTCTAGCAAGGTCTAGCCTAGGACCAGCATAGTACCGTCGTTGAGTGTTTATTCAACTTTGCATCTCTGAATTGATTATTGCTGACCCTTTTTGCTACCATATTATAAGCCTTCCCAGCTCCACATACATCTACATCGTGCGTTTGACTCTCCTTGGTAATCGCTCTATCCAAGCTTTGAGAGTTTTGACTACATCGGTTGCCGATCACCGCCTGATGCTGGGTAAGAACTGGTAAGAATTTGAGATTTGCTTGACGGATTTGTCACACCCACCACCACCACCACCACTTGTTAGTAGTTTGTAGGTTCATATTCTTGTGTGTTTCTATAGCTGCTAACCATGCCAGGATCACAAGCCGACGAGATTGACTGGGAGAACTTAACGAACAAGGAGCTTCATGATAAGTTTCAGCAAATGATGACTGAACAGGTGCAAGATGTGTTGAACAATTTTGAAGAGGCCATGGAGAAGATCACTGGCTTTGAGAAGACATTCGAAATAAATCTTGATAACAGATTTAATGAACTGCTTGCGCGTCTTCCACCACCGGCTGCACCTGCCGCACCTCTGCAACAACAACAACAACAACAACAACAACAACAACAACAACAACAACAACAACAACAACAACAACAACAACAACAACAACAACAACAACAACAACAACAACAACAACAACAACAACGACTACCTCCACGTCGTGAAACAGCCCTCCGCCAAGCGAGCCATGTCCTTCTTCAGCTTGGCCAAACTGTTGGTGCTGCTGTTGATACTTCTGTGGCTCCTCCTACTGATGAGGTGGAGGATGATTATGCGGGATATTACGAGGATGAGGTTGATCAAAATCATAACTACGTGCAACCACCAGCACCACAACCGCCAGGTCGTCCACATGCAAATAATCACAATGGTAGGGCTCTCCCTCAGGTACGAGATCATGACCATCTTTCTAAATTGAAATTGAATATTTCACCATTTGAGGGTAGATATGTTCCTGATATATATCTTACTTGGAAGTTAGAAACCGAACAACGTTTTACATGTTTAGAATATCCCGAGGAGAGACGTGTTGCTGTTGCACTTTGTGCTTTCACTAGTTTTGCTTGTGTGTGGTGGTCTGAACATCGTAGATTATATCCGAATAATATTCCAACTACTTGGGCTACTTTGAAAACTGCTACGCATACTCGTTGGGTTCCACCATATTATCAACGTGAATTACTTCAAAAATTGCAGCGTTTAAGACAAGGAAAAAATTCTGTAGATGAATATTATCAGGAATTACAAACTAGCATGATTAGATGTGGTATTGTTGAGGATAATGAAGCTATGCTTGCATGTTTTATGGGTGGATTAAATAGAGAGATTCAGACCATTCTAGAGTATAAGGATTATAATAATATCACTCGTTTATTCCATCTTGCTTGTAAAGCTGAACGTGAAGTGCAGGATCGACATGCATTGGCGGGAACTAACTTTTCTGCAGGTCGACCTTCATCATGGACACCACGTGCATCCTCTACTTCCACTGCACCATCACCTCCATCAGGTGCCACCTCCAACCGTGATACAAGAAAGCAGGCACAATCACCACTATCTGCCAAGAGCACACCTGCCGGGCCTGCGCAGAGCTCTTCTTCTTCCATGGCATCAACAGGGCACACAAGTGATATTATTTGTCGTCATTGTAAGGGAAGAGGACATTTTGCGAGAGAATGCAAATCTCAGCGTGTGATGATTGCTACTAAGGATGGTGGGTATGAGTCCGCTAGTGACTATGATGAGGAGACTTTGGCTCTTATTACACATGAAGAACACGGTGGAGATGACTCTGATAATGAGACGCAATACATGGCTACTGAAGATGCGGACAGGTATGAATGTTTAGTTGCTCAACGTGTTTTGAGTGTGCAGGTTACACAAGCTCAGCAAAAATCAGAGGCATAATTTGTTCCATACAAAGGGAGTTGTGAAGGAACGTTCTATTCGCGTCATCAGAGGGAGCTGCAACAACTTGGCTAGCATGGAGATGGTGGAGAAGTTATCTCTCACCACAAGACCACATCCACATCCTTACTACATCCAATGGTTCAACAACAGCGGCAAGGTTAAGGTAACACGTACTGTTCGTGTGCATTTTAGTATCTCTACATATGCTGATTATGTTGATTGTGATGTGGTACCTATGCAAACATGTTCCTTATTACTTGGTAGACCATGGCAATTTGATAAAAATTCTGTACACCATGGTAGAAACAATCAGTATACTCTTGTTCATAAGGATAAAAATATTACTTTGCTTCCTATGTCTCCTGATTCCATTTTGAAAGATGATATTAATAGAGCTAATAAAGCAAAACAGGAGAAAAATAAGAGTGAAAATTAGATTGTGGCAAAAGAATTTGAGCAACAAATGAAGCCTAATAATAAACAATCTAGTGTTGCTTCTGAAATTAAATTGAAAAATGCATGTTTACTTGCCACCAAATCTGATATTGATGAGCTAGATTTTAGCAAATCTGTTTGCTATGCTTTTGTGTGCAAAGAGGCATTATTTTCATTCGAGGACGTGCCTTCCTATTTGCCCCCTGCTGTCACTAACATTTTGCAGGAGTTTGCTGACGTCTTCCCACAAGACATGCCACCGGGATTACCACCTATTCGAGGGATCGAGCATCAAATTGACTTAATTCCCGGTGCATCGCTACCCAACCGTGCACCATACCGTACCAATCCAGAGGAGACGAAGGAGATTATGCGTCAAGTACAGGAGCTGCTCGACAAAGGTTATATACGTGAATCTCTTAGTCCTTGTGCTGTTCCTATTATACTAGTGCCTAAAAAGGATGGTACGTCACGTATGTGTGTTGATTGTAGAGGCATTAATAATATTACTATTCGTTATCGTCATCCTATTCCTAGGCTAGATGATATGCTTGATGAATTGAGTGGCTCTACAATTTTCTCCCAAGTTGATTTGCGTAGTGGATACCATCAAATTCGTATGAAATTGGGAGATGAATGGAAAACAACATTTAAAATAAAGTTTGGTTTATATGAGTGGTTAGTCATGCCTTTTGGGTTAACTAATGCACCTAGTACTTTCATGAGACTAATGAACGAAGTTTTACGTGCTTTCATTGGACGATTTGTGGTAGTCTATTTTGATGATATACTGATTTATAGCAAATCTTTGGAAGAACATTTGGAACATTACGTGCTGTTTTTATTGCTCTACGTGATGCACGTTTGTTTGGTAACCTTGGGAAGTTCACCTTTTGCACCGACCGAGTATCTTTTCTTGGCTATGTTGTTACTCCACAGGGAATTGAAGTTGGTAAAGTCAAGATTGAAGCTATTGAGAGTTGGCCGCAGCCCAGAACGGTCACACAAGTGAGGAGTTTTCTTGGACTCGCTGGTTTCTATAGGTGTTTTCTGAGAGATTTTAGCACCATTGCTACACCTCTCAATGAGCTTACAAAGAAGGATGTGCCTTTTGTTTGGTGTACCGCACAGGAAGAAGCCTTCACGGTATTGAAAGATAAGTTGACACATGCTCCTTTACTCCAACTTCCTGATTTTAATAAGACTTTTGAGCTTGAATGTGATGCTAGTGGAATTGGATTAGGAGGTGTGTTATTACAAGATGGCAAACCTGTTGCATACTTTTCTGAAAAAATTGAGTGGGCCTAGTCTGAATTATTCTACTTATGATAAAGAATTATATGCTCTTGTTCGGACTTTAGAGACATGAAAACATTATTTATGGCCCAAAGAATTTGTTATACATTCTGATCATGAATCTTTGAAACATATTAAAAGTCAAGCTAAATTGAATCGTAGACATGCTAAATGGGTTGAATTCATTGAGACTTTCCCTTATGTCATTAAACACAAAAAGGGTAAAGAAAATGTTATTGCTGATGCATTGTCTCGTCGCTATACTATGCTTTCACAACTTGACTTCAAAATATTTGGTTTGGAAACCATCAAAGATCAATATGTGCATGATGCTGATTTTAAAGATGTAATGCAGAATTGTAAAGAAGGAAGAACTTGGAACAAGTTCGTTATTAATGATGGCTTTGTGTTCTGTGCTAACAAGCTATGCATTCCAGCTAGCTCTGTTCATCTTTTGTTGTTGCAGGAGGCGCATGGAGGAGGATTAATGGGACAATTTGGCATGAAGAAGACAGAGGATATACTTGATACACATTTATTTTGGCCAAAGATGAGACGGGATGTTGAGCGTTTTGTTGCTCGCTGAACTACATGTCAAAAAGCTAAGTCACGACTCAATCCTCATGGTTTATATATGCCTTTGCCTGTACCTAGTGTTCCTTGGGAGGATATATCTATGGACTTTGTTTTAGGTTTACCTCGAACAAAGAAGGGGATGGATAGCATATTTGTTGTCGTTGATAGGTTCTCGAAAATGGCACACTTTATACCATGTCATAAAAGCGATGATGTTGTTAATGTTGCTGATTTGTTCTTTTGTGAAATTATTCGCTTGCATGGTGTGCCAAATACTATTGTTTCAGATCGTGATACTAAATTTCTTAGCCACTTTTGGAGATGTTTATGGGCTAAGTTGGGGACTAAACTGCTTTTTAGTACTACTTGTCACCCCCAAACTGATGGTCAAACTGAAGTAGTCAATAGAACATTGTCTACTATGCTTAGGGCTGTTTTGAAGAATAATAAGAAAATGTGGGAAGAATGCTTGCCTCATATTGAATTTTCTTATAATCGTTCGTTGCATTCTACTACTAAAATGTGCCCTTTTGAAATTGTGTATGGTTTCCTACCTCGTGCACCCATTGATTTGTTGCCTCTTCCATCTTCGGAGAAGGTTAATTTTGATGCTAAACAACGTGCTGAATTGATCTTAAAAATGCATGAGTTAACTAAGGAAAACATTGAGCGTATGAATGCTAAATTTAAACTTGCCGGAGATAAGGGTAGAAAACATGTTGTCTTTGCACCTAGAGATCTTGTTTGGTTACATTTGCGTAAGGATAGGTTTTGTAATTTGCGCAAATCAAAGCTAATGCCACGTGCTGATGGTTGTCGGTGTACAAAAGTAGGGGCGCTCCTTTTGACCCCTTTACTTGTGCACGGACAGTCGGAGCCGCGCCCACGGCCACACTAAGCAGAACAGGGGAGGGAAACTAGAGAGAAGCCAGAGGCACAAGATGGTAAGAGGCAACGCCAATACCAGAAACACAAGACAGCAAAGGGGCTAGGTGGAGTCCCCCGGCAAGGCCCTTGCCAGGGCGGCCTCCGCGGCCCCGGCAAGAGCCTTGCCGGGGCAACTTGCCCAAACACCAACAGAGCGAGCCGCCCTTGAGCCCACGAGTTCCAACCCAACCGACTACGATTGGACCAGGGCTCGGGAGGCACCTCCGTGGTGGCATGCAGATCTTTGTCAAGACCATAGATATATGAGATCAGATGAGGATCATAAGACAACGATCCTCAGCAAGATCCTTGCCGAGGAAAGCCACAAGACCCCCGGCAAGATCCTTGCCGAGGACGACTGCGCGCCACGGCAAGACCCTTGCCGGCCCCTCGGCAAGGCCCTTGCCGAGGACATCAGCGGGGCCACTGCCAGGCCCACATCAGCCAAGTTTCCACCGACATTAGCATGCAGCTGCCAGCCCGACCAGCTGGCAGGCACATGCGTGGCAACATGCGGCTCCTAGGCCAACTTAGCAAGCGCCTACGTGGTGGCGTGCAGATCTTTGTGAAGACCCTACCACGACGCCACCTCAGCTGCCTGCCTGCCTACATGGCGCCGCATGCATCGCTGGCCAGGGCACGTGTCGAAGCGAGGAGAGGCGGCGACGGACGGGACGGGCCTCGTTCCCATCCCCAATAAAGCTAAGGGACACCTAAGCGATGCATTAAATGCATCTTGTCCGGTAATACGGGCGATAAGCTTGCAATACTGTAGGCCTTTCCACCTCATGTGTGCCACTATGGCAGCCCCTTTCAGCTATAAAAGGAGGCCCATGGCGTACTAGAGGGGGATTCGACTCTTTTGAAATACACAGCCACCGTAGCTAGTTCGAGAGCTCAAGAACACTCAATACATCCACCAAAGCAGGACTACAGTTTTACGCATCCTCGCGGCCCGAACCTGGGTAAACAATCCGTGTACTTTCTGTCAGACCCGCTCTTCTCACAACCCCGCGCCCCGCCAACTGTAGTAGGGATTCTTGTGATGCCATAGGTGTCGTTCTCACCAACATCTTTGGCGCGGCAGGTAGGGGGCGCTGTTGTGAGAATCTGGTTTAGCTGTTAGCCTAGCAGTTCTTCGTCGCCATGGCTCCCAAGAAGAAGGCGACCACGGCGGTCGGTTCACCGGGGGCCAGACGGCCCGTACCGGTGAGAGCGAGTAGCGGGCCGGTCGCGGACAGGACCCGAGGCACGGGCCGTGAGCACCAACATCGCTATGGAAGTCAGAGCCTGGCGAGCGGCGTCGTTCGTACGCAAGACGGCGGGCCACACGCCACAAAATCCAGAGACGGAGCTGGCCCCCCCGCAGGCGGCACGGGGCCCTCCGGGGTCGCCGCCGTGCCACCCACGGGCGGCGCGACGACCTCCAAGATGCCCACTCCGGCACCCATAGTGCGCTCTTCCCATGGTGTGCGCGATGAGCAGCGTCACCATGCCGGTGACCCTGAGCAACTCCGTGGGAAGAGCCCTGTTTATCACCTGCAGGACGAAGGAGGCCAGCATGCCCACCGAAGTGCTGGCGATCATGGCACACAACCGCTGGGCCGTGGTCGAGCTGCTTCTAACGTGGTTAGAAGTCGAAGCGCGCCACGGTCCACTCAGCTCTCGCCACCACCCACGCCAGCAGAAGCTTTGGCGCGCGCGCAGTTGCTCCTCGACTTCCCTCCTGCCGGGGAGAAGCTCGATGAGTGGAGAGCCACCATCCGGAGCCTCGTCGCCGTCGCCAACAAAGATGATCCGCGACCGGCGGGGCCCTCGGGCCGGCACTCCACCGAGCCACCACATGCCGGCGGCGGAAGAACCGGTGGTGCTGCGGTCACAGTGCACTCTCCTCATCCGCGGCAATCACCGCGGGTGTCAGCCCGCCGTGACGACGCTTGTGATAACATCTCCATAGCGTCGTCCGACCCGCGGACCCACCGCGACCAGCGCCAAGTTCTTCGGGAGCGAGCCCATGAAGACGCTCGAACCACCATCGAGCGCCGGCGCGATACACGCCACCACTCGGACAAGCGGGCAGGGCCCGCTGCGGACCACCCGGGTCTGGGAGGCTCAGCCTTTACGAGGTGGGTTGCCCAGCCTTTACCCGGGAGCTGCGGCAGTTCCAGTGGCCGTCCCACCGCACGTTCAAGCCCGACGTCGGCGAGAAGTACAATGGCAAGACCCATCCGTCGGAGTTCCTCAGCATCTACACCATTGCGATGCAAGCCGCTGGGGCTCGTGACGACAAGGTGCTTGCCAATTACTTCCCGTTGGCCCGGAAACCCAACTTCTTGTCTTGGTTGATGCACTTGCCGGCGGACTCCATTTCTTCTTGGTCAGATTTGTGCTATGAGTTCGTTGGTGCCTTCACTGGAGGCCACCAAGCTCATGGCCAGGCGAGTGATTTGCATATCATTCAACATCCCCGATGTTCACCCCACAGCCGTGATTAGCGCGTTCCATCAGAACATGCACAATCACAAGATGCGTGAGGAGCTGGCGATGAACAAGGTTAAGGATGTGGCCGCACTTTATGTTCTGGCCGATAGGTGCGCCCGGGCTGAAGAGGGAAGGAAGTACCCTGGCAAGGACGCCGGCGCGGAAACCGACTCTACTGATGAAGATACCGCCGCCCCGACGAAGAAGGGTCGGCGTCGCAACAGGAAGCGCAAGGGCAAGACCGTGCTTGCCGTCGAGGGATCCGATAGCACCGGCGCCGCCAAGAAGGCTAAGGCAGACGACCCCGGCAAGGAAATTGCCGGGTTCGCCGCTTGCCGGGCCTTGGCGGCTGCCGACAAGCCGGGGGGCTCCGACAAGCAGTATTGCAAGATCAATCGCACCAAGGGCCACGACCTCCAGAACTGCCAACAAGTCGAGCTGCTTGCTGAGATGCAAAGGGCCGAGTATGAGAGGCGGGACAAGGAGAAGGGCCAGGATGGTGCGGAGGGATCTGGAAAGAAGCATGGCGGCCAGGGAGGTCGCCATGGCAATGATAACCAGCAACAGAGGCCCGCTCGGGGCCGCGACAAGAAGCAAGAAGACAACGATCATGACGAGGACGACGAGTCCGGCAAGCATGAGTTTTAGAAGGCTACGGAGGCCATGTGCGTCGATGGTGGTGCCTCCCGGCATACTTCTCACCGCCGGCTCAAGCAGTGGGCGTGTGAGATTACAGCAGCGGAGCCCTCGTTCGACGCTCAGAAGCCACTGATGTGGTCCAGCACGCCCCTCATCTTTGACGCCGAGGACCACCCTGACCGCACAACTGCGGTCGGGTGTTTGCGGTTGTTGGTTTCACCAATGATACGCAACCTCAAGGTGAACTAGATGTTGGTTGACGGCGGGGCCGGTCTGAACTTGATCTCACCTGTTGTGATCAAAAGGCTGCAAATTCCCGATGGAGACCTCGAGGAAACAGGCACGTTTCAAGGGGTCAACCCGGGAAGGAGCTAGCCGAAGGGGAAGGTCACATTGCCTGTGACGTTTGGAGGCGAGTTGAATTACAGGACGGAGAGGATTGTCTTCGATGTAGCCGAGATCCCCTTGCCCTTCAACGGGATCCTCGGTCGCCCGGCACTAGCCAAGTTCATGGCGGCGTCGCACTACGCCTACAACACACTGAAGATGCCTGGGCCGATGAACATCTGTCACACCCTGATTTTCATGCCACAACACTTAATCTAATAAACATGATAAAATGTGGTTTGACAAAAACTCTTGAGTGTTTGGTCCTTGCTTGATTTGATTTTTGTCTGCTGTTAGCAAGTGCTCTAAAAATCAAATAAATCCTCCAACTCTTATACTCCTTCTCCTTGATCCCAAAACTTTGCCCAATGATCATGCCATGTGTATAGGGCATAAAAATAATTTCTTACAAAATAATTTGGCCAAATAAGTAGTTTCAAAAATTAGTTTCCCAAAAACCCCTGAATTGAGATTTGCACTGCAAGTACTAAATTAAGGGCAGTAAAAATCTTTCCAAAAATATATTTAACTCCTATTAGATATAGGACATCTAGAAACCACAAAAATATAATTTTAAAAGTTATTTTCCTATTTTAGTTAAAGGCTTTTTCTTAAGACCAGAAATGGTCTTTAATAGGTTAAAATTATTTTAAAGCTTCAAAAATATTTGGGAAAAACCTAGGGAAACTCAGTGGACATATATTGTCCATATATAAGAGTTTCAACACATGGTCATGTTCAAATTATTGGTCAAACCCCTCAAAAACCCTTTCTGGATATTTCAAGCTTTTGAATTATTTACAAAGGAAATATTCCCCAAAAATTCCAAGAAAATTCTAGCATGTCACATATGACATGTTTGATGATCTTGCCAAGTCTCATGTCATGGAGAATAGTATAACCCCATGAAATCATCTCAAAACCACTTTTGTCCTTTTTCAAGTTTGAACAACTTTGCACTGTCAAACATGTCCAAATGCTCTGAGACTTGGTGCACATGCTCAAATGGTGTAATAAGGCATCTAGACAAAATGGCACAAGTTGGAGAGAATGTTATCTTGATCAAAGTGCCCCAAAACCCTCTCTGTCCAGAACCAAATTTGAACAACTTTACATTGGCATCTTTCTCCTTTTGATCTCAACTTTTGTGGACATGTTCAGAACCTCAAATGATGACACTACACTAAGTGGTGCATCAAGGAGAATAGCTTTGCATGACTAAATCTTGAAAAGTCCATTTCTGTTGATTTCTAGGGTTTACAAAAGTCGCACTGGCAACTTTGCCCAAATGAACTCAATCTTGGTGGAACCTCTTATTTTCTCATGCCATTTGACCCTGTCAAGCCTCATGACACGGGAAGTCCATTTGCTTGCCCAAACCAACATCAAACACCTTCTGGCAGAAATTTCAAATGCATGTTTTGTCCATTTCCACTAATCTCCACTTTTTCCCAGAGCCTCATCTGGCCCTCCTCTACCTCCTGCATCTTTCCCTGCCCGAGGAGCCATGATTAAGGGGGGGTAGAACCCCATTTTTCTTCTCTGGGCAGCAGCATTCTCCCTCTCTCTCAGCCTCTCTCTCCCTCCTTGACATTCCAGAGCATCCAAGGCTCTGCTCAGCTTTTGCCCATACCCCCTGCAGACGCCAGACACAAGTGGGCGCGCGGGTGCACGCAAAAAGCTGTGGATGCCGGCCGTTTGCATGCTCTGGAGCGCATGGCAGAGCGCCCGAGCATTGACACCGCGTCCCCCGACCGCCTCAAGCCTCCCCCTCGCGCCAGTCGAGGTGGCTCGACGTCCGCAACACGCCACTGTGCAGGCCCCCTCGTCTCTTCCTCTCTCTCACCTCCTGCGGCGCGTGCCCAGAGCCGCCCGGCTCGGCCAATGCTTGCGCAGCTCCTGTGGCCGCGTGCAGCTCGCCCCGCTCCTCCTCTCTCATCCTGGTGCCCCACCAAACTCCCATGAATGCCATAACAGCCCCTCGCTCGCTCCCCTTGCCGCCCGAGCCGTTTCCACGGCCACCCGTGCGCCACGTCCACGGTGAGCCGCGGGTCGGCTACTTAAGGCCACCCCGACCCCCTCTCTACTCCTTTGGCCCTCTCTCTCTCCCGTGCATTCCCTGGACCAACCCACTGCTCTTCCCGTGCTCTCCTTGCACCTCCATGGCCGGAGCAGTGCCGCCGGCCGCCGCTTAAATTCATGGGCCTCGACCCCTCTCTCGTCCCCATGAACACTCCCGCACCCTCTCATCACCACCGCCAACTCCCCCCGTACTCCATCCCCTCCTCCTCGTGCCTTCCTCGCCTTGCCGAACCCCGCCGTCAGCCTCGTCTGCCGCGGCCGACGCCCTGCTCAACCCGGTGCCCCTGGGCGACCATGCCACCCACGGTTGGACGCGGCCGGCTCCCCTGAGCACGCCGGTGGTCAGCTCACCGGAAATGGTGGCCTGTGGCACCGGCAAGCCGCCGTCGACACCGCCCCTGCCCCTGCTCTGTTCGAGCGGGAGGTTGGGGATGAACCAGACAGATGGGTCTCGCGTGGCGGCGACCCTGAGGGCCGGGCCCGCAGGTTAAGTGGACACGGCTTCTTTGGGAGCCGTCTCCCTGAGGCCAAGGCGTATTCTAGGTGGGCGCCTTCGACGTCATCGCTGTCGCCCCGTGCGGTCGTGCGGCTGGGCCAGGCCCAGTGCGCTGCGCCGCTATGTCTCGCCTAGTGCACGCGGTTGCCGCCCAGATCCAGCCCCTTTGGGTAAAAAGCTTTTCCTTTTTCCTTTATGCACAATTTGTAAAATCCATAAATAATTCAAATTAACTCCAAACTTGATGATTCAAATTTCTAGTAGTTTTTAAACTCATGACCTATCTCATGGTGCTAGTTGCACATTTTTCCAGAAATATTTCTTTCACAAATAATTATCAAAATACCATTTTTTCCATTTCTGTCATAAACTTTAGAAAATCACAGAGGGCTCAGATTTGATCCAAATGCCATGATTCAAATTCCTAGATGCTTCTAAGTTCATAACTTAGTTTATGAACATTTTTATTAATACTTTCTATGCCACACAATATAATGAGCCATTTCTTCATATTTGTCAACTTTGCAAATTCATAGGAAATTCATTTGAACTCCAAATCCAGTGAAACCAACACCTAGATGCTTCTAAAATTTTGGTTTGTTAAATGGGTGCCTCTTCTCACTTTTCAAAAAAATGTTTCTGTACACTTCTTGCAAATCCATAAACCCCTTAATTGCATCATATCAAATGTTTAGAAATATTCACTGACCCAATTCCAAGGAAACCACTCTGGTTAATTTTCATATAACCAGAGATGTCCTAGAAAAGTCAAATTAATATTTCTAGAGCATTTTTATTTCCTGCCTTGTTGTGTTGCTTCTTATGGTTGCTTTCAACGATAGTTGACGAAGTAGACGAAATACTTGGAGTTGGACCAGAGATATTTGAAGACCTCGAAGACTTTGTTAAAGCAGGCAAGCAGCCCTTTGACCATGTCCATGAAACCCTTTTTATGCATGCCATATAGCACTTTACTATTGTTGCATCGGAATCATGATGAGATGGTAACCACTTCGGTGGGTTGCCTTTGTTGCTTCCTTGTTGATACTTGCATTGTGCATGACCCTACCTTCCTACGAGGGTTATGCGGGTGGGAGTAGATAGGATGCTAAAGTAGATGCTACGCAAATGGGACGGGTATATGCATGGTGATGGAGGCAAGTATGCTCCCAAAGACTTTTTGAAAACCCCGTCGGGTGACACTAATGCCCGAGGGAGATGTTGAGCTAGGTAACCACTTGACAAAGAAGTGGTGTACCGGGGATATGTGAGTGTGGTTTCAAAAAAATGGATTGGTTTAAGTTGCGACCGTTATTCCAACCTTACATGCGCAACCACTCTACCCTTATATGGGAAAGGGCATTATTGATTACCTAGGCTGATACTAGCTTGGAGCCCGCATTACTAGTGACGGGAGAGTTGTTGTTGCGCTCTCTCGGGACAGGGTCGTGCCAGGTAAGGCGGCCAAGAATATTTTTATGGGGCACCAGACACACCGTTGGTACCCCATGCCAGTGGTATGTGATAAATATGGAAGCAAGGCTCCACAATTTAAGATGTGAAATGTTGGGCACGGGGGTTACTACCAATCGAGTGGACTACATGTTAGGGTCGTCTAGGGAAAGATAGTGATCGGGTGCTTACCCCGGGTACTTGAGGTACCGCGGGTCGTGGATGACACGGAAGTTCCCCGGATCTTGTGGGTAAAGTGTGCAACCTCTGTAGAGTGTAAAACTATTCGAAGAGCCGTGTCCACGGTCAAGGACAGTTGGGTAACCGCTCTTGGGCTACGTCCACATGTTTACAAACCAGTGTATGTGTTTGGATAAGTGGGAAGAACTACTTGGGTCAAGTCAAAGGACTTGACATGATTGAGTTGAGTTGATGCCCACTCTATTTATGTTGATATCTGTAACCTGTCCCCATGGTTACTTGAATTCTCCAGATGCACGTCTTACAAGTTGTTGCACATGACATTCCACTCAAAACTAGATTTCTGCAAAAATTTACCTATATCATGCATTCTTGTATCTTGAACCAAAACATGGGTTGCTTGCGAGCACATTCAAAGTACTCATTGGCTTGCCACTAGTTATTTTATTGGCCAGGCATGAAATAACAAGATATGAAGAAGAATACTTCGGTGACGAACATGCGAGCTAGGACGCTTCCCAGTCAGAATGCCTGTAGGGTTAAGGCAGATGGCATGGGTCCAAGTTAGTGACGAAGATTTCCGCTGCAAAGTTATAATCAAGACTTGATCATAATGGTCATAATTTATGTAAGACGGTATGAATGGATGTAAGACTCTTGTTATACAGCTTTTGTGTGTTCAGTGAGCATTGATCTCTGGGATCACTGTACACGTGCATTCGGTGATCACGACTTATCAGTCTGGGTCCCCACACAGCTGGTATCAGAGCCATCCTGACTGTAGGAAGCCTTAGTTAGCTTGGTCGATAGTTAGGGTTAAACTATTTTCAAAACTAGTACTAATTTCCAAAACTATCTATACTTCTCTTCCCCTCTGAGTTTTTCTGAAAGACTAAGATATATTTTCTGTATCGGCCTCTTCCCCTTCAAAACTTTTGGTCGCTAGAACCCTTATGCCCCTGACCACTGGATTCCTTGAGATCATTGTGGATAGTCTAGAAGGAGGATGCCTTCTCAAACATTCACCCACCTCTTCTGAACACAAGATTGGCGACACCACAACAAGACGATACCAACAGAAGGTACATCCTCGAGGAATGAGGACATGAAGACCCAGAAGATGGTGACACCCTTGACACTGCCCCAAGATGATGTGACCTTAACCTATGATGATCAGGGCATAGGAAGTGCAAGATCATGATATACATCGCTAATAGAGCAACCATGTTCTTATCGTTGTTGCATCGGCAACCACCGGTAGATGAGAACCTAGCCATTTGGTCCGCCTCAGTATAGTGAGCAGGAAAACGGTTCTCTTCATCCCCCGCTCTTGGTGTCGATGTTGTCATCAACGTAACCGACATGTTGGACCTCTACTATGCCTTGTTAATGTCATTGCATAAAGGATTACCTACTTGGTACCATCGACGCCTTAGAAGACAAAAAGGGATCGTCATGATTAAGAAGACAACAGAAGACCGAGTCAATGCCTGCTACGAGAAGCCACCTTCACCCCACCACTTCAACAGGCGAGAAGTTGTTGAAGAATCTTCAGGCTCAACCCAGATTGTTTCATCGAACAATTACAAGAAACGTAGCGACACCTGAGGAGAATCCAAAGGACTGCACGAGACACGGAGCAAACCACGACTACTGAATCCGAGAACCCCTTAGGTATGATGAGTCATGTACCCCCTATGCGCAGTCGAGTCCGTATGATGGTTCGAATAGAACCATGATTGTGTGTTGCTTGTTTTTATTTGTTTGTGTTTTGATATAAGTCGCACTTTTTCCCTATGCAACAAGTACGCGACTATATCACCTTCCTTACGTTATTTCTTTTGTTTGGCCCTTTTTGAACCTGTTTGTCTGCACTTGCACTATAGAATCCCATTTAGGCACTCCCCTCCTCTATGCTATTTCTCCCTCTCATCTCTCTCATCAACTGAAGGCTAGCAAGACAAGATGCGCCAAGGACTCCACCTCAGCGACCAACTAGCACTGAAGACTTTTGTTATAGCCTCCTTGACCAAGTACAACCCCGTAGAGTTATGGTTGCCCCTCAAGATTAGAAACCCATTCCTAGACCCTTTGAGACTTCACAAGATACCCCAGCTCGAATCCTTAACCATGAGCTTAACCTACGGAATCACAAGAGAACAAGTTAAGCTACAGTAAGCCTTGCTTATCACTGGGTTCATTATGGAACTAGTGGGCATAGTGAGCGAGCACATTATCATCCTAGGGTAGCACCAGAACTGACGATGCCATAGGAAAGACCAATTTGGGGATATATGAACAGAGGACTAATGACTTGATGAGTTTATATCAGTGACCTTGAGGAATTATCTGAGACTCTTTGGTGGATTATAAGGCTTTCATATTGGTAGAAGAACTTGGTGGGATCGTGTTAATAAGATAGCATGACTTTCATTACCCCTGAGTAAATTGGATTTAGTAGGACAATTCTGATCGCAAGCTGGGATTCTTGAAGGTATAGGGATTTGTCTTAACAAGGGGATATTGATAGGAGATAGTTGGCATTAAAATTATGACTTGGGGTAAACATGTAGGAATTCTCGTTGGACATGAGATTTGGATTTAAGTAGGTGATTCTAGTTGAGTATAGATGCTGAGTATATCTACATGGTTCGGAGTAAATTGGATTTAGACTGATGATCTCGATCATGATACCATGTTTCTTGGTGGACAATAAACTAGGAGAGTGGATTAATTGTCGAAGTTGATCTAGGATTCTATATAAGCTTGACCTTGGAGTTTATCAAATCACAATAACGGGAATTGGTGGACTGACTATAGTAGAGATAGCCTTTTCAAGTATTTGGGGATTATAGGACATTAGAAGATCATGTGGAACACCATAGACATTGGATTTGTAGAATTAATGAATTATGTAGTTAATGCGCTTTTGGAGTCGATTCATAGGAAAGGAAGCTAGTTCTTGGAGTGGCATACGACGTGTTTCCTTAGGATAAAGATGCACTACCTTGGACCCTGGAAGAATAGGATGAGCACTTGGATTGTCATGTTTTATTCAAGCTTGGAAGCTTGTATGCTCTACCCATGGATTGTTAGGGGTAGCCATACATATGAGTTTGGGGATCGTAGACATATATGATTTTGCTAGACCTCCTCTCAGGAGTCATGATGATATGAATAGCATGAGTGATGATTGGAGTTGACCTATAGGAGATGATGCTATCGGTGATATGGTGTGATTCGTTTAAAGGACTAGATAGAACAATTGGCATCTCAGGAACTGTGCTCAAGGATAAGATGATAAACGATCACTCGCACCCTAGAATCTTTAAAACCCTTAAGCCCTACAAAGCCACAACATGGTCAGATCATGACCACATGCTTTGGATCTAGGTCAAAAAGACCTTGGCCAATACACAACCATGACCACCACCTGTACCCTAACCCACTTTATGTACCTCGTGAACAAGTCATCACGGAGTACTTGGACAATTTGGGTGTCTTCATTATATGATGACATACTTTTCTACCCAAAGACAGAAGAATAGACATTCAGTTGGTTAAGGAACATCTGAAGACCGCCATGTCGAGGAGGAAGAACTAAACCAACCACCATCGTGAAGAAGTAAACTCTTGCGTCGAAGACCATGTGTATGTCACTCCTCTCAGAAGAACCAAGCATTTCCATGTCAAGCAGAAGCTCACTCCAAGATTTAACAACCCCCTCTGAGATTGCTACGAGACGAAGAGAAGACAGTTACCAGCTGGAGTTACCACCTAAGTTATCCACTGTGCACATCATTTTTCCACGCGACACACACCGGAAGTGTTTCCAACTTCCTAACTAGCCCGATCTCTACGAGGGCATCGACCACCGAGCCATCGACCCCTAGCCCAATCTAACCTACCGCGAGCTACCCATTAGCAACCTGGATCAAGAAGAACGTCGTACACGAAGCCACACCATCAAGTACTTCAAGTTCAATGGAGCACCACACGGAAGCAGAAGCAACATGAGGACTTGAAGACTACCCAGATCCAAGTTTCTCTATCCCTTTCCGCGCCTAGTCTGGGAATCTCGGGGATGAGATTCTTGTAAGAGGGGTAGGTCTGTCACACCCTGATTTTCATGCCACAACACTTAATCTAATAAACATGATAAAATGTGGTTTGACAAAAACTCTTGAGTGTTTGGTCCTTGCTTGATTTGATTTTTTTTTGCTGTTAGCAAGTGCTCTAAAAATCAAATAAATCCTCCAACTCTTATACTCCTTCTCCTTGATCCCAAAACCTTGTCCAATGATCATGCCATGTGTATAGGGCATAAAAATAATTTCTTACAAAAATAATTTGGCCAAATAAGTAGTTTCAAAAATTAGGTTCCCCAAAACCCCTGAATTGAAATTTGCACTGCAAGTACTTAATTAAGGGCAGTAAAAATCTTTCCAAAAATATATTTAACTCCTATTAGATATAGGAGACCCAGAAACCACAAAAATATAATTTTAAAAGTTATTTACCTATTTTATTTAAAGGCTTTTTCATAAGACCAGATATGGTCTTTAATAGGTTAAAATTATTTTAAAGCTTCAAAAATATTTGGGAAAAACCTAGGGAAACTCAATGGACATATATTGTCCATATATAAGAGTTTCAACACATGGTCATGTTCAAATTATTGGTCAAACCCCTCAAAAACCCTTTCTGGATATTTCAAGCTTTTGAAATATTTAAAAAGGAAATATTCCCCGAAAATTCCAAGAAAATTCTAGCATGTCACATATGACATGTTTGATGATCTTGCCATGTCTCATGTCATGGAGAATAGTATAACCCCATGAAATCCTCTCAAAACCACTTCTGTCCTTTTTCAAGTTTGAACAACTTTGCACTGTCAAACATGTCCAAATGCTCTGAGACTTGGTGCACATGCTCAAATGGTGTAATAACGCATCTAGACAAAATGGCACAAGTTGGAGAGAATGTTATCTTGATCAAAGTGCCCCGAAACCCTCTCTGTCCAAAACAAAATTTGAACAACTTTACATTGGCAACTTTCTCCTTTTGATCTCAACTTTTGTGGACCTGTTCAGAACCACAAATGATGACACTACACTAAGTGGTGCATCAAGGAGAATAGCTTTGCATGACTAAATCTTGAAAAGTCCATTTCTGTTGATTTCTAGGGTTTACAAAAGTTGCACTCGCAACTTTGCCCAAATGAACTCAATCTTGGTGGAACCTCTTATTTTCTCATGCCATTTGACCCTGTCAAGCCTCATGACACGGGAAGTCCATTTGCTTGCCCAAACCTACATCAAACACATTCTGGTAGAAATTTCAAATGCATGTTTTTTCCATTTCCACTAATCTCCATGAGCTCAACTTTTTCCCACAGCCTCATCTGGCCCTCCTCTACCTCCTGCATCTTTCGCTGCCCAAGGAGCCATGATTAAGGGGGGTAGAACCCCATTTTTCTTCTCTGGGCAGCATCATTCTCCCTCTCTCTCAGCCTCTCTCTCCCTCCTTGACATTCCAGAGCATCCAAGGCTCTCCTCAGCTTTTGCCCATACCCCCTGCAGACGCCAGACACAAGTGGGCGCGCGGGTGCGCGCAAAAAGCCGCGGATGCCGGCCGTTTGCATGCTCTGGAGCGCGTGGCAGAGCACCCGAGCGTTGACACCGCGTCCCCCGACCCCCTCAAGCCTCCCCCTCGCGCCAGTCGAGGTGGCTCGACGTCCGCAACATGCCACTGTGCAGGCCCCCTCGTCTCTTCCTCTCTCTCACCTCCTGCGGCGCGTGCCTAGAGCCGCCCGGCTCGGCCAATGCTTGCGCAGCTCCTGTGGCCGCGTGCAGCTCGCCCCGCTCCTCCTCTCTCATCCTGGTGCCCCACCCAACTCCCACGAATGCCGTAGACAGCCCCTCGCTCGCTCCCCATGCCGCCCGAGCCGTTTCCACGGCCACCCGTGCGCCGCGTCCACGGCGAGCCGCGGGTTGGCTACTTAAGGCCACCCCGAGCCCCCTCTCTACTCCTTTGGCCCTCTCTCCCTCCCGTGCATTCCCTGGACCAACCCACTGCTCTTCCCGTACACTCCTCGCACCTCCATGGCCGGAGCAGTGCCGCCGGCCGCCGCTTAAATTCATGGGCCTCGACCCCTCTCTCGTCCCCATGAACACTCCCGCACCCTCTCATCACCACCGCCAACTCCCCCCGTACTCCATCCCCTCCTCCTCGTGCCTTCCTCGCCTTGCCGAACCCTGCCGTCACCCTCGTCTTCCGTGGCCAACGCCCTGCTCAACCCAGTGCCCCTGGGCGACCGTGCCACCCACGGTTGGACGCGGCTGGGTCCCCTGAGCACGCCGGTGGTCAGCTCACCGGAAACGGTGGCCTGTGGCACCGGCAAGCAGCCGTCGACACCGCCCCTGCCCCTGCTCTGTTCGAGCGGGAGGTTGGGGATGAACCCGATAGATGGGTCCTGTGTGTCGGCGACCCTGAGGGCCGAGCCCGCAGGTTAAGTGGACACGGCTTCTTCGGGAGCCGTCTCCCCGAGGCCAAGGCGTATTCTAGGCGGGCGCCTTCGACTTCATCGCTGTCGCCCCGTGCGGTCGTGCGGCTGGGCCAGGCCCAGTGCACTACCCCGCTATGTCTCGCCCAGTGCACGCGGTTGCCGCCCAGATCCAGCCCGCTTGGGTAAAAAGCTTTTCTTTTTTCCTTTCTGCACAATTTGTAAAATCCATAAATAATTCAAATTAGCTCCAAACTTGATGATTCAAATTTCTAGTAGTTTTTAAATTCATGACCTATCTCATGGTGCTAGTTGCACATTTTTCCAGAAATATTTCTTTCACAAATAATTATCAAAATACCATTTTTCCATTTCTGTCATAAACTTTAGAAAATCACACAGGGCTCAGATTTGATCCAAATGCCATGTTTCAAATTCCTAGATGCTTCTAAGTTCATAACTTAGTTTATGAACATTTTTATTAATACTTGCTATGCCACACAATATAATGAGCCATTTCTTCATATTTGTCAACTTTGCAAATTCATAGGAAATTCATTTGAACTCCAAATCCAGTGAAACCAACACCTAGATGCTTCTAAAATTATGGTTTGTTAAATGGGTGCCTGTGCTCATTTTTCAAAAATATGTTTCTGTACACTTCTTGCAAATCCATAAACCCCTTAATTTTATCATATCAAAATGTTTAGAAATATTCACTGACCCAATTCCAACGAAACCACTCTGGTTAATTTCATATAACCAGAGATGTCCTAGAAAAGTCAAATTAATATTTTTAGAGCACTTTTGTTTCCTTCCTTGTTGTGTTGCTTCTTATGGTTGCTTTCAACGATAGTTGACGAAGTAGACGAAATGCTGGGAGTTGGACCAGAGATATTTGAAGACCTCGAAGACTTTGTTAAAGCAGGCAAGCAACCCTTTGACCATGTCCATGAAACCCTTTTTATGCATGTCATATAGCACTTTACTATTGTTGCATCGGAATCATGATGAGATGGTAACCACTTCGATGGGTTGCCTTTGTTGCTTCCTTGTTGATACTTGCATTGTGCATGACCCTACCTTCCTATGAGGGTTATGCGGGTGGGAGTAGATAGGATGCCAAAGTAGATGCTACGCAAATGGGACGGGTATATGCATGGTGATGGAGGCAAGTATGCTCCCAAAGACTTTTTGAAAACCCCGTCGGGTGCCACTAATGCCCGAGGGAGATGTTGAGCTAGGTAAGCACTTGACAAATAAGTGGTGTACCGGAGAAGGATATGTGAGTGTGGTTTAAAAAATGGATTGGTTTAAGTTGCGACCGTTATTCCAACCTTACATGCGCAACCACTCTACCCTTATATGGGAAAGGGCATTATTGATTACCTAGGCTGATACTAGCTTGGAGCCCGCATTACTAGTGACGGGAGAGTTGTTGTTGCGCTCTCTCGGGACAGGGTCGTGCTAGGTAGGGCAGCCAAGAACATTTTTATGGGGCACCGGACACACCGTTGGTACCCCGTGCAAGTGGTATGTGATAAATATGGGAGCGAGGCTCCACAATTTAAGATGTGAAATGTTGAGCATGGGGGTTACTACCAATCGAGTGGACTCCATGTTATTGTCGTCTAGGGAAACATAGTGATCGGGTGCTTACTCCGGGTACTTGAGGGTACCGCGGGTCGTGGATGACACGGAAGTTCCCCGGATCTTGTGGGTAAAGTGTGCAACCTCTGCAGAGTGTAAAACTGTTCGAAGAGCCGTGTCCACGGTCAAGGACAGTTGGGTAACCGCTCTTGGGCTACGTCCACATGTTTACAAACCAGTGTATGTGTTTGGATAAGTGGGAAGAACTACTTGGGTCAAGTCAAAGGACTTGACATGATTGAGTTGGGTTGATGCCCACTCTATTTATGTTGATATCTGTAACCTGTCCCCATGGTTACTTGAATTCTCCTGATGCACGTCTTACAAGTTGTTGAACATGACATTGCACTCAAAACTAGCTTTCTGCAAAAATTCACCTATATCATGCATTGTTGTATCTTGAACCAAAACATGGGTTGCTTGCGAGTACATTCAAAGTACTCATTGGCTTGCCACTGGTTATTTTATTGGCCAGGCATGAAATAACAGGATATGAAGAAGAATACTTCGGTGACGAACATGCGAGCTAGGACGCTTCCCAGTCAGAATGCTTGTAGGGTTAAGGCAGATGGCATGGGTCCAAGTTATCGACGAAGATTTCCGCTGCAAAGTTATACTCAAGACTTGACCATAATGGTCATAATTTATGTAAGACGGTATGAATGGATGTAAGACTCTTGTTATACAGCTTCTGTGTGTTCAGTGAGCATTGATCTCTGGGATCACTGTACAGGTGCATTCGGTGATCACGACTTATGAGTCGGGGTCCCCACAACATCATCACCGTCCCCTCCGACAAGAAGGACGCACTGATCTGCGCCGACCTACTCTACCGGGAGGCAGTTGCAGCAGCTGCCGCCAAGGCACTTGCTCCTGCCGCTGAAGCCCTGGGAGGGAAGAAGAAGACCGGCAAGACCTCTCGCACCCACTCCGGCAAGCGCACCTCTTCGGAGTGTTGTGCTACCGTCGAGGACGTGCCAGAGAGATCCACCGGCAAGACCAAGAAATCCAGAGCTGCACCACCAGAGACCAAGAGGGTGTCCGTCAAGGAGGATGGTACGGGAGGGGCTTTCACCATAAGCTCCACCCTCAACAGTAAATAGGAAAGCGCGCTCGTCACTTTCCTGCGGGCGAATGTCGATGTGTTTGCATGGCAAGCATCTAACATCCCCGGCGTTCCCATGTAAGTGATTGAGCACCACCTTGCTGTCTGTCCCCATGCACGACCCGTCAAGCAGAAGGTCAGGAAGCAAGCTTTGGAACGATAGGAGTTCATCACAGAGGAGATCAGGAAATTGGAAGCGGCAGGTTTGGTGAGGGGAGTGCTCCATCCGACGTGGTTGGCCAATCCGGTGGTGGTGCGCAAGGCAAATAGGAAGTGGAGGGTATGTATGGACTACACAGATATTAATAAGGCTTGTCCTAAGGACCCCTTCCTGTTGCCGCGCATCAACCAGATTGTTGACTCCACGGCCGGGTGAGATGTGTTGTCATTCCTCGACGCCTACTCGGGCTACCACCAGATCTTCATGACAAGAGAAGATCAAGAGAAGACATCATTTATCACCCCATGTGGTACGTATTGCTTTTTACGGATAACTTTCGGGTTGAAGAGTGCTGGCTCGACGTTTGCAAGGGCAGTCCAAATTGGTTTTGAGCCCCAGCTACATAGAAATATGGAAGCTTATATGGATGACATAGTGGTCAAAACCAAGGACAAGGCGACCCTTGTACAAGATTTAGAAGAGACATTTGCCAACCTGCGCAAGATCAACCTCAAGCTGAACCCTTAGAAGTGTGTCTTCAACGTTCCGTCCGGCAAATTTGTCGGGTTTTTTGTGTCGCAGCGTGGGATCGAGGCAAACCCAGACAAGATCAAGGCTATTGAGCAGATTGAGGCACCCAAGCGGATCAACGATGTGCGTCGGCTCACTTGCTGCGTCGCCGCCATGAGCCGATTCATCTCCAAGTTTGCCGAGCGCGCCCTTCCCTTTTTCAAGACTTGAAGAAGGCGGGCCCAATGGAATGGACCCCAGAGGCCGAGGCGGCGTTGCAAGACCTAAAGAGATACCTTTCCTCTACACTGATAATAGTTGCACCTAGACCACAAGAGCCATTGCTGCGATATTTGGCGGCGACGAATCAAGTGGACAGTGTCGCGCTAGTGGCACAGAGGGAGGTTGACAAAGAGGCAGCGGCAGTGGCAGGACCGGCAGACGGCAAGTCAGAGACTCCCCCGGCAGGGCCTGGTGCCGGCAAGGCAAGGCTCCCGACAGAGTCTGATGCCATCGGGACAGAGCTCGCGCCGTCAAGTGGAGTGGTGCAGAAGAAGAAGATGATGCAGCACCCGGTTTACTTTGTCAGCTCCCTCTTACAGGGGGCTAGGTCAAGATATTCCGGTGTGCAGAAATTGCTCTTCGGCCTCCTTATGGCCTCGAGGAAGCTGCGTCATTACTTCCAAGCCCACGAGTTCACTGTCGTCACCCGCCTCCCGTTGCAACGGATACTGCACAACCCAGATGCAACCGGAAGGATTGTGGAGTGGGCCTTGGAGTTGTTGAGCTTTGGGTTGAAGTTTGAAAGTACCTCGACAATCCAGAGAAGAGTCTTGGCGGAGTTCATTGCAGAATGTACCTCAACGCCCGATGAAGAGATCCAGGAGACCACTCTCCCTGGCAAGGAAACAACTCGTGACTGGATTATGTTCTTTAACGGAGCTTTCTCACTACAAGGCGCCGGTGTTGGTGTGCTGCTCGTCGCACCCACCGGAGAGCACCTCAAGTATGTAGTCCAGATGCACTTTCCCAGGGAGATGCCCACCAACAACACTGCTGAGTACGAGGGATTGCTTGCCGGTCTCAGGATCGCGGTAGGCCTCGGAGTTAAAAAGCTCATCGTCAGGGGTGATTCGCAGCTTGTCGTCAGACAAGTCAACAAAGATTATCAGAGCCTGTTAACGGAGGCCTACGTAGATGAGGTGAGGAAGCTGGAGGAGCGCTTTGACGGTATACAAGCGGAGCACGTTCCCCAAGCGGAGAACGACATCGCCGATTACCTGTCAAAGCGCGCTGCATTCAAGTTACCTGTGGAACCAGGTACCTTTTTGCTTCGTTTAACTCAACCATCCGTCGAACCATCAACGGAGCAGAACAAGAAGAGGAAATCAGGCCCCGGCAAGTACTTTCCCGCCGAGCCCCTAGTGGCCGCCGGCAAGGGTGTTGCCGTGGGCCCTGAGCCTGCCATGGAGCGACCGACTCCGGCAGGCCGTCAAGCCCTGGCTGTAGAGACGGACGCTCCCATGGCGGAAGAGATGCCTTTGGTCCTTGCCGTCGAGCCCCACGCTCCGGCATGGGCACAGCACACCGTCCGTTTCCTCCAGACAAGGGAACTTCCTGAGGAGCAGGAAGAAGCGGAAAAAGTAGCCCGTCGGTCTGCCTTGTACCAGTTCGTCGATGATGTCCTATACAGAAAAAGATCGAACGGTGTGAAATTGAAGTGCATCCCCCGGGAGGAAGGACTGGAGCTGTTGGCAGAGATACACAGAGGCATATGTGGCTCCCACATAGCGTCGAGGGCCCTTGCCGGCAAGGCATTCCGGCAGGGTTTCTTCTGGCCCACTGCCCTCCAGGATGCAACGGCACTAGTAACCAAGTGTGAAGCATGTCAGTTCCATTCAAAGAAGCTTCATCAACCAGCTCAAGCCCTTCAAACAATCTCTCTCTCCTGGCCATGTTTGGTCTGGGGGCTTTGAGTACTTGTACGTTGCAATCGACAAGTTCACAAAGTGGCCGAAGGTGGAACCGGTGAGGAAGGTGACATCACAGTCAGCCGTCAAGTTCTTCAAAGGGCTAGTCTGCCGTTTTGGTGTACCAAACAGAGTCAACACCGACAACGACACGCAGTTCACAAGCCACACCTTCATGCAGTACATCCAAGACCTCGGCAACAAGGTCTGTTTTGCTTCCATGGCACACCCCCGGAGCAACGGCCAGGCGGAGAGGGCGAATGCTGAAGTGTTGCGAGGCCTGAGAACGAAGACCTGTGATAGGCTGCACAAGAGCGGAAGGTGCTGGATTCATGAGTTGCCGGCGGTTCTTTGGTCGATGAAAACGACACCAAACCGAGCCACCGGCCAGACACCCTTTGCCCTAGTATATGGGGCAGAGGCAGTTATCCCCACGGAACTCATATACGGGTCACCTCGAGTTCTCACTTATGACGAGCTTGAGCAAGAGCAGTTGCGGCAAGATGACGCAATGCTCCTTCAGGAAGATCGTCTTCGGGTGGCTGTGAGAGCAGCATGCTACCAGCAAGCCTTCCGCCGCTATCATAGCCGCAAGGTTCATGCCCGAAGCTTCGAGGAAGGCAACCTTGTTCTTCGGCGCGTTCAGTCGGCCAAGAATTCTAACAAGTTGACGCCAAAGTGGGAAGGCCCTTATCGCGTAATACGAGTCACCAGGCCCCGGCGCAGTCTGCCTGGAGACCGAAGATGCTGTCCCAGTGAGCAACTCCTGGAACATCGAGCATCTTCGTAAGTTTTACCGATAAGGCGCGGCTTGTCGGGCCTCCCGGCAAGCCACCTTTTGTACAAGCTTTGCTGGCAAGGCATGTAACCCTGTGTACAAAGCCAGGCGCAGACCCTGAGCATAAATAAATGAAGCGATGGCGCCCTAAGTTAAGTCTCTCCCTCGGTTAGGGTTGGTAGTGCTTAGCGGCGACTAACCCCTAAGCCTAGAGGTCGAGTGTGCGTCTTTCTGTTCTCTTTGGTTCGCAGGGTACTTCTGCTGAGCCTCTTGGGAAAAGGAGAACGAACCGGCGCTCCGGCCCCGGCAGGGCAAGGCTGCCGGGGGCTGAAGATACAAGGATCCGACCATGGCAAGCCAGGGTTGCCGGGGGCTGCGGATTCAGATAAGTCTTTCATCCCCCTGTTAAGCGTTTCCGTATAGAACCGGGACATATGAAACCTCGTTTATGTTCCTAAAACCACCGTGCTCCCCCTTTCCTGTACCTGAGAGCTACCTCCTGGGTCGGAATTTGGTAGTAGTCGCGGTGGCGAGGAGATGAACGAGGGGCCTAACTCTACTTCCCCCCTGCCTCCGCCAAGAGCGCAAGAATGGTCGACTAAAGTGGGGAAACGGCAAGGCCTGTTGCCGGGCGACAATGTTTACCTTAAAAATAACAAGGATTCGTCCTTGGCATGGGCCTCGCTCATGCACAAAGAACCCGACAAGTACCCTTTTTCATTAAAAACATCCCATACAGGTACAGTTCATACGGAATTAAAAACATGAGCAAGGGGGGTTACAAGTCTTAAAATAAACAAGTGCCCGCAGGCTTACAAACTAAAAAGAAATAAGGTACCCATAATCCCTTTCTTGTCCCTCTCCACAAAAGGTGGAACAAGGCGGCAGGAGGGCAAAAGGGGTGCCTAGGCAAGGTGCGAGGAGCAGAAGGCACCAAGTGAACATCTTGGTGCCGGGAAAGGAGCTGGAAGACGAGGCAGCGGGCCAGCAATACGCGACGAAGGCGTCGGTGCCCGCGTACTCCGAGTTGACGGCCGCCGCTGTAACATCCCAAATTTTCAATTTGGTATGTTATACCTAGATCATCATTGCATATCATGTTTTATTGCATTTTGACAAATCCTCGATAAATCCTAAGCAACTCAAGGACCCTCGGAGAGAGTTGGGGATTTTTCTTAAATTTTCATATTTGATTTTTTATCAAATAATAAGACGAGGATTTTTGTTTAATTATTTTCCGTCCGGAAAAATATTTCATTTTAAAATAAACGAGAGGAGAAAATATGACTTCTCCAAAACAATTGAAATACTGGAGGAAAAATGTTAAAATCATTATTTGGAATTTATTTGGATTTTATTTGCAATTTTTATTGCATTAAAAATATTGCATGTTTTCAAAATATTTATTTTGATTTAAAAAAATGTTCACCCTATTCTAGATTTTCTAACTATACGGGGAAAATTTATTTCATATTTTTCTGATTTTTATTCATTTTTCTACGAATTATTTTCCGCAAAACTTATTTAAAAAAAAGACGAGCGACGCCCGCTGGGCCGAAGCCCAGCCGAGCGCCGGCCCGCCCGCGCCACTCCTTCCTCCGCACGGGACGCCGCCGCCGCCCTGACCGAGTCCGGCCGCCGCACGCCTCCCCTCGCCGCCCCCTCCCCCAAGCCACCCCGGGACCCCCCCTCCTATATATACCCCCCCTCTCTCTTTCCTGTCACAGCCGTCGCCGCCGCCCTCACCGCCGAGCGCCGCCGCCGCCCGCATCTCGCCGCACCGCCGCCGCCGTAGCCCGCGCCGCCGCCGCCGGGAGCCGCCGCCCTCGCCTCGCCGCACCCCCCCGAGCCCCGCACCCCGCGCCCGAGCCCGGAGCCCCGCCGGAGCCCTCGCCGGAGTAGCCCCGACGAGGTACTGCCGCTGCCCCGTTTCGTCGTTGCCGGTTTTCGTTTAAAAAAACCTAGATCGGTTTTTTCGGTTTTATTATTTTGCGAGCGTTCACCGAACCGTTCGTTTTAGCGAACGCGTTCGTCGGTTTTTCTCTAATAACGAACGTCCGTTATTTAACCGTTCGTCCGTTTTTCTTTTTCGTCGGATTTTTCTCGTTATTTTCTCAGATTCGATTTCTGATCGAATCTTCGATTCTGTTTAACTTCTCGCTCGGTTATCGGAATCAGGCGATTCAAGCGTCTAGAGTTTCGTCTTGAAATTCTCTTTCCGTTTAACCTACTCAAACAAGTTTTTGCAACAGTAAAATTTGACCTAGATCCAGATTAGTAAATGAAGTTTCTTTCTTTCACCGTTTGACTTTCGTTGCTTCTTTCGAGTTGATTCTTTTTGCAAACCGGAGTTCTTAAGTTGAACTTTCTGGTTGGTTCTTTCATTCGAGTTTTACCTGTGCATTAGATGAGTACTGATTGTATGCTTGTTTGCTTGCGATAGAGTACCCGGAGTGTGCCGCTTGTTACTTCGACTCGTTAGGTTTTGCGGATCATCAGCAAGGCAAGTAACACTTTGATCATACCCCGTTCATACCCAGTTTTACTGCATTAGATCTGTTTTCCTCAAACATTGCATGATTAGGATCTAATTAAATTGTGGGTATTGGGAAGTAGTTGAGGTAGTACCTATTACCTGTTTTTCTTATCAAACCCTTGGGAGTTACTTCTACGTTGCTTTTATTATTGCCATGCTATGCTCGTAGACGTGGATTTGGGTTTGAGTGATATTCACGACAGATGTGAGATTGTTAATAATGGTTCAACTTAAGGTGGCAACTAAAACTCACATCTGGGTGGATTGAGGCACCTGGAGAACCCAGTGTTGTCTGTTTGTATAAGGTCCGCCACCCAGGCTCAAAGGGATCATAAGATTATTCATGCTAGAAACTTCCGTGTGCAGCCACAAGCTATTATGGGCTCTAGCATAGTTGAGTAGGTTACAAGATCTCTTGAAGAGGTGGGCTAGCAGATGTAGGGGAAAGTAGGTGTACCGGTCCACCCGGAGTAAAGAGTGATTGTTCCTGAAAGACTGTGTCTTGGTCATCCGTTTCTCAAACATCATGTAGTGCGAGAATCAAGCGGAGGCGATCGAGTCTTGTGGGGAAAAGTGCGCAAAACTCTGCAGAGTGTACAAACTGATCATGATTAGCCGTGTCCCCGGTTATGGACAACTTGAGTATCTAGTACTTGGATTATCATTTGAATCTCATCACCATGTTACTTATAATTAATTTTGTTGGGTTAATGATAACACTTAATTGGGATTGAGTTGGAGGTACCTTCTCAATGTTTCACAACCACCATGATAGTTAAATAAAATTTATTCCTTTGAAGTAGGATAAAATTGGCTTTTCGCAAAACTGTAACCATAGAGCTTTCCACCAGCCATATATGCATATAGTATAGCATTATTATTGTTCATTGCTCTCTATGTGTTACTTTGCCAGCATATTCTATGTGCTGACCCGTTTTTGGGCTGCAACATTTCATGTTGCAGACTTTTCAGACGACGAGTAAGGTGCCTTAGGTCGTGGTCTTATACTCAGTGATGCCGCTGGAGTGATGGACTCACTTATCTTCCAAGTCTTCCGCTGTTATCGTTATTAGATGGCCTTAAGCCATGTTTATCATACTTAATCTCTTCGGAGATATTCGATGTAATAAGTGTGTGATTGCTACTCTGTTATAAATCCTCCATTTGTACTGTGCGTGTCAGCATTACTGATCCAGGGATGACACTGGTGCACAGCAGCACATGCCATTTGAGGTCTGGTCGCTACAAAGTTGGTATCAGAGCACACGCTGACTGTAGGACACGACCACTAAGCTTAAGCCCTAGAAAGCTTCTCTCTTCTCATTTCTGACCCCTCTCCACTTTCTACTCTTTTAGGAATGGCGAATGCAAGGAGGAAGTTCATGCAACCAGATGAAGACACGCCGTTTGGTCGACACTTGAAGGAAGTCACCAAGTACTTGAACATAGGAATACCAAGCGTCACCAGAACCTACAACGCCACATTACCTGAAGAGGAGAGCTGGAAGATTCAAGTTATCATTCTAGGAAGGATGTTTAGTGCCATGAGATTGGTTTTCGAAGCACCAACTTGGAGTTTAGGGAACAGCATGGCCGCACACATCGCCATGGGACGCATTGGAGAAGTCTATCACCAGGAGCTTAAGGATACAATTTATCAGATTTGTGGACGTCGAGACGCGCAATGGGAGATGATCAGAACCAAGAAGGATGGATCAATCGCAGCATTCATCCAGGAGCAGAACCAACATATTCGTCGTCAGGAGAACCAGATGTGCACGGACAAGGAAGTACTGAAGAAGGCATTAACGAAGATCAAGGAGCTCCAAGAAGAACTCAAGGCTACACGCGAAGATTATTTGGAGGAAATCAACGCACTAGTAGGGAAGATTGACGACCTGGAGAAGAAGATTGGAGTATTCGTGGGAAATCCAGTGCCAAAAGCAGAAGTCGACGAATGCACTTGTCCGGATAACTACATCATCATCGACGACACCGACTCGGAACCTAGTGAAGACGACTGGGTTGATGAAGCTGGAGCAGACATCATGGAGTCTTCAACGGATCAGAATTTCTAGTAGATCACCATATCAGTAGTAGTTTTCCCCCATTTAATAGTATAGTTCAAGCACTTTGTAACGCTAGTTAGATCGATTGTTTTGCCTTGTTTGAATTGATTGAGTGATATTGATTGAATTTGTCTCATGAGCATATGGGTAGTGTTTTCTCTCTAGACCTCATTCTTTTCTTAACTCTCATCTTTTCTAAACCTATCAGATGCCTCCGAGACGCGACACCGGATTTGTTTTCCCGCCAGAGATCACCCAGTTGATTCAACAACAGAATGCCCTGATGCAAGTGTTAGTGCAGAACCAAGGCAACAACAACAACAACAACCCACCGCCACCACCACCTGTTGATCACTTAGCCCGTTTCTTAAGGCTAAACCCGCCGGTGTTTTCCAGTAGCACCGAGCCGATTGTAGCAGATGATTGGCTCCGCAAAGTTGGAAGGGAGTTGACCACTGCAGTAATAGGTAAGTTTTTGGTTAAGTCATTTACTGCAACCGTTCTTTTCGATACTGGTGCATCACATTCATACATATCAAGGGGATTCGTGAATAAGTTTAAGATGTCCACCCAAGTTCTCAAAACCCCTATGTTAGTAACCTCGCCAGGAGCAGAGTATATGGCCACCCAAGGATGTTTTCAGATACCATTGGCCATTGGTAGGCATGTTTTCCCCTCAGACCTCATTGTTTCGAATCGCAAGGTTTGGATGTGATTCTGGGAATGGATTGGCTATCGTTGTATGGAGGAAACATCGATTGTGCCAGCAAGACAATTTTGCTTACCACCCCGGAAGGAAAAAGGATCAAGTATGTATCCCGGCATATGCCGAAGAGGACTCAAGTAAATTGCTTATCAGGAGTTGTACAGGAGGAAGTACCAGTGGTGAAGGATTATCCGGATGTATTTCTAGAAGATTTGCCAGGCATGCCCCCAGATAGAGACATTGAGTTCTTGATTGAACTTTTGCCAGGCACAGGGCCAATATCTAAGAGACCGTACAGGATGCCCGCAAAGGATTTGGAGGAAATTAAGAAGCAGATCAAGGAGTTACTGGATAAAGGCTATGTTCGCCCAAGTTCGTCACCTTGGGGATCCCCAGTACTTCTAGTGCAGAAGAAAGATGGATCACTGAGGATGGTTGTTGATTACCGAGGATTGAATGAAGTGACCATCAAAAACAAGTACCCACTGCCGATGATCAATGATTTGTTTGACCGCTTACAAGGAGCTAAAGTATTTTCCAAGATCGATCTACGATCAGGGTACCATCAGTTAAAGATTCGAGAGCAGGATATACCCAAGACGGCATTTACCACCAGATATGGATTGTATGAGTATACCGTTATGTCATTTGGTCTGACTAACGCACCTGCCTATTTCATGAACCTGATGAACAAAGTGTTTATGGAGTTTTTGGATAAGTTCGTCGTGGTGTTCATTGATGATATTTTAATCTTTTCCAAGGATGAAGAAGAGCATGAGGAGCATTTACGATTGGTACTTGAGAAGCTCAGAGAACATCAATATATGCCAAGTTCAGCAAATGTGAGTTTTGGTTGAAGGAAGTTGGATTCCTTGGACATGTTATTTCTGGAGAAGGAATAGCAGTAGACCCTGCCAAGGTTGACACAGTGACAAGTTGGGAATCACCCACGACAGTTGGAGAAATCCGGAGTTTCCTTGGACTTGCAGGATACTATCGGAGATTTATCGAGAATTTATCAAAGATTGCTAAGCCCATGACTGAGCTATTGAAGAAGGACACCAAATTCAATTGGACTGAGGAATGTGAAGCTAGTTTCCAAGAGTTGAAGAAACGATTGGTTACCTCACCAGTGTTGATTCTGCCCGATCAACGCAAGGATTATGAAGTTTATTGCGACGCTTCTCGTCGAGGACTTGGAGCAGTGCTTATGCAGGAAGGAAGAGTTGTGTCGTATGCTTCACGACAACTTAAACCCCATGAGAAGAATTATGCTACGCATGATTTGGAATTAGCAGCCGTGGTGCATGCATTGAAAACATGGAGACATTTTCTCATCGGAAACCATTGTGAGGTGTACACGGATCACGAGAGTTTGAAGTATATTTTCACGCAGAAGGAGTTAAATCTCAGACAGAGGAGATGGTTGGAGCTCATTAAAGATTATGATATGAGATTGCATTATCACCCTGGAAAGGCTAACGTAGTAGCAGACGCGTTGAGCCGCAAGAGTCATGTCAACACCCTCATGACAGGAGAGTTACCTCAGGAGTTAACTGAGGACCTTCGCGAGCTATGTTTGGAGATAGTCCCTAGAGGCTATTTAGCGACATTGGAGATTCAGTCTACCTTGATGGAAAGGATCAGAGAAGCTCAGAAGACAGACAAGGAGATTGAAGAGATAAAAGAGAAGATGAGCAAAGGAAAAGCCAAGGGATTTCGTGAGGATGAGCACGATACCTTATGGTTCGAGGACCGCGTATATGTGCCAAATGATCCGGAGATCAGGAGGTTGATTTTGCAAGAAGCCCATGATTCACCGTACTCGATTCACCCAGGGAATACCAAGATGTATTTGGATTTGAAGAATACTTTCTGGTGGACCGGAATGAAGAAGGATATTGCGGAGTATGTAGCAGTTTGTGATGTATGTCAGAGAGTGAAGGCAGAGCATCAGAAGCCAGCAGGATTGCTGCAACCATTGCCAATACCCGAATGGAAGTGGGATAAAATAGGCATGGATTTTATCACAGGATTACCCAGGACTCGTTCAGGCTATGACTCGATATGGGTTGTAGTCGACCGTTTGACGAAAGTGGCTCATTTCATTCCTGTGAAGACCACTTACTCCAGTGCTAAGTTGGCAAAGATATACATGACCAGGATCGTATGTTTGCATGGAGTTCCGAGGACCATTGTATCAGACAGAGGAACCCAATTTACCTCAAAGTTTTGGAAGCAGTTACATGAAACATTGGGAACCAGGCTGGAATTTAGTACAGCTTTCCACCCACAGACAGATGGACAGACTGAAAGAGTCAACCAGATTTTGGAGGACATGTTGAGAGCATGTGCACTAGATTATGGATCTAGTTGGGACGACAATTTGCCATATGCGGAGTTTTCATATAACAACAGTTATCAAACCAGTTTGAAGATGGCCCCTTTCGAAGCCTTCTACGGAAGGAGGTGTAGAACACCGTTGTTATGGGACGAAGTTGGAGACCCTCAGTTGTTTGGACCAGATTTGATTAAGCAGTCTGAACAGAAAGTGAGGTTGATTCGCGATAGGCTCAAGGTAGCCCAGTCCAGGCAGAAGAGTTATGCCGATTCTAAACGAAAGGAGACCGTTCACGAAGTCGGAGACAGAGTGTATCTTCGAGTATCACCACTTCGAGGAGTGAAGCGCTTTGGAGTTAAGGGAAAGCTAGCGCCCCGTTTTATCGGACCATACAGAGTGTTGGAACGTATGGGAGAAGTTGCCTACAAGTTGGAATTGCCCGAAGGATTGTCTGGAGTACATGATGTATTTCACGTTTCGCAGTTGAAGAAGTGCCACGCAGAGATGGCTGAGATACCACTAAGAGATACTGTGCCACTGGAAGCGATACAGTTGGAAAGTGATCTGACTTATGAGGAGAAGCCAGCTAAGATTCTCGAGTATGCCAGCCGAGTTACCCGCAGCAAGGTTATCAAGGTTTGCAAAGTCCAGTGGAGTCACCACACGGAGGATGAAGCCACCTGGGAGCGAGAGGAAGATCTACGGAAAGACCACTCCCACCTGTTTTCTAGCCAACCCGAATCTCGAGGGCGAGATTCATCTTAAGGGGGGTAGGTTTGTAACATCCCAAATTTTCAATTTGGTATGTTATACATAAATCATCATTGCATATCATGTTTTATTGCATTTTGACAAATCCTCGATAAATCCTAAGCAACTCAAGGACCCTCGGAGAGAGTTGGGGATTTTTCTTAAATTTTCATATTTGATTTTTTATCAAATAATAAGACGAAGATTTTTGTTTTAATTATTTTCCCTCCGGAAAAATATTTCATTTTAAAATAAACGAGAGGAGAAAATATGACTTCTCCAAAACAATTGAAATACTGGAGGAAAAATGTTAAAATCATTATTTGGAATTTATTTGGAGTTTATTTGCAATTTTTATTGCATTAAAAATATTGCATGTTTTCAAAATATTTATTTTGATTTAAAACAATGTTCACCCTATTCTAGATTTTCTAACTAGACGGGGAAAATTTATTTCATATTTTTCTGATTTTTATTCATTTTTCTACGAATTATTTGCCGCGGAACTTATTTAATAAAAAAAAGACGAGCGACGCCCGCTGGGCCGAAGCCCAGCCGAGCGCCGGCCCGCCCGCGCCTCTCCTTCCTCCGCACGGGACGCCGCCGCCGCCATGACCGAGTCCGGCCGCCGCACGCCTCCCCTCGCCGCCCCCTCCCCCAAGCCATCCCGGGACCCCCCCTCCTATATATACCCCCCCTCTCTCTTTCCTCTCACAGCCGCCGCCGCCGCCCTCACCGCCGAGCGCCGCCGCCGCCCGCATCTCGCCGCGCCGCCGCCGCCGTAGCCCGCGCCGCCGCCGCCGGGAGCCGCTGCCCTCGCCTCGCCGCACCCCCCCCCCCCCCGAGCCCCGCACCCCGCGCCCGAGCCCGGAGCCCGCCGTAGCCCTCGCCGGAGTAGCCCCGACGAGGTACTGCCGCTGCCCCGTTTCGTCGTTGCCGGTTTTCGTTTAAAAAAAAACCTAGATCGGTTTTTTTCGGTTTTATTATTTTGCGAGCATTCACCGAACCGTTCGTTTTAGCGAACGCGTTCGTCGGTTTTTCTCTGTTAACGAACGTCCGTTATTTAACCGTTCGTCCATTTTTCTTTTTCGTCGGATTTTTCTCGTTATTTTCTCAGATTCGATTTCTGATCGAATCTTCGATTTTGTTTAACTTCTCGCTCGTTTATCGGAATCAGGCGATTCAAGCGTCTAGAGTTTCGTCCCGAAATTCTCTTTCCGTTTAACCTACTCAAACAAGTTTTTGCAATAGTGAAATTTGACCTAGATCCAGATTAGTAAACGAAGTTTCTTTCTTTGACCGTTTGACTTTCGTTGCTTCTTTCGAGTTGATTCTTTTTGCAAACCGGAGTTCTTAAGTTGAACTTTCTGGTTGGTTCTTTCATTCGAGTTTTACCTGTGCATTAGATGAGTACTGATTGTATGCTTGTTTGCTTGCGATAGAGTACCCGGAGTGTGCCGCTTGTTACTTCGACTCGTTAGGTTTTGCGGATCATCAGCAAGGCAAGTAACACTTTGATCATACCCCGTTCATACCCAGTTTTACTGCATTAGATCTGTTTTCCTCAAACATTGCATGATTAGGATCTAATTAAATTATGGGTATTGGGAAGTAGTTGAGGTAGTACCTATTACCTGTTTTTCTTATCAAACCCTTGGGAGTTACTTCTACGTTGCTTTTATTATTGCCATGCTATGCTCGTAGACGTGGATTTGGGTTTGAGTGATATTCACGACAGATGTGAGATTGTTAATAATGGTTCAACTTAAGGTGGCAACTAAAACTCACATCTGGGTGGATTGAGGCACCTGGAGAACCCAGTGTTGTCTGTTTGTATAAGGTCCGCCACCCAGGCTCAAAGGGATCATAAGATTATTCATGCTAGAAACTTCCGTGTGCAGCCACAAGCTATTATGGGCTCTAGCATAGTTGAGTAGGTTACAAGATCTCTTGAAGAGGTGGGCTAGCAGATGTAGGGGAAAGTAGGTGTACCGGTCCACCCGGAGTAAAGAGTGATTGTTCCTGAAAGACTGTGTCTCGGCCATCCGTTTCTCAAACATCATGTAGTGCGAGAATCAAGCGGAGGCGATCGAGTCTTGTGGGGAAAAGTGCGCAAAACTCTGCAGAGTGTACAAACTGATCATGATTAGCCGTGTCCCCGGTTATGGACAACTTGAGTATCTAGTACTTGGATTATCATTTGAATCTCATCACCATGTTACTTATAATTAATTTTGTTGGGTTAATGATAACACTTAATTGGGATTGAGTTGGAGGTACCTTCTCAATGTTTCACAACCACCATGATAGTTAAATAAAATTTATTCCTTTGAAGTAGGATAAAATTGGCTTTTCGCAAAACTGTAACCATAGAGCTTTCCACCAGCCATATATGCATATAGTATAGCATTATTATTGTTCATTGCTCTCTATGTGTTACTTTGCCAGCATATTCTATGTGCTGACCCATTTTCGGGCTGCAACGTTTCATGTTGCAGACTTTTCAGACGACGAGTAAGGTGCCTTAGGTCGTGGTCTTATACTCAGTGATGCCGCTGGAGTGATGGACTCACTTATCTTCCAAGTCTTCCGCTGTTATCGTTATTAGATGGCCTTAAGCCATGTTTATCATACTTAATCTCTTCGGAGATATTCGATGTAATAAGTGTGTGATTTCTACTCTGTTATAAATCCTCCATTTGTACTGTGCGTGTCAGCATTACTGATCCAGGGATGACACTGGTGCACAACAGCACAAGCCATTTGAGGTCTGGTCGCTACAGCCGCCCGCCTTCTCCGGCCCTCCTACGCCAGCCGCCCAAGGAGACGATGGGGAGCACCCCGATGGAGAGCTTGGCGAGGATGGCCGTCGGCAGGGCGCGTGGCCGAGGGAGGGGCGGCGCGTACAGTCGAAGTCGGAGTCGGCATCCTGCCGCTCGACTCCCTCGTCGCCGCTGTCGCTGTCCTCCTCGGCACTCCCTCTTGAGGAGGAATCTTCATCGTCGGAGGAGCTCTCCACACAGCACTTCAAGCGAGTGCCAAGATCTCCAAAGACCTTGACGGAGAGAAGGCCGCCCTCCATTAACTTGAAGTAGAGGACGAGCCCCACCATCAGGCTATGGATGCGGGCAAATGCCTTCCATCCACGACGGAGATACATGACGTGAGGAGCGGGGAAGTCGACGTCGACCCGCGTGCCGCCGGTCCCGCAGCCCCTCATGTGCAATCTGAGGGTCTGGGGCGGATCGAGCTCCATCTCCTGGGCGAAGGGGGTGGGGAGACGGAGATGACGACGCGGTGGCCGGCGCAGCCTGATCAAGAACTCGCGAGGTTGGTCCCCGACGTGACCCTCCATCGCGGGAGGCACCGTTGGCGGAGGCAAGGCCATCGCGCCACCTCGTCACCCTCTCCCTCGACCGCCGCGGTGACCTCGGCCACGGCCCCTCCCCCTTCCTCTTGTGGCCGGCTCCGCTGTCGTGGGCTCATGGGAAGGGGGGACGCGCTCACGAGCAGCAACCCTTGCCGCCACCATCGAAGGCCCAGCACCTCCTCTCACCATGGCAGGTGGAAGAAAAGAGCGAAGGTAGAGGAGGATGGACGCGGAAGGAATGTGGGATGATGCCCCTCGTCCCCCTCCTTATAAAGGGGTGGGGTCGAGGCTAGGCTGCCCCACTCGACCAACCCAGCCATCGGGGGTGCGGGGAGTCAGGACCGACCCGCTGCCCCAATCAGCGACGGCCTGGTTTCCCGCCTCCACCGCCTGCCACTTGCATGGAGGACGCGTGGCGGGCGAGCAGGGTCGAAGGGACGGGTGAGGCGACCGTTCCCCGCCCCGTGATCATTGGGCGCGGGCGCCTTGAAGACTCTGACCCGAGTCCACCCAGTAAATGAGCCACGCCTCCACGCCTCCCTCTTTTTATGGGGAAGGCGCGAGCTGCCTCTTTACCACGATGTGACGCATGCATGCGGAAACCGCCCCATGCATGATCCCCACGTCACGCACGACCCTCCATGTCACGTAGGTCGTGGGGAAGCGCAGCGGATGGAAAATTACTGCGGTAAAGTCCCGCCCTGACTGCCCGCGCACCGTTTTGGGCCCGGCCCAACAACGTGTCGCGCTTATGTGTGGCCCAGGCCCGGGGGCTCCTGTCGGTGTACAAAAGTAGGGGCGCTCCTTTTGACCCCTTTACTTGTGCACGGACAGTCGGAGCCGCACCCACAGCCACACTAAGTAGAGCAGGGGAGGGAAACCGGAGAGAAGCCAGAGGACAAGATGGTCAGAGGCAACGCCAAGACCAGAAACACAAGACAACAAAGGGGCGAGGTGGAGTCCCCCGGCAAGGCCCTTGCGGGGGCGGCCTCCGCGGCCCCGGCAAGAGCCTTGCCGGGGCAACTTGCCCAAACACCAACAGAGCGAGCCGTCCTTGAGCCCACGGTTCCAACCCAACCGACTATGATTGGACCAGGGCTCGGGAGGCACCTCCGTGGTGGCATGCAGATCTTTGTCAAGACCATAGGTATATGAGATCAGATGAGGATCAGAAGACAACAATCCTCGGCAAGATCCTTGCCGAGGAAAGCCAGAAGACTCCCGGCAAGATCCTTGCCGAGGACGACTGCGCGCCACGGCAAGATCCTTGCCAGCCCCCCAGCAAGGCCCTTGCCGAGGACATCAGCGGGGCCACTCCCAGGCCCGCACCAGCCAAGTTTCCACCGCCATTAGCATGTAGCTGCCAGCCCGACCAGCTGGGCAGGCACCTATGTGGCAACATGCGGCTCCCAGGCCAACTCAGCAAGCGCCTACGTGGCGGTGTGTAGATCTTCATGAAGACCCTACCACCACGCCACCTCAGCTGCCTGCCTGCCTACATGGCGCCGCATGCATCGCTAGCCAGGGCGCGTGTCAAAGCGAGGAGGGGCGGCGACGGACGGGACGGGCCTCGTTCCCGTCCCTGATAAAGCTAAGGGACACCTAAGCAATGCATTAAATGCGTCTTGTCCTGTAATACAGGCGATAAGCTCGCAATACTGTAGGCCTTTCCACCTCCTGAGTGCCACTGTGGCAGCCCTTTCGATTATAAAAGGAGGCCCATGGCGTACTAGAGGGGGATTCGGCTCTTTTGAACTACACAACCACTGTAGCTAGTTCGAGAGCTCAAGAACACTCAATACATCCACCAAAGCAGGACTAGGGTTTTACGCATCCTCGCGGCCCGAACCTGGGTAAACGATCCGTGTGCTTTCTGTCCTGATCCGCTCTTCTCACAACCCCGCGCCCTGCCAACCGTAGTAGGGATTCTTGTGATCCCATAGGTGTCATTCTCACTGACAATGGTCCTTTTAAGGTGTTAGAGAAAATAAATGATAATGCATATAAACTTGAGCTGCATGCAGATTTTGGGGTTAGTCCCACTTTTAACATTGCAGATTTGAAGCCTTATTTGGGTGAGGAAGATGAGCTTCCGTCGAGGACGACTTCATTTCAAGAAGGGGAGGATGATGACGACATCAATACCATTGTTACACCCACAACTCCTACTACTACATATACTAGACCAATTACTATAGCTCGCGCACGCCAATTAAATTATCAGGTACTTTCGTTTCTTGGTAATGATTCTAATGTTCTTGAGAATATGATGCTGCCTAAATTGGATACATTTGTTTGCTTACAAATGAAGGGCCTGGCATGGATAAGAGGGATGAACACTGGAGCAATACCAAGCATGGAGATGATGGCATGCGCAAGGGGAACAAGAACGGAGTTACAAGTGATGATTTCAGGACTTTGAAGCCACCATAATGAGTGCATGAAGCCTTGGACGAAATATACAAGATGCCACTTCATAAATTTCGTCCAGAGGCTATTATAGGTGCTGCGTCACCTTATTATTGGGCCAGGCCCATGTAATTTCGAAATACTTGAGTATAGGCTATTTTTAGAGTCCGTATGTGTGGGGAAACAAGAGATAGGGTTGGTTTCGGACCCCTCCCCCAGGGGCCATGAAATTCCCCTCCTCTTCCTCCATATATACAGCCCTTAGGGCACCGTTTAGACTTTGGGTTTTGTTTAGATTAAAGTTCACCATAGCTGCAACTTCGCGTACTTCGTTTGTGTTCAACGACCAGACAAAGGCGTCACAGAACCCCACCTTGATCAATAAAGCTTTCCTCTTATATTCGCAATATCCAGATTGCAATCTTAGTTTCTTGCTTGTTCTTTGTTTGCCTGCAGGAAACAAACCTTCGTGGTTAGGTTGATCATGCTCCGGCATGGTCAATAACCTCTCGGAGTTGGTTTAGCGATTGCTAAGGCGCGACGTCCTCGCACGTTCGTTGTCGGATCGTCAAAGTCGACTTCCTCCAAAACGATAGCCACAATCTCATCGAAAGACAGACACCTTTGCCTCTACCAGTGTGTGGCCGCACCCACCTCCGGCCTCGCCCGCCTTCGACCGGCCTCGCCGCTGCCGCTCCCTGCTACTGCTCTGCCCGCTGCACTCTGCTGCTGCTCCTGTGCTACAGTAACATTCAGGTACTGTAGCAGTAGCCAGCTTTGCAACTATTAGACTGACTAGCCCTCTTGACAGCCCCTGAACAGCAACTAAACAAAAGTTAATAGGAGTAAAATTCATGTGGGCAGGAAGTACACTTGACAAACTTCATTTCACCCACTGGACCCAATCCATTTGAAGCGCGGATTAAATCCTACGAAATTCAAAAAATGCTAAGTTCGGTTAGCTGAAAAACTGAGAAACAGCTTTATTTTCATAGCTACTTTAGAGTTGTTGATGTTCAATCGAATGAACTCTAACATGGATGTCAATGATACTGTCATGTAGATCACAGAAAGATGATAAAAACTGGTAAAGGGCACTAAGCCATAGGATGTACAAAACTACAGTTATAGCCTTCGGAAAATAGCTAAGTGGTGTTAAAACTGAGCGATTCTCAGACTTAGCCAATTTTCAGGAAATTCCAGAATATGTTTAAAGCTTAGAAAATTCATAGAAAATAATCTGTAACTCGGATGAAAATGTTTTCTACATTAAAGTTGCTCAGAAAAATCCAACGAATCCGAATACGAGGTCCGTTCATCTGTCCCATGCCCCTAGCATGCTGAACATGGAACTGTCCCCTCTATTTCATCTGTCCGAAAAATGTCAAACGCTGGGAAAACATTCCCGGATGTTTTCCCTCTTCGTCTGTATCACCTAGCACTGCGTTAGTTCACCCCTAGCACCGCGTATTACCATGTTATGCTTTATGATGCTTTGTTTGCTTTATACTTATTGTTTCTTCCCCCTCTTCTATCCAGTAGACCCCGAGACCGATGCTGCCCCTGTGATGGACTACATCGACGACGACACTTCTTCCTTTTCAGTAGAGCTTCCAGGCAAGACCCCCCTTTGATCATCCCATATCGCCCATTCCATTCTCTCATGCTTGCATTAGATTTTGCTACTGTTATTGTTTGCTCCTATTCTGATGCATAGCCTGTTTATTGTAACCTGTTGTTGTTACCTACCTGCTTATCCTAAACTGTTTAGTATAGGCTGGGTAGAGACCTATCAGAGACCCCCACTTTGTCCCGATTGCCCCGCTGGATTATCAGAAGACCCCGATCAACGGGATCGAAGACCAAGCCCCGGCACCGCACATAACTTTCCCCTTGGTGTTAGACACACGGTTACTATGGTTACTATGACTTTACACTGAACCATATTACTAAAGACGGGTCGGCCCTGAGGGGTATCCGTGCGAGCTTAATTGCGAGTGATGAGGAGTCGGGTTGACCTGGAGGGTGCCCACGAGATAATTACGAGGCGTGGCCAGGCATTCTTAGCCCTTGCCGCAAGTCCTCGAGACGGGGCGACGGGGTCACATCTTTCGTGAGTCTCTGCTTGTTACCGCGCTTTCCTAATCCACTATGATTTGGATATTTGATCCGAGGGGCCTCTGGCCTAATAGCACTAACCATCACGTGGGCATAGTATGGGCGTTCTGTGTCGTATGCATCAGCCGAAGCTTAATAGATGTCATGCGACTGAGCGGGCGCGCCGGGTTGGACTGGTAAGCACCTGCCTTTTTAAGGAGGTAGCTAGGTCTGCTCACCGGCCGTGTACGCAACGTGTAGGAGTTCCCGGGGCGATGGCCCAAGACCCCTGGGGGCATAGGTTTAGTTTGGCGTGCTGACCTCTCTATTAAGCCTAGGTCGGGTTGGGGCGTATTGTTTGGCCGAGGCCGGGCACGACCCAGTAAAGTGTGTCCGGCCAGAGTTAATCGAGCGTGGTTGGTAAGTTGGTGCACCCCTACAGGGAAGAAAACATCTATCGATAGCTTATCCTATGGTAATGGACACTTGGAGTTGTAACCCGATCGATACAACTAGAACTTGACACCTGAGATGAGAACTGGATAGTATGGCTCTCGGATTGCTTTCTCCCAGGGATTCGAGAAAGGATCTCTGGCCGAGGTTGATAACACTACTACTACTTTACTTTATGCTACTCTTATCTCTTCTGATGCTCCAAGATGCTTGGAGCTGCTTGAAGATGCTAGTCTTTGATAGGCTAGGCTTTCCCCTTCCCTTCTGGCATTCTGCAGTTCAGTCCACATATACTACCCATTTCATTGACACCGATGCATATGTAGTGTAGATCCTTGCTTGCGAGTACTTTGGAGGAGTACCACGGTTGCTTTGCTCCCCCCTTTTCCCCCTTTTCCATTCTTCTCAGATGTCACAACTAGATGGTGGAGCCTAGGATCCAGACGCCACCTTCGATGACGACTGCTACTGCACTGAGGGTGCCTACTACTACGTGGAGGTCGCCGTCGACCAGGAGTAGTTAGGAGGCTCCCAGGTAGGAGGCCTTGCCTTTTCGATCGATATTGCTTTTGTGCTAGCCTTCTTTAGGGAGACTTGTCTAACCTATGTCTGTACTCAAATATTGTTGCTTCCGCTAATTCTTGTGTATTCTAGCTTATGTATTCAAGCCCTTGAGGCCCCTGGCTTGTAATATAAAGCTTGTATTGTTTTAATTTGTGTCTAGAGTTGTGTTGTGATATCTTCCCGTGAGTCCTTGATATTGATCATACACATTCGCGTGTATGATTAGTGTACGATTGAATCGAGGGCGTCACAAGTTGGTATCAGATTCGGCTGCCTGTAGGATCCCCCATTCCAACTCCTTGGCCGAAGTTGAGTCTAGTCGTCCAAAAATGTTTTACTAACTTGGCTGTGTGGCTTACGGGCCCACGTCGCCATTGGGTGGTATTAGGATCGTTTATTCCTCGTCTATACTCTGGGACTCTAGTCTCTCGTCTATTCGGGTTAAACATTTTACTAACTCTGACATTGGGTTCTCGTACCCACTTCCTCCCGGAGAGCCCTGACATTACCGATGATCGCTTGCTTCGCCAGAAGATTCTGCAAATACTCCTCGATGTTTCTCGAGACCCTGTGCCAACTGCCTTGCAGTTCCTGACCACCGATAATCCCCCTGAATAACAACCTTGCCTCTTGTACCTTCATCCCTAGTTGCTCTCGTTATTACAAGATACCACTAGTACTCTCTGTTGTTCTGAGAATCCTTTGTGCCTTCTGCTTTGCAGCTTCTTTTCGAACTGCAGATAATTCACTTAACTGGGGTTCGTTCATCCCCAGTTGTTCATATGCTTTCCAAAAAACCTGAAAATGCTATCTGATCTTTGAAAAATCCTCTGCAGCCTATTGCTCTTGATTCTCCTTGTCTGCTTGCATTAGGATTAATTCCATATGTGTAGAAATATTCTTTAAAAATCTTTGTGATTGTCATTCTGTTCCTATGGGTTCAGCGTGTGTGCGAATACTCGCAATCATCAATTAATACTTGGAAATTTTCTTTCCGTCTCAGACATCTGTCCAGATATGAGCTGGTTCTTGCCCAATCCAGATTTGATCGGGTGCAACTCTAAGTCTATTCAACTTACTCATCTTTTGGTCAGAGCCTCTGCTTCTGATCCTCCGTCTTGAAATCATAATTCCTCTGCACCCAAGCATCGAACCATTCAGACGTTTCTATAAGCCGATGGCATTGCATCCCTTGTTCATTTGATTGATTACCGATACTCATATAAACTCTGTTGTGAATCGCCAGATCCATTGCTGGGTTGTTATCCGACAGTGTCCTTCACATCCAAAATCTTGTGAGTTTTTCCCTGATACATAATACCTTCGGTAAATTGTATCATCTTCTTTGACTTCGATACTCTGCTTTCGAACTCGTATCTTTTGCTTGGTTGATGGTTCTATAGATTCATAAAAATGCCACGATGGGTTGAACTTATGCCTTTCATAATCCGTGTGAACCCGAGAGTTCTCATGAGTCTCACTCTTCTAGTACTTCGCCAGATAAATCTTCTACACTACAATTTCTTCGAAAACAACAATTGAATGAAAGGTTATGCATTGAAGCAGTGGGAGTTGACCTTGAACCTTTGTGTTCATGCTCATGGACCCGATGTAGAACTTCTCATAAAAACTTCTCTTAAAAATTAATTACCCCCTTGATATAAGTTCATCTTATATATGAGATCTGGTCTTTTGCAATCGTGGTCCCCACCATGATTGTTCTTCTTTGATCCCATTTCGCGGGCAAGTTAAAGCACTTGTTCTGCAAATAAATATGCTTGTCCAACCCCTATACTCAACTATCTCGAGTATTACCCCCCTACTGTCTCGAGGATATCATCCTATTGTACTGCGTCCTATGAACTTTTTGATGGAGTGGTATTTCCCCCCTGTCATAGTAACTCCACGGCATTAGGGTTGTCGTCAACCGAGACCACTGAACAATGAATCGATTCCGCTTGGTGATACATCACTCCTAGTACTTTGTTGCTGGGGAGTTAGATACCACCTCACGTCATTCCTAGCCTGATTGGCTATATCACTATCGTGCTAATTTTAACTGTGCGACCTGGTCCTTATGCCCGGAGCAACTTCCGACGACGAGCAAAGCTTGCGTCGATCTTCCGCATCCTATCATTTCATCTTGAACAAGTTTGATTTCGAGCTTGTGTCAAATCCGTGGTTCTCATGGCCTTTCACTTCATCTTTCCTTTTGTCTATTGTCGTCCCTGCTCGATGGCATCTTCCAAGAATCTCCCGAAATTTTTTGTCATGATCACCGTCAACACTTTGATTTCTTCAGAGATGTCAATAGAATTCATGTTGAGAAATAGCATCCTTGCTCTTCGATGATTTGTGATATCATCGATGACATCCTTGACTTTCTGCCAACACATACCTTGTTGTGATTGGTTATTCTACGTTCCGAGATAATCTTGGAAAAATGTTCCTTTGTATCTCTTGTGATCTTTAGATCCAACCTTACTAGAAACACCAAATAAATGCTACCACGAAGCATGACTGTGGTATTCCGAATATTGACAAGAACATTGGTAGCACATTACCAAAGGTTCTGGATCTATCATCCAGACACCATTGCATGGATAACATCATGAATTTCCTTGCCCCTTTAACTAAATGGTGATGTACTTGTTGTTCTCACATGTATATCATGCTCTACTTTTCCTTGGGAAAAGATATACTCCCAATTCTTGTGTGTAAACACATTTTTCCTTTCCTTTGGTTTGTTTAATCTTTCTTGTGATCTATGATATAAGCACTAATATTTTCCTGCTTATGTAAACACCTCGGTGTACAACTCCGTCAGTAAACCCTGTTACTATTGTTGATGATATTCTTTGAGTTTCAAGTGCAAAAAGTCCAGCTTAGGGCCCGAATTTGAGGGTCCTCTGGGGCACCTGGCGCAAGCCGGGAGTATTTATTGCGTTTGCACACTCTTCATGAGCATATGGAGTACTTGTGGGTCCGAAACACACTCCGCATGGCAAAGTTATGACCGTTTTAGTGAACACTGGCCCATTATATGACACTCCTTGAGAGAACTTCATTTTCCCGTGATGCGTTCTGGCGCGTTGTCCCAAAATTTTATGACATCAATACTGAGGATATTGTTTCGAGATCTATAATTATGAATGCGAGGATGCCCTCTTGTTCTTTGCTGTCGCGCACATACTTTACGGCATGCCACTTGGCAAAAAGAAGAATAAGGCTTATAGTCGCAACATTTTCTTGAATTTACGACTAATTGTATTGCCCGGATCGTAGAGCATGTGCACAAATAAACATTTGTCCTTACCAAGCGGTCAAAGGTGTATACCCACCATAATCTGTCAAATTTCACTCCAAAGGAAGTGCAAGTGGGTTCAAAAACTTATTTGGAAAGCAACGGCGAATGAGATTATTTGACTTTCAAGTGCAAAAAGTCCACATTGTGGGCCGAATTTGAGAGTCCTCCGGGGCTCGTGGTGCAAGCGGGGAGTATTTCTTGGGTTCGCACGCTCGTCACGACCATTTTGAGTACTTCTGGGTCAGAAATAGACTCTGTATGGCAAAGATATGACTGTTTTTGGGAACACCGGTCAATTATATGCCACTCTTTGAAATAACTTCATTTTCTCATGACGCATTCCGGCGCGTTGTCCCAAAATTTTGTGGCATCGATACTGAAGATATTGTTAACACATCTGTGTTGAACGATGCTAGGAATACCCTCTTGTTCTTTGCTACCGCACGCATACTTTACGGCATGCCACTGGGCGAAAAAGGAGAATAAGGCTTATAGGCGCTAGATTTTCTTGAATTTACGACCAAATGGAATTGCCCCGATCATAGAGCACGTGCAATAAGAAACGTTTGTCCTTACCAAGCGGGCTAATGTGATACCCACCATATTCTATCAAATATCACTCTAAAGGAAGTGTAAATGGGTTCAAAATCTTGTCTGAAAAGTAGCGGTGAATGATATTCTTTGACTTTCGAGTGCAAAAAGTCCAGCTTAGCAGCCGAATTTGAGGGTCCTTTGAGGCTCATGGCATAAGCTGGGAGTATTACTTGGGTTTCTTTGGTTTGCACACTCGTTCGAGCATTTTGATTACTTGTGGGTGAGGTACAGACTCCGTATGGCAAAGTTATCACTGTTTTAGTGAATACCAATCTATTATATGACACTCTTTGAAAGAACTTCAGTTTCTCGTGACGCGTTCCGGTGCATTGTCCCAAAATTTTGTGACACTCTTTGAAAGAACTTCAGTTTCCACATATGTAATAATGAATACGAGGAATATGCTCTTGCTCTTTGCTATCACGCACATACTTTACGGCGCATTGTCTCATAATTTTGTGGCATCGATACTGAAGATATTGTTAACACATCTGTGTTGAACGATGCTAGGAATACCCTCTTGTTCTTTGCTACCGCAGGCATACTTTACGGCATGCCTCTAGGGGAAAAGGAGAATAAGGCTTATAGTCTCTAGATTTTCTTGAATTTACGACCAAATGGGATTGCCCCGATCATAGAGCATGTGCACAAAGAAACATTTGTCCTTACCAAGCGGGCTAATGCAATACCCACCATATTCAGTCGAATATCACTCCAAAGGAAGTGTAAATGGGTTCAAAATCTTGTCTAAAAAGTAGCGGTGAATGATATTCTTTGACTTTCGAGTGCAAAAAGCCCAGGTTAGCAGCCGAATTTGAGGGTCCTCTGGCGCTCATGGCATAAGCTGGGAGTACTACTTGGGTTTCTTCGGTTTGCACACTCGTTCGAGCATTTTGAGTACTTATGGGTCAGGTACATACCCCGTGTGGCAAAGTTATCACCGTTTTAGTTAATACCGGTCTATTATATAACACTCTTCGAAAGAACTTCAGTTTCCCGTGACGCGTTCCTACGCATTGTCCCAAATTTTGTGACATCGATACTGAGGATATTGTGTCCACATATGTAATAATGAATGTGAGGAATACGCTCTTGTTCTTTCCTGTCGCGCACATACTTTACGGCATGCCACTGGGCGAAAAAAGGAGAATAAGGCTTATAGTCGCTAGATTTTCTTGGCATTACAACCAAATGGGATTTCCCTAATCATAAAGCATGTGCACAAAAAAATGTTTGTCCTTACCAAGCGGGCTAATGTGTATACCCACCATAATTTGTCAAATTTTACTCCAAGGAATTTTAAATGGGTTCAATAACTTGTTTGAAAATTAGCGGTGAATGAGATTCTTTGAATTTCAAGTGCAAAAAGTCTACCATAGGGGCCGAATTTCAAGGACCCCTGAGGCTCCTAACACAAGCGTGGTATATTTATTTGGTTGCTCGTCGCAACATTTTGAGTACTTGTGGCTCAGAACACACTCCCTATGGCAAAGTAATGACCATTTTAGTTAACACCGTCAATTATATTGCACTTCTTGAAAGAACTTCATTTTCCCCTGATGCATTCCGGCGCGTTGTCCCAAAATTTTGTGACATCAATACTGGAGATTTTGTTTCCACAAATGTATTGATCGATGCGACGAATACCCTCTTGTTCTTTGCTGTCGCGCACATACTTTATGACATGCCACTGGGCGAAAAAAGGAGAATCCGGCTTACAATCGCTAGATATTATTGAATTCACGACCAAATGGGATTGCCCCGATCATAGAGCATGTGCATGAAGAAACGTTTGTCCATACCAAGTGGGCTAATGTGTATACCCACCATAATCTGTCGAATTTCACTCCAAAGGAAGTGTAAATGGGTTCAAAATATTGTCTGAAAAGTTGCGATGAATGATATTCTTTGACTTTCGGGTGCAAAAAGTCAAACTTTGGGCTCGAATTTGTGGGTCGTCTTGGGCTCATAGCACAAGTAGGGAGTATTTCTTGGGTTTGCACACTCGTCACAAGCATTTTGAGTACTTCTGGGTCAGAAACATACTCCGTATGGCAAAGTTATGTCCGTTTTAGTGAACACCGGTCCATTATATGACACTGCTTGAAAGAACTTCATGTTCCCGTGACGCGTTCCGCGCCTTGTCCCAAAATTTTGTGATATCGATACTCAGGATATTGTTTCCACATATGTAATTATGAATGCGAGGAATACCGTCTTGTTCTTTGTTATCGCGCGCATACTTTAAGACATGCCACTTGGCGAGAAAAGGAGAATAAGGCTTATAGTCGCTACATTTTCTTGAATTTACGACCAAATGGTGTAGTCCGGATGATAGAGCATGTGCACAAAGAAACGTTTGTCCTTACCAAGCAGTTGAAGGTGTATACCCACCATAATCTGTCGAATTACACTCCAAAGGAAGTGTAAATGGGTTCAAAACTTGTCTGCAAAGCAGCGGCGAATGAGATTATTTGACTTTCAAGTGCAAAAAGTCAACCTTGTGGGCCGACTATGAGAGTCCTCCGGGGCTCGTGGCGCAAGCGGGGAGTATTTCTTAGGTTTGCACGCTCATCACGATCATTTTGAGTACTTGTGGGTTAGAAACAGACTCTGTATGGCAAAGTTATGACCGTTTTAGCGAACACCGGTCCATTATATGGCATTCCTTGAAATAACATCCTTTTCTCGTGACGCATTCTGGCGTGTTGTCCCAAAATATTGTGACATCGTGTGTTGATCGATGCAAGGAATACCCTCTTGTTCTTTGCTATCGCGCGCATACTTTACGGCATGCCATTGGGCGAAAAAAGGAAAATAAGGCTTATAGTCGCTAGATTTTCTTGTATTTACAGCCAAACGGGATTGCCCCAATCATAGAGCATGTGCACAAAGAAATGTTTGTCCTTACCAAGCGGGCTAATGTGTATACCCACCATAGTTTTTCAAATTTCACTACAAAGGAAGTGTAAATGGGTTCAAAAACTTGTCTGAAAAGCGGCGTCGAGTGAGATTCATTGACTTTCAACTGCAAAAAGTCTAAAATAGAGGCCAAATTTGAGGGTCCCCCGAGGCTCCTATCACAAGCATGGTGTATTTCTTTGGTTGCTCATCGCGACCATTTTGAGTACTTGTGGCTCAGAAACACACACCGTATGGCAAAGTTATGACCGTTTTATTTAACACCGGTCCATTATATTGCACTCCTTGAAAGAACTTCATTTTGCCATTACGCGTTCTGGCGCATTATCCTAAAATTTTGTGACATCGATACTTAGATATTGTTTCCACATATGTATCACTCGATGCGAGAATACCCACTTGCTCTTTGGTGTCGCTCACATACTTTACAACATGACACTTGGCGAAAAAAGGAAAATAAGGCTTATAGTCGCAAGATTATTGAATATGATTGCCCCGATCATACAGCATGTGCACAAAGAAATGTTTGTCCTTACCAAGCGGCCAATGTGTATACCCACCATAATCTGTCGAATTTCACTCCAAAGGAAGTGTAAATGGGTTCAAAATCTTGTCTGAAAAGCTGCGGTCAATGATATTCTTTGACTTTCGAGAGCAAAAAGTCCAGCTTAGGGCTCAATTTGAAGGTCCTCTAGGGCTCCTGGTGCTAGCCAGGAGTATTTATTGGGTTTGCATGCTCTTCACGAGCATTCTGAGTACTTGTGGGTCAGAAACAGACTCCACATGGCAAAGTTATGACCGTTTTAGTGAACACCGGTCCATTATATGACACTCCTTGAAAGAACTTCATTTTCCCGTGACGCGTTTCAGCGCGTTGTCCCAAAATTTTGTGACATAGATACTGAGGATATTGTTTTGACATATGTAGTTATGAATGCGAGGAATACCCTCTTGTTCTTTGTTGTCGTGTACATACTTTACAGCATGCCACTTGGCAAAAAAGGAGAATAAGGCTTATAGTCGCTACATTTTCTTGAATTTACGACCAAATGGTATTTTCCGGATCATATAGCTTGTGCACAAAGAAACATTTGTCCTTACCAAGCAGTCAAAGGTGCATACCCACCATAATCTTTCGAATTTCACTCCAAAGGAAGTGTAAATGTGTTCAAAAACTTGTTTGGAAAGCAATGGCGAATGAGATTATTTGACTTTCAAGTGCAAAAAGTCCACATTGTGGGCCGAATTTGAGAGTCCTCTGGGGCTCGTGGTGCAAGCGGGGAGTATTTCTTGGGTTTGCACGCTCGTCACGACCATTTTGAGTACTTCTGGGTTAGAAACAGACTCTGTATGGCAAAGTTATGACCGTTTTAGTGAACACCGGTCCATTATATGGCACTCCTTGAAATATCTTCATTTCCTTGTGATGCATTCCGGTGCGTTGTCCCAAAATTTTGTGACATCGATACTGAAGATATTGTTAACACATATGTGTTGATCGATGCGAGGAATACCCTCTTGTTCTTTTATATTGCGCGCATACTTTACGGCACGCCACTGGGCGAAAAAGGAGAATAAGGTTTATAGTCGCTGGATTTTCTTGTATTTACTACCAAATGGGATTGCCCCAATCATAAAGCATGTGCACAAAGAAATGTTTGTCCTTACCAAGCGGGCTAATGTGTATACCAACCATAGTTTGTCCAATTTCACTCCAAAGGACGTGTAAATGGGTTCAAAAACTTGTCTGAAAAGTAGTGGCGAATGAGATTCATCGACTTTCAAGTGCAAAAAGTAAACCATAGGGGCCGAATATGAGGGTCCCTCGAGGCTCCTATCACAAGCGTGGTGTATTTCTTTGGTTGCTCGTCGTGACCATTTTGAGTACTTGTGGATCAGAAACACACACCGTGTGGCAAAGTTATGACCATTTTATTTAACACCGGTCCCTTATATTGCACTCCTTGAAAGAACTTCATTTTTGTCCTGACGCGTTCGGGCGCGTTGTCCTAAAATTTTGTGACATCGATACTTAAGATAGTGTTTCCTCATATGCATCGCTCGATACGAGGAATACCCTCTTGCTCTTTGCTGTAGCACACATACTTTACAGCATGCTACTTGGCGAAAAAAGGAGAATAAGGCTTATAATCGCTAGATATTATTGAATTTACGACCAAAAGGAATTGCCCCAATCATTGAGCATGTGCACAAAGAAACTTTTGTCCTTACCAAGCGGGCTAATGTGTATACCCACCATAATCTGTCGAATTTAACTTCAAAGGAAGTGTAAATAGGTTCAAAATCTTGTCTGAAAAGCAGCGGTGAATGATATTCTTTGACTTTCGAGTGCAAAAATTCCAGCTTAGGGCCGGAATTTGAGGGTCCTTTGGGCTCCTGGCGCAAGCCGGGACTATTAATTGGGTTTGCATAGTATGCACGAGCATTTTGAGTACTTGCTTTAGTGAACACCGGTCCATTATATGACACTCGTTGAAAGAACTTCATTTTCCCGTGACGCGTTCTTGCGTATTGTCGCAAAATTTTGTGACATCGATACTGAGGATATTGTTTCAACATACGTAATTATGAATGCAAGGAATACCCTCTTATTCTTTGCTAATGAGCACATACTTTATGGCATGCCACTTGGTGGAAAAGGAGAATAAGGCTTATAGTCGCTATATTTTCTTGAATTTACGACCAAATGGTATTGCCCGGATCGTAGAGCATGTGCACAAAGAAACATTTGTCCTTACCGAGCGGTTAGAGGTGTATACCCACCATAATCTGTCGAATTTCACTCCAAATGAAGTGTAAATGGGTTCAAAAACTTGTCTGCAAATCAGCGGCGAATGAGATTATTTGACTTTCAAGTGCAAAAAGTCCACCTTGTGGGCCGAATTTGAGAGTCATCCGGGGCTTGTGGCGCAAGCGGGGAGTATTTCTTGGGTTTACACGCTCGTCACAACCATTTTGAGTACTTGTGGTTTAGAAACAGACTCCTATGGCAATATTATGACCGTTTTAGTGAACGCTGGTCCATTATATGGCACTCATTGAAATAACTTCATTTCCTTGTGACGCATTCCGGCGCGTTATCCCGAAATATTGTGACATCGATACTGAAGATATAGGTAACACATTTGTGTTGATCGATTCTTGGAATACCCTCTTGTTCACTGGTACCGTGCGCATACTTTTCATTATGCCACTGGGCGATAAAAGGAGAATAAGGCTTATAGTCGCTAGATTTTCTTGAATTTACAACTAAATAGGATTTCCCCGCCCATAGAGCATGTGCACAAAGATACATTTGTCCTTACCAAGTGGGCTAATGTGTATACCCACCATAATCTATCGAATATCACTCCAAAAGAAGTGTAAATGGGTTCAAAATCTTGTCTGAAAAGTAGCGGTGAATGATATTCTTTGACTTTCGAGTTCAAAAAGTCCAGCTTAGCGGACGAATTTGAGGGTCCTCTGGGGCTCCTGGCGTAAGCCGAGAGTATTACTTGGGTTTCTTTAGTTTGCACACTTGTCGCGAGCATTTTGAGTACTTGTGGGTTAGGTACAGATTCCGTATGGCAAAGTTAGGACCCTTTTGTGAATACAGGTCCATTATATGACACTCCTTGAAAAAACTTCATTTTCCCTTGACGTGTTCCTGTACGTTGTCCCAAAATTTTGTGACATCCATACTGAGGATATTGTCTCCACATATGTAATTATCAATGCGAGGATACCCTCTAGTTCTTTGCTGTCGCGCACATACTTTACGGCAATGCCACTTGGCGAAAATAGAAGAATAAGGCTTATAGTCGCTACATTTTCTTTAACTTACGAACAAACGGTATTACCCGGATCATAGAGCATGTGCACAAAGAAACATTAGTCCTTACCAAGCAGCAAAAGGTGTATACCCACCATAATATGTTGAATTTCACTCCAAAGAAAGTGTAAATGGGTTCAAAAACTTGTAAGAAAAGCAGCGGCGAATGAGATTCTTTAACTTTCAAGTGCAAAAAGTTCCCCTCGTGGGCCGAAATTGAGTCCTCCGGGGCTCGTGGCGCAAGCGGGGAGTGTTTCTTGGGTTTGCACGCTTGTCGCGACCATTTTGAGTACTTGTGGGTTAGAAATAGACTCCGTATGGTAAAGTTATGACCGTTTTAGTGAACACGGTCCATTATATGGCACTCCTTGAAATAACTTCATTTTCTCGTGACGCATCCAGGCGCGTTGTCCCATAATTTTGTGACATCAATACTGCAGATATTGTTAACACATCTGTGTTGATCGATGCTAGGAATACCCTCTTGTTCTTTGCTACCGCGCGCATACTTTACGACATGCCACTCCGCGAAAAAAGGAGAATAAGGCTTATCGTTGCTAGACTTTCTTGAATTTATGGCCAAATGAGATTGCCCCGATCATAGAGCTTGTGCACAAAGAAACACTTTTCTTACCAAGCGGGCTAATGTGTATACCCACCATAATGTGTCGAATTTCACTCCAAAGGAAGTGTAAATTGTTTCAAAATCTTGTGTGAAAACTAGCGGTGAATGATATTCTTTGACTTTCGAGTGCAAAAAGTCCAGCTTAGCGGCCGAATTTCAGGGCCCTCTGGGGCTCCTCGCGTAAGTTGGGAGTATTACTTGAGTTTCTTGGGTTTGCACACTCGTCCGAGCATTTTGAGTACTTGTGGGTTAGGTACAGATTCCGTATGGCAAAGTTAGGACCCTTTTGTGAATACAGGTCCATTATATGACACTCCTTGAAAAAACTTCATTTTCCCTTGACGTGTTCCTGCACGTTGTCCCAAAATTTTGTGACATCGATACTGAGGATATTGTCTCCACGTATGTAATTATCAATGCGAGGATACCCTCTAGTTCTTTGCTGTCGCGCACATACTTTACGGCAATGCCACTTGGCGAAAATAGAAGAATAAGGCTTATAGTCGCTACGTTTTCTTCAACTTACGACCAAATGGTATTACCCAGATCATAGAGCATGTGCACAAAGAAACATTTGTCCTTACCAAGCAGCAAAAGGTGTATACCCACCATAATCTGTTGAATTTCACTCCAAAGAAAGTGTAAATGGGTTCAAAAACTTGTAAGAAAAGCAGCGGCGAATGAGATTCTTTAACTTTCAAGTGCAAAAAGTTCCCCTCGTGGGCCGAAATTGAGTCCTCCGGGGCTCGTGGCGCAAGCGGGGAGTGTTTCTTGGGTTTGCATGCTTTTCGCGACCATTTTGAGTACTTGTGGGTTAGAAATAGACTCTATATGGTAAAGTTATGACCGTTCTAGTGAACACGGTCCATTATATGGCACTCCTTGAAATAACTTCATTTTCTCGTGACGCATCCAGGCGCGTTGTCCCATAATTTTGTGACATCAATACTGCAGATATTGTTAACACATCTGTGTTGATCGATGCTAGGAATACCCTCTTGTTCTTTGCTACCGCGCGCATACTTTACGACATGCCACTCCGCGAAAAAAGGAGAATAAGGCTTATAGTCGCTAGACTTTCTTGAATTTATGGCCAAATGAGATTGCCCCGATCATAGAGCTTGTGCATAAAGAAACACTTTTCTTACCAAGCGGGCTAATGTGTATACCCACCATAATCTGTCGAATGTCACTCCAAAGGAAGTGTAAATGGTTTCAAAATCTTGTGTGAAAACTAGCGGTGAATGATATTCTTTGACTTTCGAGTGCAAAAAGTCCAGCTTAGCGGCCGAATTTCAGGGCCCTCTGGGGCTCCTGGCGTAAGTTGTGAGTATTACTTGAGTTTCTTGGGTTTGCACACTCGTCCGAGCATTTTGAGTACTTGTGGGTCAGGTACATACTCCGTATGGCAAAGTTATGACCGTTTTTGTCAACACCGGTCAGTTATATGGCATTCCTTGAAATAACATCATTTTCTCGTGACGCATTCTGGCGCATTGTCCCAAAATTTTGTGAAATCGTGTGTTGATCGACGCAAGGAATACCCTCTTGTTCTCTGCTATCGCCCTCATACTTTACGGCATGCCATTGTGCGAAAAAAGGAAAATAAGGCTTATAGTTGCTAGATTTTCTTGTATTTACGGCCAAACGGGATTGCCCTAATCATAGAGCATGTGCACAAAGAAATGTTTGTCCTTACCAAGCGGGCTAATGTGTATACCCACCATAGTTTGTCAAATTTCACTCCAAAGGAAGTGTAAATGGGTTCAAAAACTTGTGTGAATAGCAGCGGCGAATGAGATTCATTGACTTTCAAGTGCAAAAAGTCTACCATAGGGGGCCAAATTTGAGGGTCCCCCGAGGCTCCTATCACAAGTGTGGTGTATTTCTTTGGTTGCTCATCGCGACCATTTTGAGTACTTGTGGCTCACAAACACACACCGTATGGCAAAGTTATGACCGTTTTATTTAAGACTGGTCCATTATATTGCACTCCTTGAGAAAATTCATTTTGCCGTGACGCGTTCTGGCGCATTGTCCTAAAATTTTGTGACATCGATACTTAGATATTGTTTCCACATATGTATCGCTCGATGCGGGGAATACCCTCTTGCTCTTTGGTGTCGCTCACATACTTTACAGGATGCCACTGGGCAAAAAAAGGAGAATAAGGCTTACAGTCGCTAGATATTATTGAATTTACGACCAAATGTGATTGCCCCGATCATAGAGCATGTGCACAAAGAAATGTTGGTCCTTACCAAGCGGCCAATGTGTATACCCACCATAATCTATCGAATTTCTCTCCAAAGTAAGTGTAAATGGGTTCAAAATCTTGTCTGAAAAGCATCGATGAATTTTGAGTACTCGTGGGTCAGAAACAGACTCCACATGGCAAAGTTATGACATATTTAGTGAACACCGGTCCATTATATGACACTCCTTGAAAGAACTTCATTTTCCCGTGACGTGTTCCGGTGCGTTGTCCCAATATTTTGTGGCATCAATACTGAGGATATAGTTTCAACATATGTAATTATGAATGCGAGGAACATCCGCTTGTTCTTTGCTGTCGCGCACATACTTTACCGCATGCCACTTGGCAAAAAAGGAGAATAAGGCTTATAGTCGCTACATTTTCTTGAATTTACGACCAAATGGTATTGCCCGGATCGTACGCCGCAAAAAAAGGTACTGCCCGGATCATAGAGCAGGTCCACAAAGAAACATTAGTCCTTACCAAGCGGTCAAAGGTGTATACCCACCGCAATCTGTCGAATTTCACTCCAAAGGAAGTGTAAATGGGTTAAAAAACTTGTCTGAGAATCAATGGTGACTGAGATTATTTGAATTTCAAGTGCAAACAGTCCACCTTATGGGCCGAATTTGAGAGTCCTCCGGTGCTCGTGGCGCCAGCGGGGAGTATTTCTAGGGTTTGCACGCTCGTCGCGACCATTTTGAGTACTTGTCGGTTAGAAAGAGACTCCTATTTCAATGTTATGACTGTTTAAGTGAACACCGCTCCATTATATGGCACTCCTTAAAATAAGTTCATTTTCTCGTGACGTATTCCGGCGAGTTGTCCCAAAAATTTTGTCCTTACCAAGCGGGCTAATGTGTATACCCACCATAGTTTGTCAAATTTCACTCCAAAGGAAGTGTAAATGGGTTAAAAACTTGTCTGAAAATCAGCGGCGAGTGAGATTCATCGACTTTCAAGTGCAAAGAGTCTACCATAGGGGCCGAATTTGAGGGTCCCCCGAGGCTCCTATCACAAGCGTGGTGTATTTCTTTGGTTGCTCGTCGCGACCATTTTGAGTACTTGTGGCTCAGAAACACACACCGTATTCCAAAGTTATGACCATTTTATTTAACACCGGTCCATTATATTGCACTCCTTGAAAGTCCTTCATTTTCCCGTGACACGTTTTGGCGCGTTGTCCTAAAATTTTGAAACATCGATTCTTAAGATATTGTTTCCACATATGTATGCTCGATGCGAGGAATACCTCTTGCTCTTTGCTGTCGCGCAAACACTTTATAGTATGCCACCGGGCGAAAAAAGGAGAATAAGGCTTAAAGTCGCTAGCTATTATTGAATTTATGACCAAATGTGATTGCCCCGATCATAGAGGATGTGCACAAAGAAATGTTTGTCCTTACCAAGCGGCTAATGTGTATACCCACCATAATCTGTCGAATTTCACTCCAAAGGAAGTGTAAATGGGTTCAAAATCTTGTCCGAAAAGCAGCGGTGAATTTTGAGTACTTGTGGGTCAGAAGCAGACTCCGCATGGCAAAGTTATGACCTATTTAGTGAACACCGATCCATTATATGATACTCCATGAAAGAACTTCATTTTCCCGTGACGTTTTACGGCGCGTTGTCCTAAAATTTTGTGACATCGATATTGAGGATATTTTTCGACATATGTAATTATGAATGCGAGGAATATCCTCTTTTTCTTTGCTGTCGTGCACATGCTTTACGGCATGTCACTTGGCGAAAAAGGAGAATAACGCTTATGGTCGCTACATTTTCTTGAATTTACGACCAAATGGTATTGCCCGGATCGTACCCCGCAAAAAAATGTATTGCCCGAATCGTAGAGCATGTCCACAAAGAAACATTTGTCCTTACCAAGTGGTCAAAGGTGTATACCCACCATAATCTGTCGAATTTCACTCCAAAGGGAGTGTAAATGGATTAAAAAACTTGTTTGAAAATCAGCAGCGAATGAGATTATTTGAATTTCAAGTGCAAAAAGTCCACCTTATTGGCCGAACTTGAGAGTCCTCCGGGGATCGTCGCGCAAGCGGGGAGTATTTCTTGGGTTTGCACGCTCGTCAGGACCATTTTGAGTACTTGTGGGTTAAAAACAGACTCCTATGGCAATGCTATGACAGTTTAAGTGAACACCGGTCCATTATATGGCACTCCTTAAAATAACTTCATTTTATCGTGACGTATTCCGGTGAGTTGTCCCAAAATTTTGTGACACCGATACTGAAGATATTGTTAACACATCTGTGTTGAACGATGCTAGGAATACCCTCTTGTTCTTTGCTACCGCACGCATACTTTACGGCATGCCACAGGGCGAAAAAAGGAGAATAAGGCTTATAGTCGCTAGATTTTCTAGAATTTACGAACAAATGGGATTGCCCCGATCATAGAGCATGTGCACAAAGAAACGTTTGTCCTTACCAAGCGGGCCAGTGCGATACCCACCATATTCTGTCGAATATCATTCCAAAGGAAGTGTAAATGGGTTCAAAATCTTGTCTGAAAAGTAGCGGTGAATGGTATTCTTTGACTTTTGAGTGCAAAAAGTCCAGCTTAGCGGCCGAATATGAGGGTCCTCTGGGGCTCTTAGCGTAAGCTGGGAGTATTACTTGGGTTTCTTAGGTTTGCACACTCGTTCAAGCATTTTGAGTACTCGTGGGTTAGAAATAGACTCTGTATCGCAAAGGTATCACCGTTTTAGTGAACACCTGTCAATTATATGGCATTCCTTGAAATAACATCATTTTCTCATGACGCATTCTGGTGCATTGTCACAAAAGTTTGTGACATCGTGTGTCGATCGATGCAAGGAATACCCTCTTGTTCTTTGCTATCGCGCGCATACTTTACGGCATGGCATTGGGCGAAAAAAGGAAAATAAGGCTTATAGTCGCTAGATTTTCTTGTATTTACGGCCAAACGGGATTGCCCCAATCATAGAGCATGTGCACAAAGAAATGTTTGTCCTTACCAAGCGGGCTAATCTGTATACCTGCCATAGTTCTTCAAATTTCACTAAAAAGGAAGTGTAAATGGGTTCAAAAACTTGTCTGAAAAGCAGCGGCGAATGAGATTCATTGACTTTGAAGTGCAAAAAGTCTACCATAGGGGGCAAATTTGAGGGTCCCCCGAGGCTCTTATCACAAGTGTGGTGTATTTCTTTGGTTGCTCGTCACGACCATTTTGAGTACTTGTGGCTCAGAAACACACACTGTATGGAAAAGTTATGACCGTTTTATTTAACACTGGTCCATTATATTGCACTCCTTGAAAGAACTTCATTTTGCCGTGACGCGTTCTGGCGCATTGTCCTAAAATTTTGTGACATCGATACTTAGATACTATTTCCACATATGTATCGCTCGATGCGAGGAATACCCTCTTGCTCTTTGGTGTCGCCCACATACTTTATAGCGTGCCACTGGGCGAAAAAAAATGAGAATAAGGCTTACAGTCGCTAGATATTATTGAACTTATGACCAAATGTGATTGCCCCGATCATAGAGCATGTGCACAAAGAAATGTTTGTCCTTACCAAGCGGCCAATGTGTATACCCACCATAATCTGTCGAATTTCACTCCAAAGGAAGTGTAAATGGGTTCAAAATCTTGTCTGAAAAGCAGCAGTGAATTTTGAGTACTTGTGTGTCAGAAACAGACTCCGCATGGCAAAGGTATGACCTATTTAGTGAACACCGGTCCATTATATGACACTCCTTGAAAGAACTTCATTTTCCCGTGATGTGTTCCGGCGCGTTGTCCCAAAATTTTCTGACATCGATACTGAGGATATTGTTTTGACATATGTAATTATGAATGCGAGGAATATCCTCTTTTTCTTTGCTGTCGCGCTCATACTTTACGGCATGCCACTTGGCGAAAAAGGATAATAAGGCTTATAGTCGCTACATTTTCTTGAATTTACGACCAAATGGTATTGCCCGGATCGTACCCCACAAAAAAAGGTATTGCCCGGATCGTAGAGCATGTCCACAAAGAAACATTTGTCCTTACCAAGCGGTCAAAGGTGTATACCCACCGTAATCTGACAAATTTCACTCCAATGGAAGTGTAAATGTGTTAAAAACTTGTTGGAAAATCAGCGGCGAATGAGATTATTTGAATTTCAAGTGCAAAAAGTCCACCTTATGGGCCGAATTTGAGAGTCCTCCGGGGATCGTTGCGCAAGCAGGGAGTATTTCTTGGGTTTGCACGCTCGTCAGGACCATTTTGAGTACTTGTGGGTTAGAAACAGACTCCTATGGCAATGTTATGACCGTTTAAGTGAACACCGGTCCATTATATAGCACTCCTTAAAATAACTTCATTTTATCGTGACGTATTCAGGTGAGTTGTCCCAAAATTTTGTGACACCGATACTGAAGATATTGTTAACACATCTGTGTTGATCGATGCTAGGAATACCCTCTTCTTCTTTGCTACCGCGCGCATACTTTACGACATGCCACTGGGAGAAAAAAGGAGAATGAGGCTTATAGTCGCTAGATTTTCTTGAATTTATGACCAAATGGGCCTCCCCCGACCATAGAGCATGTGCACAAAGAAACATTTGTCCTTATCAATCGGGATAATGTGTATACCCACAGTAATCTGTCGAATATCACTCCAAAGGAAGTGTAAATGGGTTAAAAATCTTGCCTGAAAATTAGCAGTGAATGCTATTCTTTGACTTTCGAGTTTGAAAAGTCAGTTTAGCGGCCGAATTTGAGGGTCCTCTGGGGCTTCTAGCATAAGCGAGGAGTATTAGTTGAGTTTCTTGGGTTTGCACACTCTCCACGAGCATTTTGAGTACTTGTGGGTCAGAAACAGTCTCCGTATGGCAAAGTTATGACTGTTTTAGTGAACACTGGTCCATTATATGACACTCCTTGAAAGAACTTCATTTTCTCGTGACGCATTCCGGCGCATTGTACCGAAATGTTGTGACATCGATACTAAGGATATTGTTTCCACATATGTAATTATGAATGCGAGGAATACCCTCTTGTTCTTTGTTATTACGACATGCCACCAGACCAAAAAAGGATATTAAGGCTTATAGTCGCTAGATTTTCTTGAATTTACGACCAAATGGGATTGCCCCAATCATATAGCATATGCACAAAGAAACGTTTGTCCTTACCAAGCGGGCTAGTGTGTATACCCACCATAATTCATCAAATTTCACGCGAAAGGAAGTGTAAATGGGTTCATAAACTTGTTTGAAAAGCTGCGGCGAATGAGATGCTTTGACTTTCAAGTGCAAAAAGTCTATGATTGGGGCCGAATTTGAGGGTCCCCCGAGGCTCCTATCACAAGCGTGGTGTATTTCTTTCGTTGCTCGTTGCGACCATTTTGAGTACTGGTGGCTCAGAAACACACTCTGTATGGCAAAGTAATGACTGTTTTAGTTAACACCGCTACATTATATTGCACTCCTTGAAAGAACTTCATTTTCTCATGACGCGTTCCCGCGCGTTGTCCCAAAATTTTGTGACATCGATACTGAAGATATTGTTTGCACATATGTATTGATCGATGCAAGGAATACCCTCTTGTTCTTTGCTGTCGCGCACATACTTTATGGCATGCCACTGGGCGAAACTGGGAGAATAAGGCTTACAATCGCTACATATTATAGAATTTACGACCAAATGAGATTGCCCCGATCATAGAGCATGCGCACAATGAAACGTTTGTCCATACCAAGCGGGCTAATGTGTATACCCACCATAATCTGTCAAATTTCACTCCAAAGAAGTGTAAATGGGTTCAAAATCTTGTCTGAAAAGCAGTGGTGAATGATATTCTTTGACTTTCGAGTGCAAAAAGTCCAGCTTAGGGCCCGAATTATTACCTCCATACTTTACGGCATGCCACTTGGCGAAAAAGGAGAATAAGGCTTATAGTCAATACATTTTCTTGAATTTATGACCAAATGGTATTGTCCGGATCATAGAGCATGTGCACGAAGAAACATTTGTCCATACCAAGCGGTCAAAGGTGTACACCCATCATAATCTGTCGAATTGCACTCCAAAGGAAGTGTAAATGGGTTCAAAAACTTGTTTGGAAAGCAACGGCGAATGAGATTATTTGACTTTCACATGCAAAAAGTCCACCTTGTGGGCCAAATTTGAGAATCCTTCGAGGCTCCTGGATCATAGAGCATGTGCACAAAGAAACGTTTGTCCATAGCAAGCGGACTAATGTGTATACCCACCATAATTTGTCAAATTTCACTTCAAAGGAATTGTAAATGGGTTAAAAAACTTGTCTAAAAAGCAGCGGCGAATGATATTCTTTGACTTTCAAGTGCAAAAAGTCTACCATAAGGGTCGTATTTGAGGGTCCCTCGAGGCTCCTATCACATGCATGGTGTATTTCTTTGGTTTCTCGTCACGACGATTTTGAGTACTGGTGGCTCAGAAACACACTTTGTATGGCAAAGTTATGATCGTTTTATTTAACACCGGTCCATTATATTGCACTTCTTGAAAGAATTTCATTTTGCCCTGACGCGTTCCGGCGCGTTGTCCCAAAATTTTGTGTTATCAATACTTAAGATATTGTTTCCACATATGTATCGCTCAATGCGAGGAATACTCTCTTGCTCTTTGCTGTCGCGCACGTACTTTACAGCATGCTACTAGGCGAAAAAGGAGAATAAGGCTTACACTCGCTAGATATTATTGAATTTATGACCAAATGGGATTGCCCCGTGAGGGAGTCCTGGACTACGGGGTCCTCGGGCGTCCGGCCTGCTATCCATGGGCCAGACCGATGGGCTGTGAAGACATGAAGACCGAAGACCATACTCGTGTCCGGATTGGATTTTCCTTGGCGTGGAAGGCAAGGTAGGCAATCAACTATGAGGATTCCTTCTTATGTAGCTGACCCCATGTAACCATAGATCTCTCCGGTGTCTATATAAACCGGAGAGCATAGTCCGGATAGGACACATTCATTACCATATACACATAGGCTAGACTTCTGGGGTTTAGCCATTACGATCTCGTGGTAGATCAACTCTTGTAATACTCATATTCATCAAGATCAATCAAGCACGAAGTAGGGTATTACCTCCATAGAGAGGGCCCGAACCTGGGTAAACATCGTGTCCCCCGTCTCCCGTTACCATCGATCCTAGACGCACAGTTTGGGACCCCTACCCGAGATCCGCCGGTTTTGACACCGACATTGGTGGTTTCATTGAGAGTTCCACTGTGCCGTCGTCAAAAGGTTTGATGGCCCCTTCAATCGTCGATGATGACGCTGTCCAGGGAGAAATCTTTCTCCCTGGATAGATCTTCGTGTTCGGCGGCTTTGTACTACAGGCCAACTCGCGTGGCCATCTAGAGCAGATCGACAGCTACGCCTTTGGCCATCAGGTCAGATTCGGAAGCTTGAACTACGTTGTGGACATCCGTGGAGACTTGATCTTCGACGGATTCGAGACCGCGGCAATCGCTCCCCGCCGCCAGATGGACATGGCTTAAACCTGTCATCGGGCCGCATCCAGGAGAGAGCTCCTGCAACAACTCTGGCCTTAGATCCAGAGCACATCAAGTCCCCCGAAGATGGGAAGCTCAACCCCATCGCAGGGGCTACTGATTCTACGGCGTTGGAGCTGCTCGCAGATTCCGCTTCATACGACATCTGCATCAACGGAACCCCGGACTCTTCTCCGGTGTCGAGTTCTGAACCCTGCGAGCCCGCGAATACCGAACTCGATCGGTTATCGATCTTCAAGTTCAGCACCGCAGATGTCTTCCAACACTCGACCATGGGTGACCTACTAAACTCATTAAAAAACCTATCCCTAGCAGATGGCTCGTCGCCGAACTATATTCGGTTCGAACTTACGGCGGATGATAGAGAAATTTGTTTCCCACCCGCCACCCAATTTATAGCCACCGTCGAGGACCCAACCAACACGCCGGACCCCCGCTCCGAAGACATCGCCGGCATGGACGATGATGAGGAGCAGGGACAGAGCATCCTACCCGCTATACACGGGATGGCCACTTCCTGGTATGACATGTGTATGATAGGCACACCCGACGACGCTCTCGACAATGACAAGGAGGATCCAGTCGCGAATAAACCTCTTGGTACACAGTCCGAACACCAGCGCCCACGGCGCCGCTCCAAGCCACATCGTGCAAGAGAAAACACTGCTAGCACCAGAAAAGATAACACTCCGTACAACGAAGACCCTGTTGTGGAAGAATCCGAACAGGAGGAACAGGAAAGTGGGCAAGACAACCCTGATGAACAGGCCACATATGGAGACTCGGAGGGCAGCAATTATCTCCCACCCTCCAAGGAAGAGGAGATCCTCAACAACGAGGATTTTATCATACCTAAGGAACCTCTTGAGCAGGAGCGTTTCAAACGCCGGCTTATAGCCACTGCAAGGAGCCTAAGGAAGAAGTAGCTGCAACTTCAAGCAAGCCAAGATTTTCTCAATGATAGATGGACCAAGGTCTTGGCCGCCGAGGAATACAGCCTTAGTAGCCTAGAAAAAAGCGACCCAAAAGGTAGGTGGCTCCCTCAATACGATGGCAGAGCGCTGGAGCCCACACCACCATCGAACAATGCGGCGAGCCGGCCACAGTTCGGTCCAGACAAAGCAGCTGCCCAAACAGAGCAACATACCAACCCATCCGGCCGTCAAATCAAAAGTAAAATAGCTCGAGGGAACACCCGCGACATCAACCGAAGCCCAGAAGATAGAGCAGGGCGCACAAGATCAATGTACAGATCACGGAGATACACCCCGACCAACTATGATGGTCACCCATTCGGACACCACAGAGCCAACCACGCCCGGTCCAAACTCCGTAAGCGGAGTCCAACGGAGGTGCTTCACAGTGTGGCCCAACATAGAGGATCCGCACACCCCCTCTGCTTCACCGATGAGGTAATGGAGCATGAATTCCCGGACGGGTTCAAACCCATTAACATCGAATCATACGACGGAACAACAGATCCCGCGGTATGGATCGAGGATTACCTCCTCCATATTCACATGGCTCGCGGAGACGACCTTCATGCACCAAATACATACCTCTCTAGCTTAAGGGGCCAGCTCGTTATTGGCTAAACAGTTTACAAGAAAATTCTATTGGTAGCTGGGAAGACTTGGAAGACGCCTTTCGAGACAACTTCCAAGGAACATATGTCCAGCCTCAAGACGCGGATGACTTAAGTCACATTGTCCAGCAGCCCGGCGAGTTAGTCAGGGAGTTCTGGACCAGGTTCTTAGTCAAAAAGAACCAAATTGTCGACTGTCCGGACGCAGAAGCCCTCGCCGCCTTCAAACACGGCGTCCAAGATGAATGGCTAGCGCGTCACCTCGGCCAGTAAGGACCCAGGTCCATGACAGCCCTTATCGCTCTAATGACTCGCTTTTGCGCGGGAGAAGACAACTGGCTCGCTCGTAAAAGCAACAACACCAGCGACCCGGGAACTTCCAAAATTCGAGACGGCAACGGTAAGCCACGACAAACCGAACACAACAGCCGCAACACAGCGAACGCCGGATTTCACAATCCGAAGCCCGATCAACGGAAGAAGCCACGAAAGGCAAACCAGGATGGACCATCCACCCTTGACAGGATATTGGACCGACCTTGTCAGATTCACGGTCACCCTGATAGGCCAGCTAGTCATACCAACAAAAACTGTTGGGTCCTTAAGCAGGCAGGCAAACTCAACGCCGATCACAAGGGAAGGAGGCCACCAGGCAATAAAGACGACGGATCGGCTCGCCAGCCGAACACCAGGGGCCAGAAACACTTTCCCTCTCAAGTTCGACCACTCCCAGAACGGAAATAGCAGTTCGGCTCCCGCCGCCCACCTACTGTGCTGGCAAAGTTTACACCACGCGTCCATAACTACGCACTCAAGATACCATGGGCATCGGCGGAAGCACAATATGGACAACCCTGCAAAGATCACCGTAACGTTTTAGCCGTCTTTCTTATTTTTCTGTATAATTTCTTAAAAACAGGTAACCATCAGGACAACATCTACTTCGGACTCTCTCGAAGTTCGGATCCACACACTCACCTAAGGGGCCACTCCCGTTAAGGATGCCCATCCCCGAGGACGGGCGGTGCAGACGTGCGATAGGAGGTCCAAAAATAAGCTTTTGTAAGACCGCACTCTTCTTTTCGAGCCTGTACCATGCCCTTTTCCTCTGTCCCCAATCCCGAGCATGTCAAATAGCTGGGTTGTGGTAATTACTCTTTATATATTTATTATTGGCATATTGCTCCCAAGTAAACTTTACCCGAACTTATATTTCATGCTCTTTCTCCAACGAGTCCGGCCGTAACGGCTGACTTACAAGATGCGCCTCGGCATAACTTGCCAGGGACCCGGTATGGGAACAAAGGAGTCGCCAGTAAAAGTCCGAACAGCTCTATAGCATACTTCGGTGTCGCAAGTTGACCTTATATGCATCAGCTCCGAATCATTGTCTTTGGTCAATAGTTGGGTTGCCCGGCTCCTGTGCTTGCTACCCTACGTTCCGCTCTATCGGCTAGGGTAGTAAAGGGAGAACTACTGTGATTGTGCCCTGGCCTAGACTGGATGAGCACCTCAGTAGAGAAAGCCGAAAACTGACTGTCATGATGCAGCGAGAGCTGGTCAACAACTTGACGACTTATTCAAATCTTTAGTGATTCTCCGTGTCACATGAGGGATCTTTTTTAGATCAACATATGTAAGGCACTATGCGCTGTATACATACCAGGGGCTACCTCGTAGCCCTACCATAAAACTCCTATGGTTAAGTGAAAGTGTTAACGCCCTATAGTCCGATTGGCTGGTTCGCCGCATTATCACCTCCTTTATGGACCAAGACGTTGGATAAAGAGTGATTTAATGCTTTTTCGAACACCCCCGTACTTCCTACGAGGGGGTTGAAGCCGACGACTGCAAAACTTTCAGATTATACTAGAACGGCTACAGAGGAGGAATTCAAGCTTTTGAGCAAAATATAAATAGATTAATTATAAAGTTGTCGGTTACATCATTATATAAATCACTCGAACATTATATCTTTCGAGCATTGACCCTCTATTAAGCGGGCGACATCTAAGATGTCTTCAAAATAGTGCTCCGGCTCATTACGGTCCTGGCCCTCGGGTGGACTCCTCGCCGCAACATCAATGGCCTTCATCTTTCCCCAAAATGTTTTGGCTCGGGCAAAGGCCATCCGTGCACCCTCAATGCACGCCGACAGCTTCACAGCGTCGATATGTGGCACCGCGTCAACAAGCCTCCGCACCAGGCCAAAATAACTACTCGGAATAGGCTCACTTGGCCACAGCCGGATTATGATGTTCTTCATGGCGTCGCCAGAATCCTATGAAGCTCGGCCCACTGGGACATCTGTTCATTGAGCAACAGAGGGCGCTTCGACGCGCTGAACTGTGACCAGAAAAGCTTCTCCGTTGCATACCCCTCTTGTGCGCGGTAATATTGCGCCGCATCGGAAGCACTCTTTGGCATGTCCAAATATTCAGCCGGAGAACTCCAGACCTGGTTCAGCTAAACATAGTCCGGATCGCCAAAATTGGTCTGAAGTAAAAAGGGCTTACCGGCCACTATTTCCTTAGCCTGCCGAATCTCTTCACGAGCTACCCTAGATTCAGACCGAGCTTCACTCGCCTCTCGTACGGCCTTATCAAGCTCAGCCATTTTGGCTTTATTCTCCTTCTCAACGAATTCACAGCGGCTGGCAGTACTCTTCAATTCAAATGCCAGTGCGGATATATTTTCCTCACTTTGGTGCCGAGCTGCTTGTTCGGCTCTTAGATCCGCCGATACCTTCTCGGCAGCCGCATCACTACGCCGGGCCCGCTCCTTGGCCCGGGCTAGCTCCACCCGAAGAGCTTCAACGGCGGCAGCTGATAACCCAAAAGTATAGGGGATCAATTGTAGCCTCTTTCGATAAGTAAGAGTGTCGAACCCAACGAGGAGCTAAAGGTAGAACAACTATTCCCTCAAGTTTTATTGACCACTGATACAACTCTACGCACGCTTGACGTTCGCTTTACCTAGACCAAGTATGAAACTAGAAGTACTTTGTAGGTGTTGTTGGATAGGTTTGCAAGAATATAAAGAGGACGTAAATAAAAAGTAGGGGCTGTTTAGTTAAAGACACAATAAAGTAAATATAGCGAGTGTGGAAAAGTGGTGGTAGGAGTTGCGAAATTGTCCCTAAGCAATTGACTACTTTACTAGACCGATAGCAAGTTTTATGTGGGAGAGGCCACTGCTAGCATGTCATCCCTGACTTGGAATTCTATGCACTTATGATTGGAACTATTAGCAAGCGTCCGCAACTACTAATGTTCATTAAGGTAAAACCCAACCATAGCATTAAGATATATTGGTCCCCCTTCAACCCCGTATGCATCAATTTCTATGCTAGGTTGAAGCTTCTGTCACTCTTGCCCTCCAATACATAGTCCTATCAACATACAACTAACCCTACGGTGTGATCCACGGGCACGCTCATATGATGGGCACCAAAGGACAGCAACATAACCACAAGCAAATTAAATCAATCATAGCAATTCATCAACCACCGATAGGACAACGAGAATCTACTCAGACATCATAGGATGGCAACACATCATTGGAAAATAATATGAAGCATAAAGCACCATGTTCAAGTAGAGGGTACAGTGGGTTGCGGGAGAGTGGACCGTTGTAGATAGAGGGGGGAAGGTGATGGAGATGTTGGTGAAGATGGCGGAGGTGTTGGTGAAGATCGCGGTGATGATGATGGCCCCGACGGCGTTCTGGCGCCACCGGAAGCGAGGGGGAGAGAGCCCCCCTTCTTCTTCTTCCTTGACCTTCTCCCTAGATGGGAGAAGGGTTTCCCCTCTGGTCCATGGTCTCCATGGCGTAGGAGGGGCGAGAGCTCCTCGGAGATTGGATTTGTCTCTCTGTCTCTCTCTGTTTCTGCGTTCTCTTCTCCTGCCCTTTCACCCTTTCATATATATGGAGATCCGTAACTCCGATTGGACTGAAATCTTCGCCGTGATTTTTTCCTAAAAATTAGCTTTCTTGCGGCCGAAGAAGGGCATCAACCGCCTTACGGGGGGCCCACGAGGGTCAGGGGCGCGCCCAGGGGGTGGGGCACGCCCCCTGCCTCGTGCCTCCCTCGGGCACCGTCTCGCGTGGATTTTTCTTTCGGAATTCTCCAAATATTCCAAAAATATTCTCCGTCCGTTTTTATCCTGTTTGGATTCCGTTTGATATGGATATTCTGCGAAACCAAAAACATGCAACAAACAGGAACTGACATTGGGCACTGGATCAATATGTTAGTCCCAAAAATAGTATAAAAAGATGCCAAAAGTATATGGAAGGTGTATATATTGGCATGGAACAATCAAAAATTATAGATACGACGGAGACATATCAGCATCCCCAAGCTTAATTCTTGCTCGTCCTCGAGTAGGCAAATGATAATAAAGATAATTTTTGATGTGGAATGCTACCTAGCATAATCTTTATCATGTATCTAATCATGGCATGAATATTAAGACACGAGTGATTCAAAGCAATAGTCTATCATTTGACATAAAAACAATAATACTTCAAGCCTACTAATGAAGCACTCATGTCTTTTCAAAATAACGAGGCCAAAGGAAGTTATCCCTACAAAATTATATAGTCTGGCTATGCTCCATCTTCACCACACAAAATATTCACATCATGCACAACCCCGATGACAAGCCGAGCAATTGGTTCATACTTTTTAACGCGCTTTAGCATTTTCAACCCTCACGCAATACATGAGCGCAATCCATGGATATAGCACTATGGGTGGAATAGAATATGATGATGGGGGTTATGTGGAGAAGACAAAAAAGGGAGAAAGTCTCACATCGACGCGGCTAATCAACGGGCTATGGAGATGCCCATCAATTGATGTCAATGTGAGGAGTAGGGATTGCCATGCAACGGATGCACTAGAGCTATAAGTATATGAAAGCTCAAACTGATTCTAAGTGGGTGTGCATCCAACTTGCTTGCTCATGAAGACCTAGGGCATTTGAGGAAGCCCATCGTTGGAATGTACAAGCCAAGTTCTATAATGAAAATTCCCACTAGTATATGAAAGTGATAACTCAAGAGACTCTCTATCATGAAGAACATGGAGCTACTTTGAAGCACAAGTGTGGTAAAAGGATAGTAACATTGCCCCTTTTTCTCTCTTCTTTTGCGGGCTTCTTTGGCCCCCTTTTTTTATTTAGGCTTCTTTGGCCTCCCTTTGGGGGGGGCAATGCTCTAATAATGAGGATCATCACACTTTTATTTACTTACAACTCAATATTACAACTCGATACTAGAACAAAGATGTGACTCTATATGAATGCCTCCGGTGGTGTACCGGGATGTGCAATGATCTAGCGTAACAATGACATCAAAAAACGATCATGCTAGTTATCTTACGATCATGCAAAGCAATATGACAATAAATGCTGATGATGATGGAAGTTGCATGGCAATATATCTCGGAATGGCTATGGAAATGCCATGATAGGTAGGTATGGTGGCTGTTTTGAGGAAGATATAAGGAGGTTTATGTGTGATAGAGCGTATCGTATCACGGGGTTTGGATGCACCGGCGAAGTTTGCACCAACTCTCGAGGTGAGAAAGGGCAATGCACGGTACCGAAGAGGCTAGCAATGATGGAAGGGTGAGAGTGCGTATAATCCATGGACTCACATTAGTCATAAATAACTCATATACTTATTGCAAAAGTTGATTAGCCTTTGAAGCAAAGTACTACTACGCATGCCCCTAGGGGGATAGATTGGTAGGAAAAGACCATCGCTCGTCCCCGACCGCCACTCATAAGGAAAGCAATCAAAGAGCACCTCATGCTCCAAATTCGTTACATAACGGTTCACCATACATGCATGCTACAGGACTTGCAAACCTCAACACAAGTATTTCTCAATTTCACAATTACTCAACTAGCACGACTCTAATATCACCAGCTTTATATCGCAAAACTATTGCAAGGAATCAAACATATCATATTCAGTGATCTACAAGTTTTATGTAGGATTTTATGACTAACCATGTGAATGACCAATTCATGCCATCTCTCTAAATAAATGTAAGTGAAGCAAGAGAGTTTAATTCTTTCTACAAAAGATATGCCCATGCTCTAACAAATATAAGTGAAGCAAAAGAGCATTCTACAAATGGTGGTTTTCTATGTGAAGAGAAACATGCAATCCAAACTTCAAATGATATAAGTGAAGCACATGAAGCATTCTATAAAGCCATACTCAAAAGATTTAAGTGAAGTGCAATGAGCATTCTATAAATCAACCAAGGACTATCTCATACCAGCATGGTGCATAAAAGAAAAGCGAAAACTAAATGCAAAAGACGCTCCAAGATTTGCACATATCGCACGAACGAAAAGAATCCGAAAACATACCGATATTTGTTGAAGAAAGAGGGGATGCCTTCCGGGGCATCCCCAAGATTAGATGCTTGAGTCTCCTTGAATATTTACTTGGGGTGCCTTGGGCATCCCCAATCTTGAGCTCTTGCCTCTCTTCCTTCTTCTCACATCGAGACCTTCTCGATCATCGAACACTTCATCCACACAAAACTTCAACAGAAAACTCGGTAAGATCCGTTAGTATAATAAAGCAAATCACTAATCTAAGTACTGTTGCAAACCAATTCATATTTTGTTTTTACATTGTAGCTACTGTAATATTACTTTTTATGGCTTATTCCATTGATATAAATTGATAGTTTCATCAAAACAAGCAAACTATGCATCAAAAACAGAATCTGTCAAAAACAGAATATTCTGTAGCAATCTGAACATTCACCATACTTATGATACTTGAAAATTTCTGCCAAAATTAGGAAAGAAAAACAATTTGTATAGAAAGACAGTGCAAACAGAATCAGAACCATTTGACGTTCCAGTAAAAAATTAAAACTCGCATTCTACAGCCAAAGTTTCTGTCCTGCACCGTACAAACAAACAAGCATTGTAAACATCCTAAAGGCAAACCTTGGCACATTATTTTTATTTTTAAACTTTATAAACGAACACAACAAAAATAAATGACTCTCTAAAACTTCCTGGTTGTCTCCCTGGTAGCGCTTTCTTTAAAGCCATTAAGCTAGGCATAAAGTGCTCAAGTAGTGAATCCACCCGGATCCCAAGGTATATCAAAGCCAATTTTAATTAACAATGATTTGTAATTTAGTAGTGAGCACAAAGTAACATATATCATGCAATGACGAAGTCTAACTCTCTTCCTATGCATCGTCATGTTATTAAAGAACAATTCATGCACACAAAGTAACGGCCAATGCATAGTATAAACAGTTTCTTGCAATTTTTCCATGTTGGAAACATAAAGGGGCGGAGATGTAGTTCCCCTCTCATAATAATTGCAAGTAGGAGCAGCAAGCACATGCATATTATATTCATCAAAATCATCATGTGCAACGGTAAAAGGCAACCCATCAATATAATCCTTCATAAGTGCAATCTTCTCCGATATAGTGTAGTCGGGAGAATTCAAAAAGATAATAGGACTATCATGCGTGGGTGCAATAGAAACAATTTCATGTTTAACATAAGGAACTATAGCAAGTTCATCTCCATAAGCATAATTCATATTGGCATCTTGGCCACAAGCATAGCAAGAATCATCAAAAAGGGATATTTCAAAAGAATCGACGGGATCATAATAATCATCATAGCAATCATCCTTCGGTAAGCACAAAGGGAAATTAAACAATGTATGAGTTGAAGAGTTACTCTCATTAGAAGGTGGGCACGGGTAGCTAATCCGCTCTTCCTCCTTTTGTTCTTCGCTCTCTTCCTCATCTTTTTCATCCAATGAGCTCACAATGTCATCAATTTCTTCTTCCATAGACTCCTCGAAAATATTAGTCTCTTCGGAGACTTTCTCAATAAATGCATCAATATCGGAATTGAATTCATAATTCTCATAGCAATATTTAAGGATAGCTAAATTTTCAGGTCTATAAACAGCATCATAAAGATTTTCAAACTCTTTGAACATAGATTCAATTTCATAAGCACCCATAAAAGCAACAAATTCTTCTATTTGTTCCACATCATAGTAATCATATATACCATTAGCATAAGAAGCTTCAAAGTGCGTTATATCGACTAGAGGGGGGTGAATAGGCGATTTTTATGAATTCTTCACTGAGGAATTTGTGGGTGAGGAAATTCCTTAGCGAAGAACTACTTGCAGCGGAATAAGTACTCAAAAGTATGCATATCAGAACACAAGCATAGCCATCATGATTAAATGAAGACAAGAACAGAGTACAGAAAGCGTAAACACAGGATAACACAGGATGAAGCAAACAGACTAAAGAAATTGAACTGAGGAAATTGAGAAAGTCTTTAGTCAAAGTCTTCAAACACAGATATGAACAAGCATACAACACAGTAATGAGGAAATAGAACAAGTAAGCTTGGTGAAGACAATGATTTGGTAGACCAGTTCCAACTGTTGTCTCAGTTGTACGTCTGGTTGGAGCGGCTACGTATTTAAACCTGAGAACACACAGTCCTCACCGTATTCTCCTTGAGCTAAGGTCACACAGACCTCGCCCAATCACTCGTGGTAAGTCTTCAGGTGACTTCCAAGCCTTCACAAACTCGGTCACTCGGCGATCCAAAATTTCCTCTTGGATGCTCTAGACCATGACGCTTAACCGTTTGGAAGAAGCATAGTCTTCAAAGGTAACAAGCGTCGGATCCATGCAGGATCAATCTCTTCAGTAATGCTCAATCACTTGGGGTTTGTAGGTGTTTGGGTTTGGGTTTTCCTCACTTGATGATTTTCGCTCAAAATCCTCGGAGGATGGGATGCTCTCAAATGACAAGTGTCAGTTTCTCTCGGAGCAGCCAACCAGCTAGTGGTTGTAGGGGGCGGCTAATTATAGCCTAGGGAGCAGCCCGTCATGATAAGACATAAATGCCCTTCAATGATATGACCATTAGGTGGGTAGATATTTTGGGAAAGCGGGCGCATAGCATAGCAACGGTCGGAAATTTGAGTAACAAATTCCTCAGGGCTATCATGTTCCTCACTGTGTAGGCAATCCGCACTGGCGTATTCCTAACTCCTCAGTCAGAACAAATTCCTCAGAGACCAGAGGAACTTCGTCTCTATCACTGAAGAATATGACTGAACTGTATGAGATTTCCAATGGCTTCACTCGAAGGGATTGGTAGGTGTAGGATTTTGAGTTGAGCATCACATGGAAATTTTTCCTTAGTATTTCCTCGACCCCCTTTAACAGTACGGTGTTTCCTATGACTCAAGAAAGAGAAAATGAAACTACGAAAACAAAAGTCTTCACGCTTCATGTTCCTCAAATGAATACCAAATCTTCAAGGTCACACCAATTTCTTCACTTTCAAAGTCTTCAGAAAGTCTTCAGAAATCCAAAGTCTTCAGTCAAAGAACTTCATTTTTAGGGGTCGACTTTCTCTATAAATATCAAACTCCTCATAGACTTATGGACCTGTGTACACTCATAAACACATTAGTCCCTTAACCTATAAGTCTTCAATACACCAAAATCACTAAGGGGCACTAGATGCACTTACAATCTCCCCCTTTTTGGTGATTGATGACAATATAGGTTAAGTTTTCAACGGGGATAAACATATGAAGTGTAAATACTGATATTGAGGAATTTGATTGCAAGATATAGAAGAACTCCCCCTGAAGATGTGCATAGTGAGGAATTTGCTTTTGACGCAATGCACACTTGAAGAGTAAAATCATGGAGATATCCCCCTATATCTTGTAATTCATACACGCATTTGACATAATATATGAAGAATTTGAAATGCATGATGAAATATGGTGACTGATGTAATTCAGCATGCGTGCAATAACATTAACGAGGAATAAGCATGCAGAAGAAACAGCAAAAGTATCAGGCCACCATAGAGTTTAAGTTTACAACTCGATCCAACAAGGTCATCAGAAGAACGAGAGTTGTAACTTAAAAAAAACGCCCATAAGATAGACCCGCTTGAAGACTAACTCAAATTTCTCCCCCTTTGTCATCAAATGACCAAAAGGGTCGAAAATGAGGACTAACGCCCCTGAAGAATATCAAGGTGATGAAGGAGCGTCAGCGTTGTTGGGGTTGTTTGTTGTAGTAGGGCCTGCCGCAGTGTCGTCCAAGTCTTCATGTTCATCAGTGTCACGTGATGAAGAATAGGAGCTGGCCGCCAAGGAAGGAACCTTGACCTTCTTGTACTTCTTCGGAGGAGGTGTAGCCCAGTCAAAATCTTCCTTGAGACCCATTTTCTTCAGATCTTCACCATATATGTGTGACAGAACAGCCCAGGTGCGGTTGAGGGTTTCATGAAGGTAGTAGTGCTTTTTCTTCACTGCATTGTGGGTAGCAGTCATGTTGTGAAGAATTGAACCAAACTGACGCTTGACCCATTTGTGATTGCGATCAACCTTCTGGTGAAGACTGAGGAGAAGCTCACGGTCAGTCATCACCCTGTGTGCTGTGCCTTGAGGATTTTGCTTGGGTGCGTTGGCGGTAGAGTCATGGGTGGCAGAGTCATCATTGGTGGAGTAGGATGCAGCCTTGCAAAATTGACCATCCAATGGACGAATGCCTTCATCAGTTACAGCAGTAGCCTTGCCCTTTTCATCAGCTGAGGAAAATGTCCGCTTGAGGACTTCAATCGGGGGCAAGTAGCTGCAATGGTTCAGTGTATCAGCTTTGTAGTTGAGTGAAGACCTTGTTCTGATGAATCTCATAATCCACAGTGCATAAGGCTTCAACTCAAATGGTGACATCGCGACATTGGCCAGAGTCCTCATGAAGAAATCATGGAAGTTGACGGGAACGCCATGAATGATATTGAAAAGCAGGTTCTTCATGATGCCAACGACTTCTTCTTCATTCGAGTCGTGGCCCTTGATAGGACTCAATGTCTTTGTCAGAATGCGATAGACAGTCCGAGGCACATACAACAATTCCTTCACAAGGAATTTTGTTCTTGGGGCCTGACCTGGCTTCAAAGGCTTCATCAGCACTTGCATATAATGATTGGTAAGCTCAGGTTCATTGTAGACGCAACAAGCACCTTCAAGGGGAGGACTGAGAGGCAAAGCATGAAGCAATTCAGTAGCTGGTGCTTTGTAGTGAGTATTTTCAGACATCCAGTCCAGCACCCATGAATTCACATTTTCAGAGTCTCCGGTGATGTGCAGAGTTGCATAAAATTGAAGAATTAGCTCTTCATTCCAATCACATATGTCAGTGCAGAAATTTAATAGTCCAGCATCGTAGAGAACACTGAGGACTAGCCCGAAGCATGGCAGAGATTCCATATCCACGTGAGGAATGTGCTCATGATCGAAGACTTTGTCTTTGTTGAACAGCACTGAGGAATAGAAATTTGCCTGGCTGGCAGTCCAGAAACGCCTCTTCCTTATGCGAGCAGAGTCATAAGGGTTGTAATCAGTGAAGAATACGTGCTCGTCGAAGAAATCATCAGCCTTGAATTTTTGCTTCCTTGCGAATGGATCCTTTGGCTTGGGCAGAGGAGTGTGAGTCAGTTGCATGATGACCTAAGGAATCGCAATCTCAAGTTCTTCAGGCTGAGGAATTTCTGGTTCCTCTTCACTGGCAGCCTAGTTCTTCAAATCTTCATTTTCATTTGCTTCAGCAGTAGCAGCTAGAATGTCTTCATGAGCTTCATCAGATCCCATTTGAACTGTAGTGGCTGGGGACTGAGAAATTTGCTGCAGTGGAGTGAAGAGTGGAGAATTGGGATGCTGACTTTCCCAAAAGTCATCATTCATCACTAGTGTGGTACAGCCAATGTCCACATCTTCATCTTCCATTTCTTCAACGCCAGCCTCTTCAGCAGTAAACTGAGGCATAGGCGAGGAAACTGTGGGGGTTGAAGGGATTTTATCCACTTCAATTTCTTCATCCATCTGCTCTGACGAAGCAACAGAAGGATTTTATTCATCAGATCCGCTAGGGATCACATATTCTTCATCAAAAGGGACGATTTCCTTTGATGGCATGGAGGAAACTGGAACAACATCAATTGGATTAGCAAATGAGCTTGTCAATTTCTTCATCTTATTCGGTGCTGAAGAATCTGAAGGAGCTGATGCTTTCCTTTTCTTCAACGCTGCATGCTCTGCGGCCTTGGTCTTCTTCACATCTGATGTAGATGGAAGGATTGGAGTTGGGGTAGGTGCAGGAGGAGCAGAGGAATGAGGTTGATTTTCTTCAGGCACAACTGATGCAGTTGCCCTGACCTCTTCATTTTCTTCAGGCGCACCACTAGTGGGTGCCCTGGCAATTTCATCAGCGGCTGGAATGCAGTCATCAGCCCTGGAACTTACATTTTCTTCAATAGCCTGATTGTCATCAGCGGTGCTGGCATGTTCTTCAGTTGGCTGAGCAGATGCTTCAGCCTGAGGAATTTCTTGTTGCGATGGGGCTGCAACATTTGAGGTGAACATCTTAGTCAGTTTGACAAACCTGACCTTGGCTCCTTTCCAATCAGCATAGTAAGCATTGAAATCATCGCTGAGGACTTTGATTTCAGACTGGATCTTCACAAGTTCATCAGTTGTCATAGAGACAACATTGTTCTTCAGGAATTTCTCCTTCCTGTACTGTGCTTTCTTGAGCTGCCTGGCCTTCTCAAATTTCCATTTTTCTTCTTGGATGAAGGCAGTCAGCATATGACTTTGACCAGGAGTCAGCTTGAGGTCATGCATAGGAGTGTTTGGGTCCTTGTGCCAGAGGTCAATGTAGTCGAGGATCAAATTTGGATCCAGAAGCAGTGGCACATTTGTGCCCTTTGCTCTAGTGGCCCTGACTTGCCTATCTCTGATGATTTCAGCAAGTTCTTCATCATCAGCTTCGTCTTCTTCAGACGGAACTTGGAAGGCGACCTGCCTCTTGTGAGGACTTGGGCGAGAGCCTCGTCCAGGAGTGGTCTTTGTCTTCAGCAGAGAGGGTCCTGTTGAAGAATTAGGTGCAGCTGAGGAACTAGCTGAAGCTTCTGAGGCAATAGAGATGCCTGTTGTCCTTTGGCACGTGGCAAGATGCACAGGTGCTGAGGATTTGGTCGGAGCAGCTGAGGACTTTGGAGGAGCAGGAGCGGCTTGAGGAATTGGCCGTGAGGGCTTAGCTGAGGAAATTGGCCATGAGGGCATTGAAGAAGAGGCACTTGGCTTGTGCGCAGGCTTCTTTGCCATGGATTTCTTCGGCCTTACAGAGGCCTCAGCAGCAGCAGCAGCAGTAGAGTCTTCGTTGAATTTCTTCACTGCATCTTTTGCCTATTTGGCCAACTTGGCCTGGCGGTTGGCCCATTCTTCAGGAAAATCCTCGCAGAGCTTGATGCTAGTGGGATCTGCCTCTTGGCCAGGTGCCAATGGTGGTCTTGAGCATGGAGGAGTAACAACGAATTTCTTCATGTATTTTGGAGTCACATACCTGTACTCCGTCCACTCTTTTGCCCATCTCCTTTCTATCCTCTGAATGCACACCTTGCACTGATTCTTATCTTCCTCAGGGGGTGTGCAGTACCCAGCATAAATGTCCTCAGGGATTTCAAAGGCAGTATTGCTTTCAGGCCTCTTTCCTCCTTTCCGTGGCTTCTTTCCATCAGCCATTTTCTTCAGTTGAGGAATTTGAACAATTGAACTTTCTGAAGAAGTATGCAACTTTTCTTCGAGGAACGCTGCAAATGAGTTAAGTTGATGAGAACCTAGTGATTCAGCAGCGGACATGAGTACCTGTGAATAGAGTATAGTTGCGAGCAATTTGGAGAGGTCATATGCGTTCTCAGATGGTTTTTCAAAAAGAACAGGTTTTGAGGAATTTGACCAGATGAGTCTTGAAGAATTTCACTAAGCATTCTTTGTCTTAGGTTCCAGAGTTGTATAGATCGAAGATCCACACAATTGAGGAATCTTGAAGAAATGATGCTTAGAGAAACGAATCAAGAACAGATGAGATGTGAGGTGTTTTAGTGTGTGAAAATTTTGAGGAATAAACACCTTTGAAGATTTTGTAGAAATCATTTGAATCGAAGAGGGCAGTAAAAGTAACTTTTAATTACCCTGGACAAAGAACACGACGAACTGGGATGTGGAGAAGTGAAGTTCGTCTGTGCAGATCTTCCACGCCCTAACTCGGCGGAGGAAGACGGCTACGGCGGCGGTGAAGTGAAGAAATCCGCGGCCGGCGCGAGTACGGCGGCGACGAGGTCGAGGTAGTGAAGCTCTTCCTCACCGGCGACGATGAAGTAGTGAAGGCGCTAGGGTTTGAGAAGCTCGAGCGGGAGAGAGGTCGAGCGGAGTAAAAGAAGTGAGGAAGGGGAGAGGGGGTATTTATAGCCATGGTGAAAAACTGTTCGCCCGAAGAAATTGGACGAACGTGCCCTTGACCCTTCTCATTCGCTTGACATGTGTCACCCACGTACTGAGAAGTGGAGATCGTGTTAGATCGTGGGTGAATAGATAAGTATATCGTGGGATGCGGAACGATTTGAGCGGCAAAGCCAAAAATTTGGATAAGATAAGTTAAAAGTTCCGTTCACAAATTCTTTAGCTGACAAGGACACAGTGAAGATTTTGAACGAGTTTCAAATAGAACGCACAGGAAGAATTTGTGAATAGATTGGGTTGAGTATAACATAGAGGGGGAAGGGTCTGATCACATTCACTTAGGAGAAAAACCAACTTGAAGAATTAGCCATAAGTGAATGCTGTAGAGGACATAAACTCACACACACACACACACACACAGATATATATATATATATATATATATATATATATATATATATATATATATATATATATATATATATATATATATATATATATATATATAGCCAATGAAGAAAGACGGCGGAAATAGTGAAGACAATGCAAAGTTGAAGAACATGAACAACTGAGGAATTTCAAACTGAGGAAAAACTCAAATTGAAGATTTTCAACTTTTGTGGTGGCGTGACCCACCATATAAGAATGATGATTTCAGACACCGCGTACAATTGTCGTGGGGTTCTAAGAATCAAATTCTTCATTAATTTCTTCACACTTAGATTGTTATTCTTCATTGATTGAAAAAAACGTTTCTTCATGTGTTGCACATCTAAGTCATCAGTTTTGCATAAGTGTTAGGATGAGTGTCCTAAAGAACATTCGAAGATTCTAAGATATTTAGCTCACACCGCAACTTGCTAAATCTCTTCTCATCCAAGGGCTTTATTAAGATATCGGCTAGCTGTTCTTCAGTCTTCACATGCTCAATAGAAATGCCGCCCTTCAACACATGATCACGAAGAAAATGATGACGAATCTGAATGTGCTTTGTCTTCGAGTGCTGAACTGGGTTGTGAGCAATCTTGATGGCACTGTCATTGTCACGGAAGAGAGGCACATTCTTCATGTTGACGCCGTAGTCCTTGAGAGTTTGCTTCATCCACAGCAATTGAACACAACAAGAGCCAGCAGCAATGTACTCAGCTTCAGCAGTAGACAGTGATACGCAGTGCTGTTTCTTCGAGGACCAACAGACCAAAGATCGTCCGAGGAAATGACATATACCAGATGTTAACTTGCGGTCCACACGATCACCAGCATAGTCAGAGTCAGAATATCCAATGAGATCAAAAGCCGAGCCCTTGGGGTACCATAATCCTAGTGTTGGTGTGTGAGCTAGATATCGAAGAATATGTTTCACAGCCTTATGGTGTGATTCCTTCGGTGTTGCTTGAAATCGGGCACACATGCAAACACTAAGCATAATATCTGGCCTAGATGCACATAAATAAAATAAAGAACCAATCATGGAGCGGTATACCTTTTGATCGAAGTCAATACCATTTTCATCAGTGCACAGATGGCCATTTGTGGGCATAGGAATTTTGACGACTTTGCAATCTTGCATGCCGAATTTCCTCAGTACATCCTTGAGGTATTTCTCGTGAGATATGAATATGCCATTGCGCTGTTGATGAATTTGAAGACCTAAGAAGAATTTAACTCTCCCATCATAGACATTTGATATTCTTCACTCATCATATAGGCAAATTCATCACTATAACGTTGGTCAGTACAGCCAAAGATGATATCGTCAACATATATTTGGCACACAAACAATTCATCATCATATGATTTAGTGAAAAGAGTAGGGTCGAGTGAACCGGGTTTGAAGCCTTTCTTCATGAGGAATTCCTTCAAAGTATCATACCACGCCCGAGGGGCCTGCTTGAGGCCATAGAGGGCCTTATTGAGTCTGAAGACTTTGTCAGGATGCTTAGGATCTTCAAAACCTGGGGGTTGAGCAACATATACTTCTTCCTCAAGCTTACCATTGAGGAATGCACTTTTCACATACATTTGATATAAAGTGATATCATGATGGTTAGCATAAGCAAGTAATATGCGAATAGCTTCAAGTCTAGCAACAAGTGCAAAAGTTTCATCGAAATCAATTCCTTTAACCTGTGTGTAGCCTTGAGCTACTAGCCGTGCCTTATTCCTCACCAGAAGGCCATTTTCATCTTGCTTGTTGCGGTAGATCCACTTTGTGCCAATGATATTGTGTTTGTGAGGATCTGGACGATTGACCAGTTCCCAAACGTTGTTGAGCTCGAACTGATGTAATTCTTCTTGCATGGCCTGAATCCCATCAGGCTCCAAAAATGCTTCATCTACCTTAGTGGGCTCTGTGATAGAGACAAAAGCATAGTGCCCACAAAAGTTAGATAAATGTGAAGCTTTTGAGCGTGTGACAGGACCTGGTGCTTCAATGTCATCGATGATCTTTTCAACTTGCACTTCTTTTGCAACGCGAGGATGAGTAGGTTGTCGTCGAGGAATTTGATCAGTATTTTCTTCAGCATTTTCTTCAGGTGCATTAGCTCGACGTTCTTCACGTTCTGGAATGAATTCTTCAGCAGATTCTTCGGTAGGAATGACATCCTCAATAGCCTTGAACTTGATAGTTTCCTCAGGTGCTGGTTCATCTATCACAGAGGGTAGGTGCTCTCTTTGCGAGCCATTAGTTTCATCGAACCGCACATCTACAGTTTCAACAACCTTGTGAAGAACGTTGTTGAAGACTCTGTAGGTGTGCGAGTCCTTTCCGTAACCAAGCATAAAACCTTCATGTGCTTTCGGTGCAAATTTAGCATTGTGATGAGGATCTCTAATCCAACATTTAGCACTGAAGACTTTGAAATAACTCACATTGGGTTTCTTATCAGTGAGGAGTTCATAGGCAGTCTTCTTGAAGAATTTGTGAAGATATACCCTGTTGATGATGTGGCACGCAGTATAAATTGCCTCAATCCAGAAGTGACGAGGCGTCTTGTACTCATCAAGCATAGTGCGAGCCATCTCAACAAGAGTCCTGTTCTTGCGCTCCACGACGCCATTCTGCTGAGGAGTGTAAGGAGCAGATAACTCATGAGTGATACCAAGTTCATCAAGTAGTCATCAAGACTAGAATTCTTGAACGCAGTTCCATTGTCACTTCTGATGTGTTTGATCTTCACACCAAAGTTGGTTGAAGCCCTAGAGGAAAATCATTTGAAGACTTCCTGCACTTCATGTTTGTAAGTAACAATGTGTACCCATGTGTATCGAGAGTAATCGTCAACAATAACAAGGCCATAGAGAGATGCGTCATTTTTGACAGCGGAGTAATGATTAGGACCGAAGAGATCCATATGAAGCAATTCAAATGGTCGAGTAGTGGTCATGATAGTCTTCACTGGATGCTTAGCCTTGGTCATCTTTCCAGCTTCACAAGCTCCACACAGGTGATCCTTGAGGAATTTGACATTCTCAATGCCAATGACATGCTTCTTAATGCCAGCTTCACAATGCCAATGACAAGTCGTTGATGCCATAGCCACCCTTCTGAAGCTTTTGCAAGTAGGCACACGGCTGGTTGCAGTCCTGTAGAGAAATCAACAATATACAAGTCTCCTCTCCTAAAGCCTTCGAAGACTTTGGAATTGTCAGCTTCCATAACCACAACACAACGATACTTGCCAAAGACAACAACCATATCAAGATCACAAAGCATTGAGACAGACATAAGATTGTATCCTAAGGACTCGACAAGCATGACTTTGTCCATGTGTCGATTCTTTGTGATCGCAACCTTACCTAGACCCAATACCTGACTTTTGCCTTTGTCAGCGAAGATGATATGCTTCAGATGCGATGGTGATAAGGGTACATCCATCAATAGATTCTTGTCACTAGTCATGTGATTAGTACATCCACTATCGAGGACCCACTCAGTGGCTTTGGGTTGACCATCCTGCAGATGAATTAGTGCAGCTTACAAACTTCATATACTTCATCAGTGAAGAATATGACATCACAATTCATCAGACGAATTTCATCAAGCAGTGCAACAGTTAAAACAGTATGAGGACGTGTGAAATGAAAGTTCATTTCTTCATGATTAGCCTGCGTCCTTTCAGGCACTTTTTAGGTCTCCAGCAAATTCTTCAGACATTCAAGCACGTCTAGAGACCTGACCCTGCATAAAAGATTAGTTCTTTTTCTTCACCACCCACATCTGAAGGGGTGGCAAAGAGTTCATCACTCTGCGAGCTCCATACGAGAAAGGTGGCATAGAAGCCAATCCATTCCGTTTCACATAAGTTAGGGTAAGCATATGAATAAGCAGAGAAATTCTTCAAGGACTTATGAATATAATGATTAGAAGAATAATGCTCATATTCATAGCCTTGGCTCTTCCCTGCGAAACAGAGTTGTTAGCACGATGATGTTCATATGAGGACTTTGATCCTCTTGAGGAATATGATCCATGTGAGGAATTTGGTCCGTATGAGGACTTGGATCCATATGAAGAATTTGGTCCATATGAAGAATTTGATCTGAGGTTCCTATTCTTCACAGGTGGTGTCATGAGGACATTCACCTGAAGACTTTCAAGGCACCTTTTGGGAACCCAGATTTTCTTCATAGGGGAACCGTTCCTGCAGTTAGTGCCAACATATCTACCAAATACTTCACCATTCTGATTTTTAAACAGTTTATAGTTGGAGTCAAATGACTCATCAGAAGAATGAGAAGATTTACATGTAAAGCTAGATAAATTAGAGGGATCAACTGGAGGTCCCTTTGCAGCAACCCATGAGGTTTTGGGGTACTGCTCAGGCTTCCAATATGTACCATCAGCATTGAGTTTCCTCTCGAAGGCAATACCCTCTTTCCTAGGGTTCCTATTGAGGATCTGCTTTTTAAGCACATCACGAAGAGTCTGATGCCCTTTGAGGCTTTTGTACATGCCTGTCATCTACAATTCCTTCAGCCTTGCATCGTTAGTGATACTAGCAATGTCCTCAGATGAGGAATTAGTGATAGCAGAGACAGTTGAAGAATTTGTAGCATTAGAAGCATTTGAACATTCAGGTGAAGAATTAGCAGATTCACGTTCAATGCATTTCAAACATGGAGGAACAAATTCTTCCTGAGCAGCGTTGATTTGTTGAGCAAGTAATGAATCACGCTCCTTCTGAAGATCTTCATAACTCACTCTTAGCTTCCCAAGATCTTGCTTTCTTTGAAGAAATTCATAAGAAAGCTTCTCATGATCAGACAAGAGAGTGTTATGATGACCTTGAAGGTTGTGAAACCTAGTCTGAAGTCTCTGAAGATTTTCAGTCAAGGTTTTAGTGCGATCCATTTCTTCACCCAACATATCATCACTTTTGTCTAGCATGTTTTGAACCTTTTCAAGGGCCCTTTGTTGTTTCACAACAATCTTAGCAAGTTTATAATAGCTGGGCTTAAGGTTTTCATCAGATTCATTTTCACTTGATTCAGAGGAGGTATATTTGAGTACCTTGGCAACCTTTGCCATGAAGCAATAGGTGGGAGCGTAGTCATCATTGCCTTCATCAGCCTTGTTGGTGAGGTCATTTTCTTCAGTGTTGAAGATAGACTTGTTGACGAATGCAGTAGCGAGGGCTAGGCTCGCCACACCAGATTCGGAATCCTCAGATGCCTCTTCCTCATTTTTTTCAGATTCAGCCTCAGAGTCCATTTCATTGCCAATGAATGCCCGAGCCTTCTTGGAGCTGCTCTTCTTGTGAGATGAAGACTTTGAGGATTTTGATGATGAAGATTTTGAGGATTTCTTCTTTTTCTTCGCATCATCAGAACTGTAATCCTTGTATTTCTTCTTCTTTGATTCCTTTTCCCACTGAGGACAATCTTGAATGTAGTGTCCGGGTTTCTTGCATTTGTGACAAAGCCTCTTCTTGTAGTCACTTGGTGAGGAATCATTGCTCCTTGAGGGTCTTCCAAAGCGGCCACGTCTTGAGAACTTCTGGAATTTCTTCACGAGCAGTGCTAGATCATGGCTCAGTTCTTCAGGATCACCAAGGATGCTGTCAGAGTCTTCATCTTCAGACTCAGAAACTGCCTTGGCCTTCAGTGCACGTGATCTGCCATAACCCAAACCATACAGATCTCTCTTTTCAGCAAGCTGGAACTCATGAATATTTAGCCTCTCGAGGATATCAGCGGGATCAAGTGACTTGTAATCAGCACGTTCTTGTATCATCAATGCCAGAGTATCAAATGAGGAATCAAGCGATCTCAACAATTTCTTCACCACCTCATGGCCGGTGATGTCAGTGGCACCAAGCGCTTGAAGCTCATTTGAGATGTCAGTGAGGCGATCGAAGGTTTGTTGAACATTTTCATTGTCGAGTCTTTTAAAGCGGTTGAAGAGATTGCGAAGACCATCAACTCGAGAGTCACGCTGAGTTGAGACTCCTTCATTTACTTTGGACAACATATTCCAGATAAGCTTAGCAGTTTCCAAAGGACTCACTCTTCCATACCGTCCTTTGCTCAGATGGCCACATATGATATTCTTCACTTGAGAATCGAGTTGCTTGAATCTCTTCACATCGGTAGCGTTCAGTGAGGGTGAGACAGAGGGAACACCATTTTCCACAACATACCAGAGATCATTATCAATTGCCTCAAGATGCATTCGCATCTTATTCTTCCAGTAGGGGTAGTCCGTCCCATCGAAGGTAGGACACCTAGCAGAGACCTTGATCATACCTGCGGTCGACATAACTAAAACTCCAGGCGGTTAAACCAAAATCACACAGAACAAGGGAGTACCTTGCTCTGATACCAATTGAAAGTGCGTTATATCGACTAGAGGGGGGTGAATAGGCGATTTTTATGAATTCTTCACTGAGGAATTTGTGGGTGAGGAAATTCCTTAGCGAAGAACTACTTGCAGCGGAATAAGTACTCAAAAGTATGCATAGCAGAACACAAGCATAGTCATCATGATGAAATGAAGACAAGCACAGAGTACAGAAAGCGTAAACACAGGATAACACAGGATGAAGACAAATAGACTGAAGAAATTGAACTGAGGAAATTGAGAAAGTCTCCAGTCAAAGTCTTCAAACACAGATATGAACAAGCATACAACAAAGTAATGAGGAAATGAAAGAGTTGAGGAAATAGAACCAGTAAGCGTGGTGAAGACAATGATTTGGTAGACCAGTTCCAACTGCTGTCTCAGTTGTACGTCTGGATGGAGCGGCTAGGTATTTAAACCTGAGGAGACACAGTCCCGGACACACAGTCCTCACCGTATTCTGCTTGAGCTAAGGTCACACAGACCTCGCCCAATCACTCGTGGTAAGTCTTCAGGTGACTTCCAAACTTTCACAAACTCGGTCACTCGGCGATCCACAATTTCCTCTTGGATGCTCTAGACCATGACGCTTAACCGTTTGGAAGAAGCACAGTCTTCAAAGGTAACAAGCGTCGGATCCATGCAGGATCAATCTCTTCAGTGATGCTCAATCACTTGGGGTTTGTAGGTGTTTGGGTTTGGGTTTTCCTCACTTGATGATTTTCGCTCAAAGTCCTCGGAGGATGGGATGCTCTCAAATGACAAGTGTCAGTTTCTCTCGGAGCAGCCAACCAGCTAGTGGTTGTAGGGGGCGGCTAATTATAGCCTACGGAGCAGCCCGTCATGATAAGACATAAATGCCCTTCAATGATATGACCGTTATGTGGGTAGATATTTTGGGACAGCTGGCGCATAGCACAGCAACGGTTGGAAATTTGAGTATCAAATTCCTCAGGGCTATCATGTTCCTCACTGTGTAGACAATCCGCACTGGCGAATTCCTAACTCCTCAGTCAGAACAAATTCCTCAGAGACCAGAAGAACTTCGTATCTGTCACTGAAGAATATGACTGAACTGTATGAGATTTCCAATGGCTTCACTCGAAGGGATTGGTAGGTGTAGGATTTTGAGTTGAGCATCACATGGAAATTTTTCCTTAGTATTTCCTCGACCCCCTTTAACAGTACGGTGTTTCCTATGACTCAAGAAAGAGAAAATGAAACTACGAAAACAAAAGTCTTCACGCTTCATGTTCCTCAAATGAATACCAAGTCTTCAAGGTCACACCAATTTCTTCACTTTCAAAGTCTTCAGAAAGTCTTCAGAAATCCAAAGTCTTCAGTTGAAGAAATTCATTTTTAGGGGTCGACATTCTCTGTAAATATCAAACTCCTCATAGACTTATGGACCTGTGTATACTCATAAACATATTAGTCCCTTAACCTATAAGTCTTCAATACACCAAAATCACTAAGGGGCACTAATGCACTTACAAAGCTAAGGTTTTATTATCATTAAATTTGCATGAAAAGGGAAGGTGTGGAGCCTTCATCCTAGAGAAACAAGTATAATCATATCTCAAGCATACTTGCCGAGCATACCACTTCAACATATAAATTTGATCCCATAATAGTTTCCCTTTTTGAGTCAAGCGATAATCCCTAAAGTATTCACGTTGGTCCAACGTGTCTCCCATTACATAGATGAATGAGGTTTTCTTAGGATTATCAAAGTGGTACATAATATTTTTCACATAATGATCATTGAGGGTTTTAGGAGGTTCCCCATCTCCATGAGCAGCAAGTACACCTAATTTTTTTGGTATTTCGTGTTCCATATCCATAACTAAAGATAGAGAACAACTAAGAACAGCAAATAAAAATTACTTAGTGATAAAGAAAACAAGCACACATGAGAATATTCACCCCACGCTATTGCTCCCCGGCAACGGCGCCAGAAAAAGGTCTTGATAACCCACAAGTATAGGGGATCAATTGTAGCCTCTTTCGATAAGTAAGAGTGTCAAACCCAAGGAGGAGCTAAAGGTAGAACACATATTCCCTCACGTTCTATCGACCACCGATACAACTCTACGCATGCTTGACGTTCGCTTTACCTAGAACAAGTATGCAACTAGAAGTACTTTGTAGGTGTTGTTGGATAGGTTTGCAAGAATATAAAGAGGACGTAAATAAAAAGTAGGGGCTGTTTAGTTAAAGACACAATAAAGTAAATATAGCGAGTGTGGAAAAGTGGTGGTAGGAGTTGTGAAATTGTCCCTAAGCAATTGACTACTTTACTAGACCGATAACAAGTTTTATGTGGGAGAGGCCACTGCTAGCATGTCATCCCTGACTTGGAATTCTATGCACTTATGATTGGAACTATTAGCAAGCGTCCGCAACTACTAACGTTCATTAAGGTAAAACCCAACCATAGCATTAAGATAGACTGGCCCCCCATCAATCCCGTATGCATCAATTTCTATGCTAGGTTGAAGCTTCTGTCACTCTTGCCCTCCAATACATAGTCCTATCAACATACAACTAACCCTATGGTGTGATCCACGCGCGTGCTCATATGATGGGCACCAAAGGACAACAACATAACCACAAGCAAATTAAATCAATCATAGCAATTCATCAACCACCGATAGGACAACGAGAATCTACTCAGACATCATAGGATGGCAACACATCATTGGATAATAATATGAAGCATAAAGCACCATGTTCAAGTAGAGGGTACAGCGGGTTGCGGGAGAGTGGACCACTATAGATTGAGGGGGGGAGGTGATGGAGATGTTGGTGAAGATGGAGGAGGTGTTGGTGAAGATCGCGGTGATGATGATGGCCCCGGCGGCGTTCCGGCGCCACCGGAAGCGAGGGGGAGAGAGCCCCCCTCCTTCTTCTTCTTCCTTGACCTTCTGCCTAGATGGGAGAAGGGTTTCCCCTCTTGTCCATGGTCTCCATGGCATGGGAGGGACGAGAGCCCCTTCGAGATTGGATCTATCTCTCTGTCTCTCTCTGTTTCTGCGTTCTCTTCTCCTGCCCTTTCACCGTTTCGTATATATATGGAGATCCGTAACTCCGATTGGACTGAAATCTTCGCCGTGATTTTTTCCTAAAAATTAGGTTTCTTGCGGCCGAAGAAGGGCATCAACCGCCTTACGGGGGCCCACGAGAGTCAGGGGCGTGCCCAGGGGGTGGGGCACACCCCCTGCCTTGTGCCTCCCTCGGGCACCGTCTCGTGTGGATTTTTCTTCCCATATTCTCCTAATATTCCAAAAATATTCTCCATCTGTTTTTATCCCGTTTGGATTCTGTTTGATATAGCTATTCTGCGAAACCAAAAACATGCAACAAACAAGAACTGGCACTAGGCACTAGATCAATATGTTAGTCCTAAAAATAGTATAAAAAGTTGCCAAAAGTATATGGAAGTTGTATAATATTGGCATGGAACAATCAATAATTATAGATATGGCGAAGACGTATCAGCAGCACCATCTGCAGTCATGCACATTTCATATGAACCCTTTTCGGCGTCAGGCCCAAATTACAAGCACATTGGTGTAAGGAATGCTCGACATATATACCTTGCGAGTTGTCAAGACGCCTGTTGATTAATGCAATGTCATCCTCCGCAATATCCAGCTTTCATTGCAGTTCGGCCTCTTCCGTATTTCAGGTAGCCGCAGGAGGGGAGGCAGCCTGTACTCCAAGTTAAATCAAGGTTAGCAACTGAGCATATCTTTTTGATCCTTCGATCGCTTCCGTCGGAAGGCAATCCAAGTCTCAGGGGCTACGGCATATACAACAACTGCATTCTGTCAATATTATTCAATTGGCAAAACTACATCACAAACCTCAAAACCCCTTAGGAGGCTCGTGAAGGCCTCGTTCAAACCGCTGTTCGCGAATTGAACCTTTTCGACAACCGTAACCATCAAGGCACGGTGTTCCTCCGAAACGGACGCTCATCGCAGCATGTCCGTCAGCATATCCGGCACTTCTGGGTCTTCGGAAGCCGCCGCCGGAGTACGGTATTCCTTTGAAGGAATCCGCCCACTCGCCCCCAGGATAGTCTCCGGCTCTAAACCGGATAGGGCGGGGACGCCATGCTTGATCCCCGAACCCTGAGGGACAGAGGCACCACCTTCGGGTAATGCCCTCTTCATTTCCTGCACTGCTTGTTGACCGGGAGGAGCCCCCCGGGACGATACCTCAGAATCATCCGCCCTATTGGGTGAGGGGGCCGGGGAGGGTGTATCACTCTCCATCATCTCTGGAAGAAGGTCTCACGAAGAGGAGGAGGATTGGGAAACACCAGGCGTTGACCTACGAGGACATACGTATGTCGGAGGATTACTTCAGTAATAAAAAAGGAAGGGGGTATGATTAAAGTACCATGATGCACTTACGGTTTGGCCAGAGGTTCATCCTCGTCACAAAGCGTCACGTCAACATCGCCTGCCTGGCCCAAGCCGCCCGTCGATGGCGTTTTTCCTTTCTTGGAAGGTTTCCCCTCCTAACCTTCAGAAGCAACCCTCTTCCTACCACGGCGGGCTTCCTCTGCACCTTTTCCCTCCTCCGCAGACACCTGCTATGGTGTCGGAGTCAGCATCCTCGTTAGTAGGGCGTTTGCAGAGTCTTCAGGAAGGGGCGCCGGACACCAGATCAACACCGCTTTCTTTATCCAATCTTGTGAAGAGACGGTTGTTCAATATCTTACCAAGAGATACTCGAATGAAAGGTGCGCGGAGATCGAATACCCACCGTGGTGTCTGGATGATTGCAGTCAAGGCCAACATCTTCGGTGGTGTCCGGCCATTGCTCTTGTTCCCCGAAATATAATTTCCACATTCCCTCGTGCCTAGTGCCGAGGAAGTGCTGAAGAGTCCACCGTCCTTCGGGATTAAACTCCCACATACGGAGAGGCTGCCGCTGACATGGCAGAGTCCGGCGGACTAGCATTACTTGAATGACGTTCACAAGACCGATGCCCTTCTTGGTAAGGCTTCAGATGCGATCTTGCAGAGTCTGCACTTCATTGACGGATCCCCAGTCCAGTCCCTTCTTGATCCATGAAGCAAGCTAAATTAGAGGGCCGGGTCGGAACGCAGGCGTAGCTGCCCACTTGGAGCCCCGCGGCTCATTGATATAAAACCACCCCTGCTGCCATAGGTCGGAAGACTTGGCGAAAGATCCTTCAAACCAAACCGCGCTGGCAAGCTTGCCTATTGTAACACTGCCGCACCCTGCCTGCTCCTCCTCTGTCACCTGCGAACTCACGTCAAAGGTCTTGACCCATAAACCAAAGTGCAGAGGAGTCCAGAGGAAGGCCTTACATGTGACGATAAATGTCGAGATGAGGAGAATAGAGTCCGGGGCCAGATCGTGAAAGTCTAACCCATAGTAAAACATGAGCCCCCGAATGAAGGGGTTAAGCGCGAACCCTAACCCATGGAGGAAGTGGCACACAAACACTACTCTCTCGCCGGATTTGGGGGTAGGAATGACCGGCCCCTGTGCAGGAAGCCGGTGGAGGATTTCCGGGGTCAGATACCTCGCTGCGCGGAGCTTCGTAATATCCTCCTCTGTGACAGAAGAAGCCACCCACCAGTCTAGACGGCTGGATCCGGACATGATTGGGGCTGGTGCCGATGGGAACCCGAGGGTTGGAACTCAGGGTGGCTAGGGTTGAGGAAGAAGCGAGCGCAAAGGAAGAAGACGAGTCTGAGACCCTATTTAAAGACCCCAAGCACTAAGCGTATCCACCTGGGTCTCGAAACTTACCAATCTCCAGAGAGTTGTACCCAGGGGACGGTTGGGCTACCCACGCCTGCACTAAAGAAAATCCCGTGAGTAAGGGAACACGATCTCTGCCTTGGCAAGACAAGCCAATAAAACCGCATCCCGAGACGTGGGGCGACGCGCCAGCCAACGGTTGGAAATAGTGACCGGGCAGGCGTGATATCATAAACGGTTGCCAATAAATTAGGCTCGTATATTTTCTGCAACTATACATACAGGTCCGGATATATCTACTACATCCGAAGACTATCTTGGAGTTCAGAGAAAGGGGAACCCGCCTTGCAATGCCGAAGGGAGTCCTGGACTACGGGGTCCTCGGGCGTCCGGCCTGCTATCCATGGGCCGGACTGATGGGCTGTGAAGACATGAAGACCGAAGACCATACTCGTGTCCGGATTGGATTTTCCTTGGTGTGGAAGGCAAGCTAGGCGATCAACTATGAGGATTCCTTCTTATGTAACCGACCCCATGTAACCCTAGATCTCTCCGGTGTCTATATAAGCCGGAGAGCATAGTCCGGATAGGACACATTCATTACCATATACACATAGGCTAGACTTCTGGGGTTTAGCCATTACGATCTCGTGGTAGATCAACTCTTGTAATACTCATATTCATCAAGATCAATCAAGCAGGAAGTAGGGTATTACCTCCACAGAGAGGGCCCGAACCTGGGTAAACATCGTGTCCCCCGTCTCCTGTTACCATCGATCCTAGACGCACAGTTCGGGACCCCCTACCCGAGATCCGCCAGTTTTGACACCGACACCCCGATCATAGAGCATGTGCACAAAGAAACTTTGCCCTTACCAAGCGGGCTAATGTGTATACCCACCATAGTCTGTCGAATTTCACTCCAAAGGAAGTGTAAATAGGTTGAAAATCTTGTTTGAAAAGCAGTGGTGAATGATACTCTTTGACTTTTGAGTGCAAAAAGTCCACCTTAGGGCCCGAATTTGAGGGTCCTCTGGGGCTCCTGGCACAAGCCGGGAGTATTTATTGGGTTTGCATAGTTTTCATGAGCATTTTGAGTACTTGTGGGTCGGAAATAGACTCCGCATGGCAAAGTTATGACCGTTTTAGTGAACACGTGTCCATTATATGACACTCCTTGAAAGAACTTCATTTTCCCGTGACACAATCCGGCGCGTTGTCCCAAAATTTTGTGACATCGATACTGAGGATATTGTTTCGACATATGTAATTATGAATGCGAGGAATACCCTCTTGCTCTTTGTTGTCGCGCACATACTTTACGGCATGCCGCTGGGCGAAAAAAGGAGAATAAGGCTTATAGTCGCAAGATTTTATTGAATTTATGACCAAATGGGATTCCCCCGACAATAGAGCATGTGTACAAAGAAATGTTTGTGCTTACCAAGCAGGCTAATGTGTATACCCACCATAATCTATCAAATATGACTCCAAAGGAGATGTAAATGGGTTCAAAATCTTGTCTGAAAAGTAGCGGTGAATGATATTCTTTGACTTTCGAGTTCAAAAAGTCCAGCTTAGCGGGCGAATTTGAGGGTCCTCTAGGGCTCCTTGCGTAAGAGAGGAGTATTACTTGGGTGTCTTGGGTTGACACACTCGTCGCGAGCATTTTGAGTACTAGTGGGCCAGGTACAAACTCCGTATGGAGAAGTTATGACCGTTTTTGTCAACATCGGTCCATTATATGACACTCCCTGAAAGGACTTCATTTTCCCGTGACGCGTTTCGGCGCATCGTCCCAAAATTTTGTGACATCGATACTGAGGATATTTTTTCCACATATGTAATTATGAATGTGAGGAATACCCTCTTTTTCTTTGATGTCGCGCACATACTTTACGCCATGCCACTAGGCGAAAAGGAGAATAAGGCTCATAATCGCTAGATTTTCTTGTATGTATGACCAAATGGGATTGCCCGAATCATATAGCATGTGCACAAAGAAATGTTTGTCCTTACCAAGCGGGCTAATATGTATACCCACCATAATTTGTCAAATTTCACTCCTAAGGAAGTGTAAATGGGTTCAAAATCTTGTCTGAAAAGCAGCGGCGAATGATATTCTCTAACTTTCGAGTAAAAAAAGTCTAGCTTAGGGCCCGCATTTGTGGGTCCTCTGGGCTCCTGGCGCAAGCGGGGAGTATTTATCGGGTTTGCACACTCTTCACGAGCATTTTGAGTACCCGTGGGCAGAAACAGACTCTGCATGGCAAAGTTATGACCATTTTAGTGAACACTGGTCCATTATATGACACTGCTTGAAAATACTTCATTTTTCCGTGAAGCGTTCCGGCGCGTTGTCCCAAAATTTTGTGACTTCGATATTGAGGATATTGTTTCGACATATGTAATTATGAATGCAACGAATACCCTCTTTTTCTTTGCTGCCGTGCACATACTTTACGGCATGCCACTTGGCGGAAATGGAGAATAAGGCTTATAATCTCTACATTTTCTTGAATTTACGAACAAATGGTATTGCCCGGATCATAGAGCATGTGCACGAAGAAACATTTGTCCTTACCAAGCCGCCAAAGGTGTGTACCCACCATAATCTATCGAATTTCACTCCAAAGGAAGTCTAAATGGGTTCGAAAACTTGTTTGAAAAGCAGCGGCGAATGAGACTATTTGCCTTTCAAGTGTAAAAAGTACACCTTGTGGGTCGAATTTGAGAGTCCTCCGGGGCTCGTGGCGCAAGCGGGGATTATTTCTTGGGTTTGGACGCTTGTCCCGACCATTTTGAGTACTTGTGGGTTAGAAACAGACTCCGTATGGCAAAGTTATGACCATTTTAGTGAACACTGGTCCATTATATGGCACTCCTTGAAATAACTTCATTTTCTCGTGACGCATTCTGGCGCGTCGTCCCAAAATTTTGTGACATCGATACTGAAGATATTGTTAACACATCTGTGTTGATCGATGCGAGGAATACCCTCTTGTTCTTTGCTACCGCACACATAATTTAGGGCATGCCACTGGGCGAAAAAAGGAGAATAAGGCTTATAGTCACTAGATTTTCTTGTCTTTCCGAACTGATGGGATTGCCCCGATCATAGAGCATGTACACAAAGAAACGTTTGTCCTTACCAAGCGGGCTAATGTGTATACCCACCAGAATCTCTCAGATTTAACTCCAAAGGAATTGTAAATGGGTTCAGAAACTTGTCTAAAAAGCAGGAGCGAATAAGATTCTTTGACTTTCAAGTGCAAATAGTCCACCTTGTGGGCCGAATTTGAGAGCCCTCCGGGGCTCGTGGCGCAAGTGGGGAGTATTACTTGGGTTTGCATGCTCGTCGCGACCATTTGAGTAATTGTGGGTTAGAAACAGACTCTATATGCCAAAGTTATGACCGTTATAGTGAACACCCGTCCATTATATGGCATTCCTTGAAATAACTTGATTTTCTCGTGATGCATTCCGACGCGTTGTCCCAAACTTTTGTGACATCGATACTGAAGATATTGTTAACAAATATGTGTTGATCGATGCGAGGAATACCCTCTTGTTCTTTTCTATCGCGCGCATACTTTACAGCATGCCGCAGGGCCAAAAAAAAGGAGAATAAGGCTTATAGTCTCTAGATTTTCTTGAATTTACGACCAAATGGGATTGCCCCAATCATAGAGCATGTGCACAAAGAAACGCCTGTCCTTACCAAGCAGGCTTATGTGTATACCCACCATAATATGTCGAATTTCACTCCAAAAGAAGTGCAAATGGGTTCAAAATCTTGTGTGAAAAGTAGCGGTGAATGATAATCTTTGACTTTTGAGTGCAAAAGTCCACTTTAGCGGCCTAATTTGAGGGTCCTCTGGGGCTCCTGGCATAAGCTGGGAGTATTATTTGGGTTTCTTGGGTTTGCACACTCGTCGCGAGCATTTTGAGTACTTGTGGGTAAGGTACAGACTCCGTATGGCAATGTTGCGACCGTTTTTGTGAACACCTGTCCATTATATGGCACTCCTTGAAAGGTCTTCATTTTCCCGTGACGCATTCCAACGCGTTGTCCCCAATTTTTGTGACATCGAGACTGAGGATTTGTTTCCACGCATGTATTGATCAATGTGAGGAATACCCTCTTGTTCTTTGCTGCCGCGCACAAACTTTACGTCATGCCACTGGGCGAAAAAAGGAGAATAAGGCTTATAGTCGCTAGATTTTCTTGAATTTATGACCGAATGGGATTGCCCCAATCATAGAGCATGTGCACAAAGAAATGTTTGTCCTTACAAAGCGGGCTATTGTGTATACCCACAATAATTTGTCAAATTTCACGCCAAAGGAAGTGTAAATGGGTTCAATAACTTGTGTGAAAAGCAGCGGCGAATTTGATTCTTTGACTTTCAAGTGCAAAAAGTCCACCTTGTGGGCTGAATTTGAGGGTTCCCCGAGGCTCCTATCACAAGGGTGGTGTATTTCTTTGGTTGCTCATCGCGATCATTTTGAGTACTTGCGGCTCAGAAACACACTCTGTATGGCAAAATTATGACCATTTTAGTTAACAGCGGTCGATTATATTGCACTCCTTGAAATTACATCAATTTCCCGTGACACGTTCCGGCGCGTAGTCCCAAAATTTTGTGACATCGATACTGAAGATATTGTTTCCACATATGTATTGATCGATGCGAGGAATACCCTCTTGTGCTTTGTTGTCGCGCACATACTTTACGGCATGCCACTGAGCGAAAAAGGGAGAATAAGGCTTACAGTCGCTAGATATTATCAAATTTACGATGAAATGGGATTACCCCGATCATAGAGCATGTAAACAAAGAAACGTTTGTCCATACAAAGCGGGCTAATGTGTATACCGACCATAATCTGTCAAATTTCACTCGGAAGGAAGTGTAAATGGTTTAAAAATCTTGTTTGAAAAGGAGCGGTAAATGATATTCTTTGACTTTCGAGTATAAAAAGTTAAATTTAGGGCCAGAATTTGTGGGTCCTCTGGGCTCCTGGCGCAAGCGGGGAGTATTTGTAGGGTTTGCACAGTCGTCACGAGCATTTTGAGTACTTGTGGGTCAGAAACAGACTCCGTATGGCAAAGTTATGACCGTTTTAGTGAACATCGGTCCATCATATGACACTCCTTGAAAGAACTTCATTATCCCGTGACGCGTTCCGGCGCATTGTCCCAAAATTTTGTGACATCGATACTGAGGATATTGTTTCCACATATGTAATTATGAATTCGTGGAATACCCAATTTTCTTTGCTGTCGCGCACATACTTTACGGCATGCCACATGGCGAAAATAGGAGAATACGGCTTATCGCTACATTTTCTTGAATTTACGACCAAATGGTATTGCCCGGATCATAGAGCATGTGTACAAAGAAACATTTGTCCTTACCAAGCGATCAAAGGTGTATACCTACTATAATCTGTCGTTCGCTCCAAAGTAAGTGTAAATGGGTTAAACAACTTGTGTGAAAAGCACCGGCGAATGAGATTATGTGACGTTCAAGTGCAAAAGTCCACCTCGTGGCCCAAATTTGAGAGTCCTCCGGGGCTCGTGGCGCAAGCGGGGAGTATTTCTTTGGTTTGCATGCTCGTCGCGACCATTTTGAGTACTTGTGGGTTAGAAACATGCTCTGTATGGCAAAGTTATGTCTGTTTTAGTGAACACCGGTCCATTATATGGCACTCCTTGAAATAACTTCATTTTATCGTGACGCATTCCTACGCGTTGTCCCAATATTTTGTGACATCGATACTGAAGATATTGTTAAGACATATGTGTCAATCGAAGCGAGGAATACCCTCTTGTTCTTTGCTATCACGCGCATACTTTACGGCATGCCACTGGGCTAAAAAAAGGGAATAAGGCTTATAGTCTCTAGATTTTCTTGAATTTACGACCAAATGAGATTGCCCCGATCATAGAGCATGTGCACAAAGAAATGTTTGTCCTTACTAAGTGGGCTAATGTGTATACGCACCATAATCTGTCGAATTTCACTCCAAAGGAAGTGTAAATGGGTTAAAAATCTTGTCCGAAAGCAGCGGTGAATGATATTCTTTGACTTTTGAGTGCAAGAAGTCCAGCTTAGGGCCCGAATCTGAGGGTCCTCTAGGGCTCCTGGCGTAAGCGGGGAGTATTACTTGGCTTTCTTGCGATTGTACACTCGTCACGAGCATTTTGAGTACTTGTGTGTCAGGTACAGACTCCGTATGGCAAAGTTATGACCGTATTTGTGAACACCTGTCCAGTATGTGGCACTCCTTGAAAGAACTTTATTTCCCTGTGACGCATTCCAGTGCGTTGTCCCAAAATTTTGTGACATCGATACTGAGGATTTGTTTCCATATATGTATTGATCAATGCGAGGAATACCCTTTTGTTCTTTGCTGCCGCGCACAAACTTTATAGCATTCCAGTAGGCGAAAAAAGGAGAATAATTAAGGCATATAGTCGCTAGATTTTCTTGAATTTATATCCAAATGGGATTGCCCCAATCATAGAGCATGTGCACAAAGAGACGTTTGTCCTTACCAAGCGGGCTAATGTGCATGCCCACCATAATTTGTCAAATTTCACACCAAATAAAGTGTAAATGGGTTCAAAAACTTGTCTGAAAAGCAGCAGTGAATGAGATTCCTTGACTTTCAAGTGTAAAAAGTCCACCTTAGGGGCCGAATTTGAGGGTCCCCCGAGACTCCTATCACAAGCGTGGTGTATTTCTTTGGTTGCTCGTCGCGAATATTTTAAGTACTTGTGGCAAAGAAACACAGTCCGTATTGCAAAGTAATGACCGTTTTAGTTAACGCCGGTCCATGATATTGCACTCCTTGAAATAGCTTCATTTCCCGTGACGCATTCCGGCGCGTAGTCCCAAATTTTTTTGACATTGATACTGAAGTTATTTTTTCCACATATGTATTGATCGATGCGAGGAATACCGTCTTGTGCTTTGCTGTCGCGCACATACCATACGTCATGCCACTGGCCGAAAAAAGGAGAACAAGGCTTACAGTCACTAGATATTATCGAATTTACGACCAAATGGGATTGCCCGGATCATAGAGCATGTGCATAAAGAAACGTTTGTCCATACCAAGCGGGCTAATGTGTATACCGACCATAATCTGTCGAATTTCACTCCAAAGGAAGTGTAAATGGGTTCAAAATCTTGTTTGAAAGCAGCGGTGAATGATATTCTTTGATTTTCGAGTGCAAAAAGTCCAGCTTAGGGCCCGAATTTGTGGGTCCTCTGGGCTCCTAGCGCAAGCAGGGATTATTTCTTTGGTTTGCACACTCGTCACGAGCACTTTGAGTACTTGTGGGTCAGAAACAGACTCCGTATGGCAAAGTTATGACCGTTTTAGTGAACACCGGTCCATTATATGACACTCCTTGAAAGAACTTCATTTTCCCATGACGCGTTCTGGAGTGTTGTCCCAAAATTTTGTGACATCGATACTGAGGATATTGTTTCAAGATATGTAAATACGAATGCAAGGAATATCCTCTTGTTCTTTGCTGTCGCGCACATACTTTACGGCATGCCACTTGGCGACAAAGGAGAATAAGGCTTATACACTACAAAAAAATACACTTCCGTGATGATACGTGTTTGTCACAGTAGGTCACGTTTTCTGTCATGCATGTACATCCATGACAATTTTATGACAGAATAAAGATATTCATACCTGTGCTGTCGTAGAAGTGTTCCATGACATTACCAAAATTATCATCACGGAAGTGTCCACTTCCATGACGATAAATCGCGCATCACAGAAGTGCTTTCGTCAAGGGTGACCGACACGTGGCATCCACCGTAACGGAACGCTGTTAAGCTATCGGGTCCAGTTTTGGATCCGATAACTCGTTAACAGCCCCGACCAATGGTGATTTTCCACGTGTAAAATCATCATTGGCTGGAGGGAACATGTGTCGGCTCGCCATTGGGACAGATGTCATCCACTCATTGGACCCAAAGCGCCTATGATACATCGACACGTGGCACGGCCCAACAGAGGCCCATTCCTGTGAAAAGGCCGTCCCGTTTGACTTGGTCAAAAGGTGGCGGGCTGGCCCACGGCAAGCCCGTTAACGGCCTGTTCGCATATAGCCCATTTACAGCCCGCTACCCAGGGCCCGTTTGCGGCCTATCCGAATTAGGCCCAGTAGCGTTATCTGGGCCGTCCAATATAATTTGAGCCCGTTTTAACTTCCGGCCCATGTATGGCCCATGACGTCTTTCGGCCCATATGAGGCCCTTAGTAACCCTCGGCCCATTAACGACCCGTGGTAAAACTGGCCCGTAATGAACAATGTATCACTTTATACCCATTAACGGCCCATTATTCCGTTGGGCTGTTTCCAGCCCATGTTATCTTTCGGCTTCTCAGGGCCCATTTATTCTTGGGCTAATTTCCAGCATTCGTTTACTTTCGGCCCATTACTGTCATTTTCTGCTTGTGGGCCAAATTCAGCCCGTGGTTAGAGTCGGCCCGTTTGTGGCCCGTTAATACGTTGGGCCGTTTTCATAGCGTCATCAAATACGGCTGATTAATGACGGCCCGTTATGGTCGGCCCATGAACGGGCGATTTCAACTCTATCCCATTTACGGCCATAATGTGGTCTGTTATTGGCCCATGTTTGGCCAACCGATCATGCGGCCCGTAGAAGGCCCATTGATGATACGACCCGTAGAAGGCCCATTGTGTCAACGGCCCGTATAAGGCCCATGGTTTCTATGCCCCGTAGAAGGCCCATTGTTTCTACGGCCCTTAGAAGGCCCATTGTTTCTACGACCTGTAGGAGGCCCATGTTAACTACAGTAAAAATGTGGCCCATGGTTAATGTGGCCTAGTTTTAAAAAATAGGTTATTGCGGCCACTAGCAAACCGCGGAAAAAGAACTGCACTGACTACAAGAAAACAAATAAACAAGACAATAAGGAAATAAATAGGCAAGCAACTTACGCTAGGCTATCACGGCTATTACATATATTACATCCACTGGGCATCAAAGTTCGCCACCAGTGCAAATATAGGGAACAAAGCAGCATATAAACGCCGCAGCAAAACAAGTCCAGAACAGAAACCACTTCAGAAGAGCTCAAGAAACAATATCCTGGGTACCCATAATGCTGGCAAGATGCTTAGCAAGCTTATTAACTTTCTCTTGTTTGGCGCTTAAATCCTCCAGCACTTGCTGTTGCACCAGAAAGTATGCATCTGAATTCTGCAGGGACTTCCTTAGTCCTTTGGCTTCCTGTCGCATAACATCTGATCGATGTCTTTCAACTTGAAGTTGAGACTCAAGAAGCCGAACTGATTCAGGCAGCGAGTTCAAAGAGCTGGTGCCAGCAGTAGTAGCCAGTAACTCGAACACTACATCAAGACAGGACTTTGGGGTTGTCTAAGTGTCTTCAATATTGTTTTTATCAGCTTTCTTGGAGACCAACAGGGATGTCTCCCTATCTTGTAGCTTATCTGCATTACTTCCTGTACCATTGCATAACGGGGTACTCTTCTACAATATTTTATCCGCATTCTAAAAGAGAAACAAACAAACACATCACAAGTTTACAATGTAGTATATGAAACTCATTTTGGTAAACCAGTTCAGTAGTAAGGTGGACAGGATAACGGCATGAAACAAACATATATCTATGTAGTATGGTCACTGTATGGTCTATATCATTCTAGTTTATGTTGCCAAATCAAGATAGATACCATTCGAATCATATCTATTTAAGACAAAGCAGCTTAGACAGAATATAAGTGTGGGAAACTACACAGCAATAACAACACTTGTAAGGTGCATGGCATGAGAATATAACTGTTTATTCAATTGAAACTGAAATCAACATAGAGCAAGTTACAACAGCAAACACGTTAAAGAAACAGGTTTAAAACATACCTGTTGCGCCATTGGGGTTTCAATTGCATCCTTCAAATTTGAAATTAGTTGGTATGAGTAAATACAGTGATGCAAGAGCAAAGTAGTATGAACCATAGCTACGGAACCTGACCTGAGAACAATTCTTCTTCTGCTTTAAGCGTTGACTTGGTGTTCGGAGTGGTGGTCCTCGTGCTTTGGGCACTGCAGTTGCCTTACTAACTGCTCGTGTTTGGGTGCTCTGTGGTGGAGACGGTGCTGTGTCAACGGGAACTGGGTTACTATCTACTGGGGTTGGGGTTAGAAGGGGTGTAGCTGGTTCTCTGTCCAACTGGGTAGGGGTACAATCTGCGTGAGTCTGGGTTATGTGTGGTGGGGCTGGTTCTTGGGCAAGTACAACCGTGGTTCTATCTCCATCGAAAGGTAGCACTATCTTTTCTGAAGACCATGTTTTTACTCCCACAGATACTGCCATCACCCCCTCCAATTGAAATGGCTGATAAAGAAGAAAAGTAATTGAATGTACAGACATTGTAAGATAGACAGGTGCAATGGATAGTAGGGAAGAAAACAGGGCATGAAATAATTCACATTTATGTTGTCTAACCAAATAGAATAGTAGGACATAATTTCACATATATGATGGCTAATTAAACAGGATAGCATGACACAATTTCACATGTATGATGGCTAACTAAACAGGATAGAATGACATACTTCAAAATATGATGACTATGTAAACAGGATGACATGATATAACTATACGATGTGTCTATTAAAGTGGTTGGCATGCCATAAATCACAAACATGCCGTCGATGGAAACATGATGGCATGATATAATTCACGGATAGAATGACATAATTCAAAATATGATGACTATGCGAAGTGTGAATAGGATGAGATGATATCACTATATTATGTCTTTAGAAAATGGGTTGGCATGCCATAATTCAGATACATGTTGTCTATGTAAACATCATGGCATGATATAATTCAAATATATGATTTATATACTAAGGAAGTGAGCAGAGGGCAATCGCATATATGATGTGTCAACTAAGGAGATGGCATTCAATATTGTGTATATGATGTAAAAACTAAGCATTGCAATACAACATATGCATAATATGAGTAATATAACCCTGCCAAGTTTGAGCATACACCTCAGGGGGATAATAGGACTGGTCATCTGCCTCTGAATCCTCCTCTGAAGAGCTATCTGTAACCAGCAAGATATCTGCTTCACCAGGTAGCATTGTCTACTCTGAAGACCTTGTTTTCACTCCAGATTTCTCCATCACCAATTCAAATGGCTGATGCACAGGAAGAGCAGTTGAATATACAAACATTGTCGACAAAAGCAATGAGAAATACAAAAAAAGGACGACATGATATAACTCACATATATGACGCTTGGATAAACAGCATGGCATTGCATAATTCACATATATAATGCCTTGCAACAAGATAGCATTGCATAATTCACATATATAATGTCTTGCAACAAGATGACATTGCATAATTCACATATATGGTAATTAGACACTAAACAGGTAGCATTCACACAAAGCATGTCTAAACTAAGAAAATGACATAGCAATGCAAGATACCATACGCACGATATGAGCAACATAACCCTGCCAAGTTAGAGCATGCACCTCGGGGGGGAATAGGACTGGTCATCTGTCTCTGAATCCTCCTCTGAGGAGCTATCTGTAACCAACAAGACATGCGCTTCGTCAGATAGCATTGTCTGCTCTGAAGACCTTGTTTCCACTCCAGATTTTTCCATGACTGTGCCGAATGGCTAATGCACAGGAAGAGTAATTGAATGTACTAAAATTGTTGACATATTTAACACGTAATAAAAAAATGATGTCATGATATAATTCACATATAAGATGACTTGCTAACCAGGGTGGCATTGCAAAATTCACATATATGATGCCTGGATAAACAAGATGGCATTGCATGATTCACATATACGATAAAGAAACTAAACAGACTGCATTGACACAAAGCATGTCTAAACTAAGCAGATGACATCTTTGATGTATACAGTAAGCAATGCAAGGCACCATATGCATGATTTTACCAACATCAGCATGCCAAGTTAGAGCGAAGACCTCATGGGGTAAATAGGAGTGGTCTTCTGCTTCTGAATCCCCCTCAGAACAGTTATCTTCCTCTTGATTACGATCCGAAATGGGTGGAGGGGGGCTGCCTTTGCGCCCACCATGGAGCGACGTCTGCATGAAATTTTATTGCCACGCAAGGCTCGTCTCTTTTGCTCTATATGTTCAGTTCCATTGTGTACAATAACTAACATGCATAGGAATAGAACATAGTGAGATTATGTAAGGAGTGCATGCACAAATCCAGAGTGATGGTAGCAAACTGTGGATAGACCCAAAACAAATGATAGCAGGCAGATAATAGCTTTAGTTAAAAAATACAGATAATGGCTCCTTTAATGTTTGTTTGCACCCAACATGAAACTCATAGTAGACACCCGAGATTAACCAGATAGTAGACAGATAGTACTGATTTCTGCCCCAATATGTACCCACAACCATTTAAAAACTCAAGTTTCAGCACAAGTTTGGACCTGAGTCGGAGTCTAATAGGTGAACACGACGATAAAGTAGCATGCCATCATATTAAGCAATGCATAACGTAAGCAGACACGGAAGAGTGCGACCTCTCTTGCGGACCCGTGTAGTCCTCAAGGTCATCTGCTCAGTTGATGATGGTAATGCAGTTGTTGTGGCTGCCGGCGGCGGGGAAGAAGATCTGAGGCCGCGAAAGACAGTCTGGAGAGCGGATCCCTGCTGTGGTGAACCCTTCCATCGTTGGAGCAGCTGAGCTGGGGTGGAACACAGCACCGCAGGAGCAGGACAAACCACACAAGGTTTTCTTTGACACATATCTGTAACATAAGTAATTGTGTAAAGGCTTGTTTGAATTTGAGGATTCTAACAATGCAGGGATAGGAAATAGACAGGAATAGGATAGGAATGCACGTGCAAAACAGAGAATTAAAAACACAGGATTTCTGCCAATCTGGGTGTTTGGTTCACAAGAATTGGAAGATCACAGGATGCAAAGAAGCATGGTGAGATTAAGTCAAACCACAAGAAGTGTACAACCTCTTTGGCGAAGCCATGTCGATCTCGGCGTGATTGGGTTGGCCGGTGAGGATGCTCCGGCTGACTTGGTGAAGGAAATATGCCCTAGAGGCAATAATAAAGTATTATATATTTCCTTATATCATGATAAATGTTTATTATTCATGCTAGAATTGTATTAACCGGAAACATAATACATGTGTGAATACATAGACAAATAGAGTGTCACTAGTATGCCTATACTTGACTAGCTCGTTAATCAAAGATGGTTATGTTTCCT